>NC_136904.1:69634382-69937462 GCF_949606895.1 Notothenia rossii
ATGCTAAATGATGCAACTTTGCTGAATTGATGGAAAGAAAAGTCTTTGTCACATGTTTAGGCAAAATCTCACAAATCCCACCATTACCTTAGAGGGGAGGTTTCCAATTCTCTTTAAAAGGAAACGCCACTCGATTCAAGAACGAACGTTGATACCGTCATGTTACACTCATTCATTCATTATTTCAAACAGTATTTCTTCAAAGCAGTTATGACACACAAAAAAGCATACTGTGTGAAGTGCTTAACAGCGGCTTTTCTCCACTAAGCACAGAACTTTTTTCTGTCTTTTCCCATGCTAATGTGACTCTATAGATAGAACATCACAGAAACTTCACCATTTGGGACTTTAAGGAGTCAAGTTATTTAATAAGTCAAATACTGCTTAGCTACAATAATAAGGCCTAGTTAGCGTGATGATTAGCTTCCAACCAAACACTGGCAATTCTCCCTCAGGCTATCAAGGCTTCTAGTTAAAAATCCTAAATTACGCCTGTGCAGTGTTCACTCCAAACCCCTCCTGAAAACACGAGGGGTTTTAAATCAACTGTATCTTCCCAGCAGTTACAAGAAAATCCCTTGTGTAAATCTGTGAGTTTGTGTAAGCTATTGATGGGATGATTATATGATTTTATAGTGGATCGTGACAAAAATGTATAACAAGCTGATCGCGGTTAACTTCAATTATTAAAATTAAAAGGAATATACACTGAAATACAGGAACTATCATGTAAAAAATAACCGATTCAGATCATTCTAAAACAATATAATCCTTTATATTATATAAACTGGGGGAATTTATAATTTATAAATACCGATTGTTTGTTTTTTATTAAATGGATGTTCACTGAAAAATATATATATGTGTCCAGTCTTTGAAGCAATACAAACAATCTTAATGTATCTTTCAGAATTGGGTTACAAAGTTGTAATTATCGCAATTATTTCTAAGTTTAAAGACATTTTTTCTATTCTCCTATTTTTAGTGCATACCAGGGGCTGGTTGAGGTAAAGACATTTTAAAGTTAGTTTAAATAGTGACAACAGTATCACATTCAAGCATTTTCCATAATAACGAAAAGTTATACGGTAGGAAGCACTTTTGATTGGGACATTTTCGCAGTGTCTGTGCCTTTGGATTACCACCATCAGGCTTCCGTATCTCATTGTGACACCGGAGGAACATTTGTTTTTGTCGAACAATCCCAGAGAAGAACGTTTAAGGAAATATTTTGGGCACTATGACAGTTGCAGCTTTATTGTAACTGGTCAAACATAAAAATAACTTCTACTCATTCAATTAATGCAAATAAAACTACATTTCTGCAAAGCTCCACAGTGGGAGCAACAGAGAGCAGAGAGAAAAACAGATGTTATGTTAGTGACTGTGCGTGCAATAAACTTTTTCATAAGACTATCAAAATGCCTGTTCAACAAGAATAAACTTGCCTCAGTTTCCCTCCACCCTCTGTACGCAGCCAACGATTGTTTATTAGGTACACAAAGCATAACTTAACAACTTCACTGTGTAACATCTCGTGTTTTTGTAAATATATTTTATTTATATCTTTAATATAAATTAAGCAGATTTTTTTTCAGTTCAATCAAAATGGTATTCACTTTCAAAAGTAAAATACTAAAAAATGAATTGCTTCACTAAAAGTTTTCATAGTATTCAATTAACTAGAATCTTTTAATTATTATAAAATTATAAAAAATAAACAATGCTAAAAAAAACACATTTTAAGAATTAGATTCTACATTGTTGGTTTGGAAAAAGATTGTTTTAGGGCACAATACCCACTTATTTTTGTGACTTCCAAGTGTATATATCTTGTCTCTAGGTCCTATGCATAATGTATGTTTAATGTTTAAAAAAGAAGATGCTTTAAATGTAGGCTCTTCTTTAAATGAGTGTGTTCCTTTTCATCTTTCGCCCTACATTTTCAAATGTAAGCATAGAGCTGTGACAGAAATTCTCCCAATATGCTTAAAGGTGGGGTGTGTAATTTATTTCAGAAACACTTTTTGTATATTCCATGGAATGCTCTTAACATCCCGATAGCAATGAATATATTAAATGCTTTGACAACAAATCCATAAAAAAATGTAATCTGTGGAAGTAGTACTGTAAAAAGCACGACCAATCATCTGAGCCGGCCCGGCTAAAATAACTGGATGGCCTACCTGCCTGTCAGCCTTCCATCTGCACAGACTTATCTCGTGCCCTCATTGGTCATGTGCGCGTTCGTGTGTGTTGGAGGAGGGGCTCTGTAAGGAAGTCTGAAGGAAGGCAGATTTCTTCCGGTTGGGTACTTTCAAATTCTAGCGCACTCGAGCTGGTTTCTCCAAAATTACATACCCCACCTTTAAATGTTTGAGGTAGTTTAGAAACAGTTACATCACTACACCGTTTTTTGGCCAGAAAGGTATAAGGGAATTTTTCATCGACTGCAAAATTGCAAGTTCAAAAAAAAAAAAAAAGTATTTAAAAAAACAGCAACAACAACCACAACAATACAGCAACAAGGATCAGTCAATATTCCATTATCAGATTTTTCCCAAAAATTGATTTTGGGAAATGTAACTGTGTTCCTGAAAAACCGTTGGACTGCCTTTCAAAAGACCAAGGGTCACATCATGTAAATGTGTTCGCAATCTGCTTCTAACATGAGCAATGTGCCAGGTCAAAATAAAGAAACAGCTCAAAGAAATTCTTTTAAAAAAGATGTGTGGAAATAATTAAACAAAAGAGGAACCATATATTTTTCCTATGTCAAAGACGTACTACCAGAGGATTAATAGGTTAAGGTGCGTTGTGGGAAACAGTCTTTGGATGTATCACTTGCAAGAAAGGTATGCACAGCTATCGCAAAGTCATATTTCATCTTTAAATTTGACTAATGCTTCACGTCAGGTAAAGCAACAGGAGGATCAGATTTGATGTTACTGACTCTCCAGTTGTTACACTTGAAAGCAGGAGCTGCTACCATAATGGAATACACATAATAGCAGCAGGAAATGAGGCACTCTGTACTACGTTACGCTGCATCTTATATGTTCTTCCTATATTTGTTCCACCTTGCTGTCAACGATGCTATGCGACGTGTGTGCAGCAGAGAAAGGAGCACATTTAAACAGCGCAATGCATACCTGCATAAACATTTCAATATGTTGCAGCAGCTAGCATCGCGTTATCTCTATGAATGGTACATGATGCGGCACGCGGGTAGACCTTCACATACACCACTGACAGCGGAGAGCCAAGGTAAGATGACAGTCATATATCCCACTGTCGTGCTGCATAAACACAAGCTAGTTTCAAATTGTGACCGGTGAGTCCCCGACGTCTGCGGTGTTCTAGAAGCTTAGCAGCCTAATATTACATAAATATAACCGGAACCCAAATCATGTTAGCAACCCCGTTTGTTTCATCCTCCGCAGCCCCAAAATAAACAGCCTACTCACGCTTCGTGCTGCTAACGCAAAGTTAGGGTTTCCGGATACACTGGAATCTTCTCTGCCACTTCACTTCAAAACACAGATGACTGTTTTCCCCCGTGTCGTCGCTGGCGTTGGAGAAAAAAAATGAGCAGAGAGCTGAGAGCGTTTGTACGGTCGGATGTACTGCAGTGTCCACAGACTGCTGTCGCTTTCTTCTTCGTCCGCAGAAACTGTCGACCGGTCGGTGAGAAGGTGTAGCATTAGCGCCGCGGAGTGGTATGGAGTCAGTGCAGGTCCAGTGCACTACTTTTTTGTTTACCAATTTAACCAAAGAACACGATGGATAGTGTACATATAACGATATATATATTATACAATAACAAATAGGGATATCACACTAAGAGAAATTATATAACAGCACATACAGATATTTCGTGTCTTCTTGATAGTCCAACAAATTAGTAAATAATTGCACTGTTTTGACAAAAACGAATAAAAACATTTAGGCTAATGTAAAAAAAAACATTATGAGATGTATTGTAAGTAAAATATTTGTTAAGAACCACATTTTTTCAAGTATGTGTTAAACGGTTTATGAGTATTTATTACAGCAAAAATATGTCGTGCTTATTTATTTATTTAATTGTGTCTGTTTTAGTGATTGACAGGGTCATATTTATGAACAACCATATTCACTGTTTAGTATCAATGAAAAAAAGCATTAAGACCTTCTTAGAGATACGGAAAAGTGTCATAGTAGACGTTTACAAAACGATATATAGAAGAAACACTAAAAGTGTGCACTATTGGTGAAAATAAAGAACGTGAGATTAATTTCCAAATGTTTCAAAGATTGTCACATGTTTTTATTTATGAATTGAATTCATTAATAATAAAAGCTTACTAGGCCAATAGCAACATAAACATGCCCTATAAGTAAATACACCATATGCATTTAGTTTAATACTTTGAATGGAATGCAGAAAAAAAAAGCATCAGTTTCACACACAAATGAGCACAATTTTAAATTGGTGAAATGTCAGTTTATGTAAAAAATGGGATGACATGTATTTCATACAAATTTCCAATATACAGTCAGGGTATAAAATGACTCAGCCAGCATAGCAAAGACTAAACTCATATAGGTAGAGGCACTTTAATATCACATAATTTGTAATAGAATGGAGAAAGTATACACATCATTTTTATTTTAATATTAACATAAATTATGTTCCCAATTTTATTCAACTTAAAACCATAAAGTCTAAAGTGTTTGAGGCCCTTTCTGTTTAATAAAATATCAAATATAATACATATACAAATATGATCAAATAGCTATTTATGGCACGCATGCATCAAATTTGCTCTGTTTGATTATGGAATGTAAGAGTTTTGATAAAATAACTGACTAACAGTGAGACTCTTTTCCACATATCTGTCATATTGTATGGACAGATCACATTAGACAAGACGTAGTGTTTACTCTGGTTGGCTGCTTACAGCTCGGCTCCAGCAGAGGGCCCCAGAGTCTTTATTTTGGCATGGTAATGAGGGTGTTTTAATTTTTCTTTGTCTAAAGGCCCAGATACACCGGCCCGAAATCGGCAGTAAATGGGAGTCGGGCCAAACATGAGCGTGGGCACGCCCTATTCGGAGTGGTGTGCGCCGCACCGTCGGGTCTTTTCTGCCGACCTGACGCCTTTTCTTGCCGATTCAACATGTTGAATCGGCGTCGGGAACACCACCGGAAGTCGGACAAAGGGATAACACTGATTGGCTGTTCAGCTAGCGAATCAGTGCAAGAGAAGCGTTAACGGAAGTGAGGGAGGTAAACAAATTATTTAAAATGGAAGATGGAACACACACGGACGGCTATTTCACCTCATCGGTTTATAAAGCTCCTGTTCGTTCATGTTTTCAATGGACGATGTCACGATTCTCATGTTATGTCACGTTTATAGTTTTGTAGGTTTGGGTGTTTTTTGCTGTTTTCCATGTCATGTTTTCCTTTGGGTTATTGTCTGGTCCTTTCCCCTGTGTTTTTCATCTTGTCATTAGTTTCCCTGGTGTGTCTAATTGTCTGATTATGTTCACCTGGGCCCCTGTGTTTTCTCCTCCCTCCTCACCTGTGTCTTATTGTGGGATTGAGTCTGGTGTGTATTTAAGTTCTGGGTTGTCTGTCTGTCTTGGTCGGTTCGTCTTGTTCCCTGACTAGTTCTGCGGTGAGTGTTCTGTTTGTCATTGTATATATATACCTCATAGCCTTGAAATAAAGGAAGTTTCAGTTTATATCTGCATTTGGGTCCTGCTTGTTTCACAAACCGTGACAGTACGAACCGACCTTAAAATGGACCCAGCAGATCTTTTGAAGCTACAGGCGGAACGTCTTGAATATTCTCTGGAGTATATTTTTTATACGTGGAAAGGCGCCTCATCTAGACGGAGTAGAGAGGCTGCGTTGAAGGAGGCACGTCAGGAGGTTGCTCGCAAGCCCTGGCTCTGGAGCTTGTTGCCCGAGTGGCTTAGGATTTTTTCACGTAGCCCTGAGAGCCAGTCCTCATTTTCTGACCCTTTCTTGGGGTCTGGTCTGGAGTTTGGGGGTCCACGAAGCCTCCAAAAAACTCCTAAGAGACGCAAGGCCAGGGTTCCGCGCCCAACAGCCATGGTTCCGGCTCCAGCGCCAGACCCAGCAGCCGTTGCTCCGTGCTCCAGTGCCGGCCCATGCAGCTTTCCTTCTATACTCCATTACCTGGCTTACACAGCCAGGGTCCAGGCTTCTGCTCCGCGCCCAGCAGCCAGGGTTCCGGCTCCAGAACCGGACCTTACAGCCATGTTTCCGGCTCCAGAACCGGACCTTACAGCCATGTTTCCGGCTCCAGAACCGGACCTTACAGCCATGTTCCCGGTTTCAGTGCCGGCTCCAGTAACCATGTTCCCGACTCCGGCCCCTCGTCACCTGCTGACTCATCGGCCGACGCCAGCTCCTCGAGTCCTGTCGGCGTACCGGCCGACTCCAGCACCTCGTCTCCTGTTGGCTGTCCGTCCGACGCCAGCTCCCCATGGCCTGTCAGCATACCGGCCGACTCCAGCACCTCGTCTCCGGTTGGCTGTCCGTCCGACGCCAGCTCCCCGTGTCCTGATGGCTGCTCGTCCGACGCCAGCTCCCCGTGTCTTGTCGGCATACCGGCCGACTCCAGCACCTCGTCTCCGGTTGGCTGTCCGTCCGACGCCAGCTCCCCGTGTCCTGATGGCTGCTCGTCCGACGCCAGCTCCCCGTGTCCTGTCGGCATACCGGCCGACTCCGGCACCTCGTCTCCGGTTGGCTGTCCGTCCGACGCCAGCTCCCCGTGTCCTGATGGCTGTCCGTCCGACGCCAGCTCCCCGTGTCCTGTCAGCATACCGGCCGATTCCAGCACCTCGTCTCCGGTTGGCTGTCTGTCCGATGCCAACTCCATGTCGTGTCCCGTTGGAGGTCCCGCAGACTACTCTTCTGCCGGGGGTCCTGCCAACCCCATGTCCTGAGCCGTTGGAGGTCCCGCAGACTGCTCTTCTGCCGGGGGTCCTGCCAACTCCATGTCTTGCAACGTTGGAGGTCCCGCAGACTACTCTTCTGCCGGGGGTCCTGCCAACCCCATGTCCTGTGCCGTTGGAGGTCCCGCAGACTACTCTTCTGCCGGGGGTCCTGCCAACTCCATGTCTGGTCCCGTTGGAGGTCCCGCAGACTACTCTTCTGCCGGGGGTCCTGCCAACTCCATGTCTGGTCCCGTTGGAGGTCCCGCAGACTACTCTTCTGCCGGGGGTCCTGCCAACCCCATGTCCTGTGCCGTTGGAGGTCCCGCAGATTACTCTTCTGCCGGGGGGCCTGCCAACTCCATGTCATGTCCCGTTGGAGGTCCCGCAGACTACTCTTCTGCCGGGGGTCCTGCCAACCCCATGTCCTGAGCCGTTGGAGGTCCCGCAGACTGCTCTTCTGCCGGGGGTCCTGCCAACTCCATGTCGTGTCCCGTTGGAGGTCCCGCAGACTACTCTTCTGCCGGGGGTCCTGCCAACCCCATGTCCTGAGCTGTTGGAGGTCCCGCAGACTGCTCTTCTGCCGGGGGTCCTGCCAACTCCATGTCCTGTCGCGTTGGGGATTCCGCCGACTGCTCTCCTGCCGGGGGTCCTGCCGATCCTGTGTCCTCTTCCATGGGGGATCTTGCCGACACCGGCTCCTGACCGGCCTCCGGGGGTGTCTGGTCTTCACCCCTCCTCGGACTCTGCCTTGCCCCCGGGCCGTCCGCCCGAGATCCCCTCCATGGACTCTGCCTTGCCCCCGGGCCGTCCGCCCGAATTCCCCTTTTTGAACTCTGCCTTGCCCCCGGGCCGTCCGCCCGAATTCCCCTTTTTTGAACTCTGCCTTGCCCCCGGGCCGTCCGCCCGAGACCCGTCCTCCAGACCCCCTCCAACCACCCTGCTGGATTTTTTTTTTTTTTTTGGGACGTCTGGAATCCGTCCCTTGAGGGGGGGGTTATGTCACGATTCTCATGTTATGTCACGTTTATAGTTTTGTAGGTTTGGGTGTTTTTTGCTGTTTTCCATGTCATGTTTTCCTTTGGGTTATTGTCTGGTCCTTTCCCCTGTGTTTTTCCTCTTGTCATTAGTTTCCCTGGTGTGTCTAATTGTCTGATTATGTTCACCTGGGCCCCTGTGTTTTCTCCTCCCTCCTCACCTGTGTCTTATTGTGGGATTGAGTGTGGTGTGTATTTAAGTTCTGGGTTGTCTGTCTGTCTTGGTCGGTTCGTCTTGTTCCCTGACTAGTTCTGCGGTGAGTGTTCTGTTTGTCATTGTATATATATACCTCATAGCCTTGAAATAAAGGAAGTTTCAGTTTATATCTGCATTTGGGTCCTGCTTGTTTCACAAACCGTGACAGACGAGAGTGAAAATGGAAAGAAAGACGCTATTTGTTGTTTGTTTATATCACTAAGTCTGTTCTTCTTCTCTGTCTTCCGGTTGTTCCGGTTGTTGCCTCTTTTGAATGATGAATACACACTACCACCGCCTGCTGGTAAGGAGAGTTATTGCCACTCACGCATACGCAGTTCATACGTGCTCGGCTCGGATTTGCGGTGTGTTCCAGTGCGCGAAGTCGGCAAATACGCAGGAGAGTCCGGCGACGCAACAGTCCGCGACGGCATCGGCGACTTCTCAGGTGACTGGTCGGTGTATCTGGGCCTTAACACCTCGCCTCTAATCCAATTTGCCTGCCAGTACCGGTTTGATGTTGTGCCTCCAACATCTTAAAGTGGCAATTCTTATATGGTTGGATGTTTAAAACTATTAGATTATATTTTATGTTTTTTACTTTCACCTTTAATAATTTTACAGACACAACATAAAGATGGCGACTACAGAGCTGAAATACAAAAACATATTTCAACATGTTCTTACTGATCTATAGCTTCTGTATTATGTATATCTTTATTTTATCTTAATTAATTGTATGTCTTTCTTTTTTATTAATGTATGTATGTTTTTTTTATGATTATTATTTGTATTCTTAATATCATTCTTAATAATATTATTATTTGTATTATTGTTATTATTATTATTATATGGTAAGACATTTTTATTATAAGCCTTCGGTTGTTGGCTAAATGGTTATTCCATTCAGCATTCTCTTAGTCACGTTCCTCGTTTTGTGATGCTGTTATCAGACTACTATGCAATACATTTTTCTTTATTTAGTGGGAATGCTGTTAACAGCATTCCAACTAACTGTTCTTCTACGCACGAAAAGTTTATTATTCCGCCGACTTATTTTGCCGCGCTTTTTCTCCCGCATTGAACATCGCAAAAACCCCGATCAAACATCAAAACGTTCAGCTCGGTCGGGAATCGATGGCAGAGTGCGTGATGTCAGAGTTAGACTGGAGGACAGTTTGAAATTTGCCTTCATATTTTTTTTTTAAACTGCCATAATTCCCAAACCCTACATTCCTGAGACATAATTTTTGAAGAAAAACGTAGGAAAACATCCCGTAGCTTGAAAAATGACAAATAATTATGCAAAAAATAATTAAACAAAGTGCCTCTTGAGGGCATGAAGTGACAAAAACGTTCAACATGTCTTCATTAAAGCCCATTGTAATTTCAGGCAGATTTTTCCTCACAGCAGCAGCCGCACACCTTTAGTTAAACTGCCAAAAAGGCCACATTATTAACCCGAAAGTACACAAAAATTACACTTCAGATACTCAACTTCCTTGACATGCTTCACGTTTTGAAATTTCACAGATATCTGTTACGGTTCTTCCACAAAACGTTCACATGTAAGAGGTCTATCTCTCATCCAGAACAATGGAAACCTTTGATCTCTGGACGCCTCATTAGCTCAAATGCAAACACCTGTGTAATGGAACACGATGATGTCATCACTCCAACTGACATGGTCCAAGGCTCTTTCTGCATGTCAGTCTTTATGCATGACGGTGTTTTTGATAATGGATCCTGACCACTCACATTTGTACACTGTAAACAAATTATATTATTAAACAAATATATAACATAAATACAATAATACTCTAATTTAGTCTCTTTTCCAGCGCTCTTCATTGGTAACTTTAGCATTTCTGAGTGTCCTTGAACGCATCAATATTAGCAGATGCGCCAAGCCCGGGAGATTTATTCTGCTCTGACTACTGCTAGGTAAATTCGTGTATCCATAAACACCTGAAGTTTAAAGTGTCAAATGAACTCTTTTTAAAAGTATAACACACCGTTTGAGTTTGTTCTTAGACTGTTTATTGGCGTGAGAACTGATATTAATTTACACATTAAAGGAAACAGCTTCTTAGCAGCGTATCCAGTCTTAGCCCGTTAGCATTGCGCTAACGGGCTAACAGCTAGCAGCGTTGCGTTAGCCCGTTAGCATTGCGCTAACGCTGCTAGCTAAGTTAATCTCTCCCTAAACAGTTGAACTTTAAAGTCTCAAATTAACTATTTTTCAAAGTATAACACACCGTTTGAGTTTGTTCATAGACTGTTTACTGGCGTGACAACTGATATTAATTTCCCCAATAAAGGAAACAGTTTCTTAGCAGCGTATCCAGTCTTAGCCCGTTAGCATTGCGCTAACGGGCTAACAGCTAGTAGCGTTGCGTTAGCCCGTTAGCATTGCGCTAATGGGCTAACGCTGCTAGGCTGCTAGCTAACTTAATCTCTCCCTGAACAGTTGAACTTTAAAGTGTCAAATGAACTCTTTTTCAAAGTATAACACACCGTTTGAGTTCCGCTAAAGTGCCAAGCCTGTCATGTTGTTTATAGCACAGGGTTCCCATCTTAAAAAGTCTTAAATTTGATAATCAGAATTTAAGGCCTTAAAAAGGTCTTAAATATGACCAAAAAAATAAGAAAGGTCTTAAATATGATTTAGAATGTCTTAAAAATGATCGGATTCGAAAGGTACTTCTGTGTTGAGATCGCGTCTAAATGTGTTTTGGGGGAAATGTCCGGGCTGCAAAGTAACCAGTACGGTAATAGCCTTTCAGTTCCCCCCAACAATTTGTATTGAAATAAATCAACATGGAACCAGTAATCACTAACTTTGTTTCCCCCGGCCCCTTATCGGAGAACACCCAGCTAGTAACCTAGCAATCAAGCTTCAGTTAGCAGCAGTCAGAAACTCAGGTATCTTCGAATCTACTTACAAATAAATATAGGGAAGTGTAAGTAAGTTCAACCGTATTTGGTTGGAAAACATCGAATTTAGTGCTTGGTTGAAACCAGTGCAGGGGAACGTGTTTGAAGCCCGCTGCACCTTTTGCAAAATTAGCGTTTGTTTTGCTAATGTAGTGTTAGCTAGTGCAGCGTTAGCTAGTGCAGCAGCTCCCGCAACAACACCGGGGGACCTCCGGGCAACGTTTGGGTCTACGTTAACCCTAAAAGCCAAGGTGCTGTAGACGCTAAATATCGTAGCTAAACACCAATCATACAACAGCAACGATGAAATAGTGTAGCCAAGGCAGCAGAGCTCTGAATATAGCTCTTGTTACACACACAAACACACACACACACACGGGCTGCTCGATTATGGCAAAAATCATAATCACGATTATTTTGGTCAATAATTGATATCACGATTATTAAATACGATTATTCATTGACTTTGAAAACATCCATTTATTGAACTTTAAAACAATTAATAATTTGATCAGTATCTTTTTAACTGTTGATTACCCTGAACGTATAATTCAACTGAAAAACCAATACAAAAATAAATTATACATTTAAATAAATAATATCAAAATAATAAATACTAATGAACAAGATCAACAAATATTTTGGAGCGCACTTCCACAAGCTACTAAACATATATCAATAAGAGAAATAAAAATATATTAGACTAAAATTAATTAGATCAAATATGTTGTAGTGCACTGTCACAACCTAGCAAAGCAAAATTCAGTTTTTTTCGATTATGTTGTTTTCCTAATTATGGCAGGCCAAAATCGTAATTGCGATTAAAATACGATTAATTGCACAGCCCTAACACACACACACACACACACACACTTTTTGTCTAACACACTAACACAGTTCTGTACTGTTATGCTGTTATATTCAGTCATTGTTCTTATGTTGAAAATGAATACATTTACTTTACTAATACGTATTTCTTCTTTCATAGCAATTTTCCTTCATACTTTCTTTCCGTGAAAATAGGTCTTAAATTCTATTCAAAGTGGTCTTAAAAAGTCTTAAATTTGAGTAGGCGAAACCTGCAGGAACCCTGATAGCAGCTAACTGCCGTTAGCTGTTAAGAATACTTCTGTTTAGTTACCAAAGGATGCTAACAGCCAGTTATTAATGCTAACTTCAGTTTTAATTATAAAAATTGATGATCTTAATTCTACATTCAAAGCCTTACATCTTTAACATTATTTATATATTTGGAGTTTCATGCTACTTTTTAACTTAATATTCATTCATATGGAAACCATTCAGTCATCCAAATATTCGTGATTATTCACTTTCTTCTTACACATTATATTTCAGCATAAAGCATTCCCACTAGCAATTTCTTCAGGAATTGCATTCTCTAGTTTGTTTAACTATTCTCTTTGGGTTTGGTTAGCCTAGAGTAGAGATATATATATTTCAAAGGGGGAAAAAGAGTGGATTACAGGCAGGATTTGAACCTGTGTTTTACTCAACAGGGAATGCACCCCAGTACACGGCCACAAGCTCTATCAAGTGATCTTAGCAGGGTCCCACATACAAAATGTTTTAGATGAACACTGTATCAAATTGCTTAATAATAGAATCATAGATAATTTGCCAAAACGAGAGTCATTGCACACTACAGTACATAGGGGACCACAACCAATCATGCCTAGCCTTCTTTAATCTTTCTGAAGTAGAGGTGACTGGTGAGGCAGGGCCAGGGATAGATTTCATAGTACTTGACAGGACAGCAGCAAATGTTGCACCAGACTCAGTCATACTTACAGACACCCCAGTTCTGTATAGAGCCAGGCTATTATTGGGCTGATACTGTGTAATCTGATGATCCCTGAGGAGAGTTAAAAGCAAGTAAAAAGCACGGCTGAATATGAAAAACTAACAGGGATGAATACACCATTCCAGCTACCACAGAGAGAGTTAAATAGAACGGAAGGAAACTGCTGATAAAGCAAAAATATCCATGATGTTATCCAAAAACATTGTTGGTCACAAAAAATGATAAAAATAAATACAACAATAAATCATTGATTTATTGTAAAATAAATCATTGATTTATTGTTGTATGATTGATTACGATGATGGATATATATATATTATAAATAATAATACATTTATATTATATATACTGTTTATTTATATATTTATTTTTTCTATATATAATCTTATATTAAATCATACGAGCATACAACACACATATATATGTTTAAAAGATGCATATAAATGCATTTGAGAAAAAATATTAATTAATGTGTTTGATTTAATTTGTTTATACGCAATTTAGTTGAATTCAATGCAGCCTTGAATAAGAAATATATAAATATTGTAAAAGAGAACACTTCCTTAAGATTGGGTGGATAACAAAAGGTGAACACCGCTAACTGTTGAAAAACAATACAAAGCGTACCTGTCATCAACATACAACATGTTGCCTGGACTGATGGCCTATACGACCATTATCTGGTGCACTGATGAAGGTGGCCCAGATGGAGAGATCAGGGCTGGCAGCCCTGGTGGACCTTATAGAGGGATCAGGTCTGATCCAACTTGAGTCAGCCCTTGAGGGGAGAGTGACTGAGGAGTGCCTTTCACTCTACAACGTAGGTGGTTCAATGCGCAAGACTGTTAAGAGCAAGTTGTTAGAGCTCTTCAACCTAGACCCACTGCAGCCTTGTGGACATGGGGCTGATCTGGAGGCTAGCCACCCCCACACCTGAAGACCGTGAGGCCAGGAAGCGTGATGGCTCAGATTACCTCTGGAGTGACTACCTTGAAAAGATCTGTGAAATCATCTTCTCATGCCACACTAATGCAAGCCACATCATCCTTGTCAACTATAAGTATGACCTTCCTCATTGGACCATCATGTAGAAAGGACAAATTATATTGCATATTGCCAGCTGCATTACAATCTGCTTGAGCATCCCTCTCCCATTGGTCATGGCTGGGAACTTGTGAATGGGAAGTGCTGACCAGTCGCACCCTTCCCCCTTTGCTCAGCAGCTCACACGTACTGACTTTTCTGATGAGAGTAGCGATGATGAGATGAGTGAGTGTGGAGGTTCAACAGATTCAGATGAAGAGAAGCGGTCTATTGTAATGTTGTAAATTCAATTTAAATGCCTTGTTAAATTACTTATGTAATACCTTGTATTCTATTAAACACATTTGTCATCAAATTCAACTGAATTCATTCATAAATTAGTGACCATAATGAGACATTTGTGAGCATAGAGAGCTATGGTTTGTTTCTCATCAGCCACAAATGTTGACCCTTTTGACCTCTGAGATGACCTCTGTGTACGTACTTGTTGTTTTACTGTTTATAACTCAACTCAGCATGAGCATAGCTTTCATTAGAGCCTAATATGAAGGCTCTACGACAACGTTAAAAAATCGACCTTTTGGAGCTGAAAAATCAGCGGCCATCTTGGA
The DNA here is from genome assembly GCF_949606895.1 of Notothenia rossii. Taxonomy (NCBI): domain Eukaryota; kingdom Metazoa; phylum Chordata; class Actinopteri; order Perciformes; family Nototheniidae; genus Notothenia; species Notothenia rossii. The sequence continues at coordinate 69,648,983 of NC_136904.1, forward strand.
TTTGAAGGTCAAAAATAGGTCAAATCATCAAAACAACATCAAATATGAATTCCTCAACCCAAAAAGTATCAGAAACCATGTATTGAACAACATTGTAGGCCAAAACATTGAAAAGTTCATTTTCAACCTATGGTGATGTCAGCCATTTTGGTTTTAGGGCTCTAAAAAATGTTGCCCTCATTTCTGAGAAACGAACCTCCACTCTCCACGGTCACGGAATTGCTGGAGATGACCCAACTAAAGGGTGAGAGACACATGAATATATATAACGGCTGAAAATGCATGGAATGCATGTGGGGTTTTAGCATGAGATGGAGACTCGTAAATATCATATCGGTCTTAAGAGTGCATGGAATGCATGGGGTTTAACGAGGGACGGTGGCATTTCCCATGAGAATGGTGACATATAAATATTATCACCTTATAAATAGGGATGGGTATCGTTAAGGTTTTACGGTACTACTACTTTTATCGATACCGCTTATCGATCCGGTCTTTTAATGGTACTTTTATCGGTTCACACATACATTCTCCTTTTACATACATATATTTTCACTCTTACACAAATACATTCTCCTTTTACATACATATATTTTCACTTCACACATACATATATTTTCCTTCCCACAAACATACATATCATTTCACTCCTACACACATACATTCTCTTTTGACATGCATATTTGAACTCACATATATATGCAATTTACTTTTCAACACATACATGTATTTTCACTCTGACTTACATATGATACACCTCCACACATATAGGTATTCTTCACTCTCACATAAATAAATTCTAACTTTAACATGTATATATTTTTATTCTCACATGTATAAACATATATCATATTCTCACATACATACATTGTCACTTTCACGTATGTATACTGTGAGTAACGTTATTAGTAACGTGCTGTTAGCCTGTCCTCTGCCGCTCAAGGGACGATGACAGGGATGTGACATTATCAGGGAATGACTCTTAAAACCCCATTGCTTGCTGCAGTAGACGCGACTCATCTCCCTCGATCATGTTGATCATCAGGGCCCAGGAGTTCAAAACTTTTAATCCCTATCTGATCAGATCAGATTTGGATTTTGGGGAGTTCAAAACCAAAAAACAGGATTAGGATCACTTTGATATCCGATCAGATCAGGAAATCCAATCCAAGCTTTAATCTGGATCAAATCTTCAAAATGGGTAGTTCAAACCGACAACACAGGATTGGGATCAGTTTGATCCCAGAAAACAGGATTATCCTGATCCCACCAAAGGGGTGGATTTCCAGTGGATTAACAGAGCAAAATGTACTGTACAATTTATTTTAAAATATGTTTCAATTTAAATAAGATGGCAAAGTTTGTTAACTGAAATAATACACAATTTTTAGCCTTCATGGGAAATACATTTTATATTTTCCATTTTTGCTCAAGTTTGTGGTGGCCTATTTTGTTTTCAACCAAATGTTGATGACATAAATGTTTATGCTCATAAAAGTATCACAGCAAAGATTGTCAATCACAAATGTAATTTAGATTAAAGTAAAAATATCTTCAACAAAAAAAAAGTCCATCTGTCATCACCTTTCAAATAAAAAGATATAATTAAACATTATAGATGTTTCTGCAATGTGGTCTCTTGTCTTCCTTGTATTATTTTTCATGTCCACTAGATGGCGATCGGTAGGATTAAAGCACTGATATTCAGGATCTAGTCATCTTGAAAAATCGTAATCTGGATCAGGCTGACAAGTTATTGAGCCGTTTCCGCTCTACATCCTGAACTCCTCCCTTCGATGCAATGCACTTCCGTTTTGGCGGACTGGGTTTGTTTTGCTAGCTAGCTCCGTTGTGCCGACAAAGCACTGATATCGCAGAGACAAAGAGGATATAACAATTACAACATGAAGAAAAGTGGTTCGGGAACTACGTGTGCGGTAGTTGGTTGCAATCACTCGAGAAAGCACCTGAACGAGTGGTTAGATAGAGAGTGCTACGACCACAAACCAGCACCCAGCACCCAGCCATGTTGTTCATTAAATACAGATAAACACAACAAATACTGCATGCATTGTATTTTTTAATATTATATATGAATATTTTCATAGTGATGTAATTGTGTGGGCTGCTTTTATATTTTAATTTGTAATACCTGTTAGGATTAAACATGTGATCTTTCTTGTTGAAGCCATTTCTTTAGTTTCCTCTCAACAATTAATTAATTCAGTGTTATTTATGTACAGTATGAGCTTAATATGAATGATGAACTGTGTTAAAATAAATTGTAGCACTCTAAGGAACATATGAAATGCAATAATGCAATAACAGTGCAATAATGAAATTAAATTACATCAAACTTTATTTTCACTCAAACAGTACAGGCACATATGATATATTGCACAGCATAAAGAGATCATGTAAATTGTGCATTTTGTAAACAACAGACAACTGTTGGCTCCTGTGGGCATGACCTAAATAAGGCAGTTTATTTTGGTTTTATGCTGGGCCACGTCGTCATGTTATCCTCCCAGTTTTGCACTGAATTCGGGTGGGGGAGAGTAACGCCATCTCCAGTCAAAGAAGTAGAATCGTGTTCCCAAGCTAGCATCACTGTTAGCATCGAAATCGCTGTGTTTACACCAGTGCCCGTCTGACTGTTTACATCGGTGTACACCGACAGACGCTGTGCAAAAGACTTCCGGCGGAAATGAAGTGCATTTGTGTAGTGTCATGGCGCTACCCGTGTTTTGGCGCGTAAACTTGTCTATCCTGAATTGCTTTGAACTCCAGGGACAAAATCTGGCCGACTTGTCTGATCCTGGATCACAAAAAATGGGATTTCAAAATGGGATCGGATCTGATTGAGATTAAAAGTTTTGAACTCCTGGGCCCTGGATCCAGAGTTCTGAACATGAGCCCGCCCCACCTTCTGACTCTGAAGTTCTGAGCCAATCACAGCGCGATAATGACCTGGCTTCCGTTTCAACTATACTCCTTCCGTTTCCACTATACTTTATCTGACACATACATACATTCTTCTCTTGCATACATATTGTCTTCAGACATGCATATATCATTTATAATATTAAATATCAACATTGAATGATTTTGCATGAGAGCAAAATGTATAAATATGTGCGTTAAAATATATGAATATGAGAGCAAATTGTATGAATGTGTGAGTGAAATATCTATAAATATGTGAGTGACAATGTATGAATATGTGCATTGAAATGAAGCTTAGCGTAAATTCTTTCAGGAAGACTGGTATACTTCAGTCCGCAGCTGCTTATAATCAGCTCATCACGGGCGTTCTCTTTAACCTATTACATTCACCTCATTCTCCAGCACCCAATCACCGTGCTGCGGCCAAACTTTAAAATTGTTCTCCTCTCTCCAGCAGTCAGCTGTGATTTCAGGTCGTCATGCTGCCACCATACCCGTTCCTGATCCTGATCCTCGTAGCAGTCATCAAGTCTCGTCCAGCCCTCGCAGCACCATTCAAAAACCCAGCGTGCGGTTAAACCGGGTCACCATAATGCTCTGATGCTCAATAACGTCCATGCGCAGCCAGCACGGCTCCGGAATAATGGGGAAAGATACTCATCTCTAAGCCTCAGCAACACTCAAGAGCGAGAGGAGAAGACCTCCATCGGCAGAAACACGGGTACAGTCCGGCCGTCTCGGCATAGTGGAACAAGCCGATCCGGCATCAGAACGGAGTCGAGGCTCTCGGATCAGCTGATCCGCGAACACGGAAGTTGCATTACGCACAAGCGAGCAGGCCCTCTACGCCGCATTCAATCCCCCCCGGAAAATGCAAACAGCAGATAAGTGACGTTTATCCTTTTTCTCAGTAACGTTAGGCACGATCGCCTCAGTGTCTCATCAGATCGTTCTTGCACCCCTTCGTGGTTGGGGCCATTCCAGATAAATACAAGTAGCCTACAGACATGTTTAAGTCTTGCCGCACCTCGTTAACAACTATCGTATTCTCTATAGAGGCGCATCGTCTCTCTGATTCCCTTCGTAAAGGGCTCTCTAAAGCGTCCCCTCCTCTCTCCCAGGTTACGAATAAATAAATAATATGATATAATGGATAAAATAGATCAATGAATGGAATTAATAAATAGATAATAATATATTTAATGTATATTAAGAAGTATGCACAGGTTCTCCTTAATACTTTCATCCATATAACTGGTGGTGGTGCAACCGTGCGCTTGCTTTACATGATCATACGATCCCTCTATCTGGTTCTTTAATATGTCTCAGTTCACACTTTCCATCAAGCACATAGAATAGAATCTCAGGGATGGGCAACTGGCGGCCCGCGGGCCGCATGTGGCCACCGCCCTCACTTTGTGCGGCCCGCGAGTCAATTTACAAAAATATATTGGTTTCACGGTTGTAAACAAGCAAATCATTTGAACCAGACCCCACTTGTAATTAATAATATTCACCGCTAGAGGGCGCTCCCCCCAAATTCATGAGGCCTGCAGCCAAGTGTATATTGTCTTCTGTTTACCTCGCGGCTTTCCTCCGTTAGCGGGAAAAGAAACATGAGCGCCCAAAAAAGAAAACTGAACCTAGAAAACCGTCTCTTTCAGCCAAAATGGGAAATAGATTATCTGTTTACAGAATTCAAAGGCAAACCTATGTGTTTGGTGTGTCTTGAAACTAAATCGGAAATGAAGGACTACAATTTAAGTCGCCACTACAACAGCACCCATAAAGACAAATATGAAAAGCACACAGGAGCTGCCAGAGTCGCCATCGTTGCTGACCTAAAAGGGAAAATATGCCAGCAGCAGACCTTTTTTACCAGAGCCACGACTACACAGCAATCGTCTCTCACGGCGTCTTATGCCGTTTCCCTTGAGCTTGCTAAAGCTAATAAGCCCCTGTCTGACGGCGAAATGGTGAAGAGTTGTGCAGTCCAGATGGCTAAAGCATTCGGAGATGACAACATGGCTAAAAACGTTGAAACCGTCTCTTTGTCCCGTCGGACAGTGACACGAAGAATATTTGATATACAAAATCATATCGAACAAAAGGTAAAACAAGTCATGCATGACTGTGCATACTTTTCCTTAGCGTTGGATGAGAGCACTGATGTGACTGATGTGAGCCAGCTTCTCATCTACACACGGGCCATTAACAGTTCCTTTGAAGTGCACGAGGAGTTATTGAAACTGGCTTCTTTGCATGGCACTACCAAAGGACAAGATATTTTCGCCGCTGTTGAAAATGTTGTAAGTGCGCACGGAGGATTTCACAAGCTCTCAGCTGTTGTTACCGATGGTGCGCCAGCAATGCAAGGAAAGCGCACTGGATTCGCCGGCCTCCTCCGCCAGAGTGGCGTTGACTGTCCAATACTGCACTGCATCATACATCAGGTGGGTAACATTATTGTTAGCTATTCTAATGGTTTTGAATGTGGGCATTCTTTGTAAAAAAAAAATCAGGCTAAATCAAATTTCGTTTTGATATTGCGGGAGGCTCTGTGTGCCAAATCAATGAACTTTAGCCATGTCATGGATTTAGTTACCAAGACTACTAATCTCATTCGAGGAGGGAACCGGTCTCTCAATCACAGGAAGTTTATAGCCTTTTTGGATGAAGTGAACGCCGCGTACGGTGATTTACAGATGCACACAGAGATAAGGTGGATTAGCCGTGGAAAATGCTTGGAGAGGTTTTTTGCGCTACGCGCAGAAATCCCTGTGTTCTTGGAGGACACCATCCAATGTGATACAAGTGCGTACTGCGCAAAACTCAGGAATACAGATTTTCTTCTCGACATGGCTTTCCTTGCGGACATTAACTCGCATCTTAATCACCTGAATATGCGGTTACAGGGAAGATGCCAAACCGTGTCGGATCTATGCGCACATGAACGCATTTGTTACTAAACTGACTCTGTTTAAAGACGGATTTTCAGCCGACCGTCCTAATCTGGCGCACTTCCCGTCATGTGAAGAGATGCGCAAAGATGCCCCCGAATGTGAGAAAACATTACCCAAGTACAGAGCCGAGATAGAAGCACTGCAGCAGCAGTTTAAGAAGCGCTTTCAAGATTTCCACACCATGCAGCCACGCATCGAGTTATTCACTAACCCCCTCTCGGCTGCAATCATCGAGCAGCCCCCTGAGTTGCAGCTTGAAATGTGCGAACTACAGTCAGACCCCTTTCTAGCAAAGCGCCAGGAGAGGGGAATTTCCTTTTGGAGACTGCTACCAGAGTCCCGCTTTCCACTCCTCAGGGATTTTGCGCTGTCAATGGCCAGCATGTTTGGCAGCACTTACATCTGCGAGAGCAACTTCTCTATGATGAAGCACATCAAGTCAAGGGAGAGAAACAGACTGACAGATGAGACACTGTTCCATCTTATGCAAATCAGATGTACAAATGTTGATATTGACATTCAGTCTATTGTGCAGCAGCAGGAGAGGCCACAAGTATCTCATTAAGAGTATAGCTTACTGATCCAGCTGTGGGTGAAGTTCAGAAAAATGCATATGTTCTTGGTTTTATGTATGGAATGTGAGGGAAGCATAGAAACACAATACAAAGATGAATATTCGTTGTTAAACTCAGTGTTGGTGTTTGGTACAATAAACATTTATTGCCTATATATATTTAGTTATTTTCATTAAATTAGTAGCTAAAGTTGGCTATTTAAATGTTGTGGATATAGTATCCTGCCGATGGAAGTGAATGGTCACGAAGTGGCCCTCTGGTAGTGAGGACATTTTTTTTTTGGCCCTCAATCAATCAATCAATGTTTATTTATATAGCCCAATATCACAAATGTTACATTTGTCTCAGTGGACTTCACAGTTTGTACAGAATATCAGTATGACAATACGACACCCTCTGTCCTTAGACCCTCACATCGTACAAGGAAAAACTTCCAGAGAAACCCCATAGTTTAAAGGGAAAAATGGGAGAAACCTCAGGGAGAGCAACAGAGGAGGGATCCCTCTCCCAGGACGGACAGACGTGCAATAGATGCCGTGTGTAAATTGAAAAGATAATACATTTGCAACATAGGTAGTCCAAATGTTTTGAAATGCATGTGTGTATAATAAGAAGATGAATCCACGAGGATATCCATCCAGGACTTATGATCCAGGACCGCAGCCACGACTCAAGATCCAGGACTCGCAATCCATGACACAGGACCGCAGGATCATCCATGACTCCGGATCCCGGCGTATATAGACACCAAAAAGAAAGAAATTTGGAGAAGCTGGGTTAATCGGAACATGAGAGTACACAGGTATAGACAGAGAGAAGGAAGAAGTAAGATGTCCCCCGACAAACTAAGCCTATATCAGCAAAACTAGGGGCTGAATCTAATCAGCCCTAACTATAAGCTTTATCAAAAAGGAAGGTCTTAAGCGCACTCTTAAAAACGGATAGGGTGTCTGCCGTCCGAACACAAACTGGAAGCTGATTCCACAAAAGTGGAGCTTGATAAGAAAAGGCTCTGGCTCCCATTGTACTTTTAGAGACTCTAGGAACAACCAACAACCCTGCATTCTTGGAACGCAATGCCCTAGTAGGACAATAGGGTATAATGAGTTCTTTAAGGTAAGATGGCGCCTGCCCATTAAGGGCTTTGTAGGCGAGAAGAAGAATTTTAAATTCTATCCTGTGTTCTATAGGGAGCCAGTGTAAGGCAGCCAGAACAGGAGTAATGTGGTCCCTTTTCCTAACTCTGGTTAGTACACGAGCTGCAGCATTTTGAATCAGCTGAAGCGACTTGACTGACTTCTTGGTACACCCTGATAATAAGGAGTTACAATAATCCAGCCTTGAAGTAACAAATGCATGGACTAGTTTCTCTGCATCGTTTTGAGGCAAGATATGCCTGATTTTTGCAATGTTACGTAGATGGAAGTAGGCGGTCCTTGAAATGGATTTTATGTGGGTGTTAAAGGATAAATCCTGATCAAATATAACACCAAGATTCCTTACAGTCTCACTGGAGGCCAAATTAATGCCATCCATAGTTAATATATCTTTAGATAATTTGTTTCGTAGATTCTTCGGGCCAAGTACAATAACTTCAGTTTTGGTCGTGTTTAACATCAAAAAATGTAAGGTCATCCACGTTTTTAAGTCCTTGAGGCAGTCTTGAATTTTATTTAGATGATTAATTTCATCAGGCTTGATTGATAAATATAGTTGAGTATCATCCGCATAACAATGAAAGTTTACAGAATGATTCCTTATAATATTGCCTAACGGAAGCATATATAGGGTGAACAAAATAGGTCCAAGCACTGAGCCCTGTGGCACTCCATGGCTAACTTTGGTTTGCATGGAAGATTCATCGTTGACACGTACAAACTGAGAGCGTTCAGATAGATAAGACCTAAACCAGCCTAAAGCAGTTCCCTGTATGCCAACTAAGTGCTCTAGTCTTTGCAATAGGATATCATGGTCGATAGTATCAAATGCAGCACTAAGATCGAGCAAGACAAGAATAGAGACAAGTCCCTTGTCAGAGGCTATTAGAATGTCATTTGTGACTTTAACCAGAGCTGTCGCTGTGCTATGTTGTGTTCTAAAGCCAGACTGAAAATCTTCAAATAAATCATAGTTTTTTAAGTAATCACACAGCTGTTTTGCGACTGCTTTCTCAAGAATTTTTGAGAGGAACGGAAGATTAGAAATGGGTCTATAGTTGGCTAAAACCTCTGGATCGAGGTTGTGCTTTTTAAGAAGCGGTTTTATCACTGCTACTTTGAATGATTTTGGAACATAGCCTGATAATAAAGACATATTCATAATATTTAATAAAGAAGTGCTAATTAATGGAAAAACTTCTTTTAACAGCTTAGTTGGAATCGGGTCTAAGATACACGTTGATGGTTTAGAAGAGAGAATCATTGATCCGTCTCTCTTAATCAGACCAGGTTTTCCCCAGAAGGCTGTCCAATTATTCACGAAGCCCACATTGTTTGCTGGGCACCACCAAGACAACCAGCGCTGAAATGATGACGTGCGGCTATACATGTCATCATTGATCAGATTGGGGAGGGGACCAGAGAAGATTACGGTGTCCGACATTGTTTTAGCATAACTACACACCGACGCCACATTAAGTTTGGTGCATTCTGATTGGCGTAAACGAACATCATTACCACCGACGTGAATAACAATCCTACTGTATTTACGTTTATTTTTAGCCAGCAGTCTAAGATGCGCCTCAACGTCGCCCGCTCTGGCCCCCGGAATGCATGTGACTGTGGACGCTTTGGTCTCTAAATTCACGTGTCTCATAATAGAGCTACCAATAACCAGAGTTGGCTTCTCAGCGGGTGTCTCGCTGAGTGGGGAATATCTGTTAGATACGTGAACGGGTTGGTGGGGACCTGCGGGTTTCGCGTTATGCCCCTTCTGAACAGTCACCCATTCTCCCTGCTGCTCGGGAGTTGCCGGGGGACGGCTAAGAGGAGCTACCTTTTGCCGGTCCGCACCGGCTAACATGGGCTTTACTGTAGCTGAGTTATTTTCTAAGATGCGGAGCCGGGCTTCTATGGCTATGATTCCCGCCTCCAACCTAACAACTATACTACATTTAACACATGTATCGGTACCAGTAAAGGAGGTAGGGGAGTAACCAAACATGAGACAGTTAGAGCAGGAAATAGCACCCGAGGGTGGGGAAAGAGCCATGGCTAGCTATCAAGCTAAAGTAGCTACCGTTAGCAAACCCGAAAAGAGTGTAGGCAACTGTGGAGTTACAGTCGCTAAGAGAAGGAGAGTTTGTGAGTGCTTAAGCTGTAGTAACGTGTGATTACAACGTCAGGCAGTTGCCGTGATCAAGAGTTTTAAAACGATCGATTTAAGTTAAGATAACAAGCTATCAGCAACAGAACAGGCACACGGGATACCCGGAGATGACAACAACAACCGGAAGTTACAACATGCTTACCGCAATAGTGGTCCGTGATGGGTCCGTGACTATCCTCAAAGTTGCCCATCCCTGGAATAGATGCATATAACAACTCACATCAACATGGCCTTACAGTGCACGCTCACAGCTATGAGTCACTCACTCAGTGTTGGTTTTAATCATCTGCAGAATACCTTCTGCATTACATCATTCATTGATCAGCACTCTTCGAACAGTTTAATCTAATCCTAGGGATGGCGAGATGAAGCTTTCCAGCAATGGGCTTGCAAAGGGTATCTCACGAGGCTTCACTTGAACCCTATCCCCCCGCTGGTCAACACGCGTAAAACTGGCAGATATATCTCAACAGCGCGATCTTCTCATACTAAGTTCCCAATGAGTAAGCCTCAGAATAACGTCGACATGAACACAAAATCATATTCACACGGTACCAATATCGTACGCATTATTTATTAGTCTATTTATTACTTATCTTGCTTATTATTCATCGCTTATTATTATTTATTATTAATGTTGGTATTCATACATTCATTTATGCATTTATTAGTTATACATACGGGACGTTCCTTCCTCTATACGTGAGGGACTGAGCTCCAGGAGGGTTAACATGAGTGTTTTAAAACGTAAGTGTCAGTGGTTCAACAGATCTGAGCGCTATCCGAAGCAGTCACGCGGCGTAGACGGACAGCGAGGCTTCTAAGTTTACAAGCCTTATACACGCTTCACTGGATTACTCGAACCACGCTCCGAAGCCTCGGTGCAGTACGTAACATCACTACTAATCGTATCCCTGTCTGTACATATTGTGTTTATATGATATACTATTCTGCTAACTCATCACGGCTTCTTGCACATATGCTTCAAGTTGCAATGCTTCTCTCAGGTCTTACTCATGTAAAATCAGGGGGCCGGGAGATCAGACCCTATACAAAGCCCGGCAGCGCAGCGAGCTATCAAGAGCTTTACTCCTCGACACATAAGCATCAGCGGGCCAGGAGATGAGACCCTATAACACAGCCCAGCAGTGCAGCAGGAGCTTTACTCCTCGTCACATAAGCATCAGCGGGCCGGGAGATGAGACCCTATAATACAGCCCAGCAGCACAGCGAGCTATCAAGAGCTAGACTCCTCAACAGATAAGCATCAGAGCTTTACTCCTCGTCACATAAGCATCAGCGGGCCGTGAGATGAGACCCTATAATACAGCACAGCGAGTTATCAAGAGCGATACTCCTCGCCACATAAGCATCAGCGGGCCGGGAGATGAGACCCTATAACACAGCCCAGCAGCACAGCGAGCTATCAGGAGTCATACTCCTGCCACATAGTATCAAGGGGCAGGGAGATCAGACCCTACATATGCCCCAGCATCAGCCAAGCTAACAGTAAGTATTCTCCACGCAACACAAGCACGTATCGCACCACAGCATCACATCGGGCCGCGAGAGCTACCCCACACGGCACTAAGTAACGTCGGTAGATCAGAGAGGATTCACACATATACGCCGGCAGCTCCCTTATACAGGCCGCAGCTCACCCTTCTTAATCGTTTTCCCTCTCCCACTGCATACTTCTGTCTAACCTCCCTTGCTTCCACAGACTCGTCACATCGTAAGTATACGTCCACGTTCAGCACTGCGCTATTCGTATAACACTCTAACATCGTTCACATCATCTATTGTTTTGGGGGTTCTCTCTCCTAATTGGCTCCTCTCTCTCCAACCCGAGTCCTTGAGTCCTACACGGGACGTACAAATGAACTATTATCTAGGGCTGTCAGTCGATTAAAATATTTAATCGCATGATTGTCCATAGTTAATTGCAAATTAATCGCACATTTTGTATCTGTTCTAAATGTACCTTAGAGGAATATTTTTCAAGTTTTTAATACTCTTATCAACATATGAGTGGACAAATATGCTTTATGCCAATGTTTATTATCATTTGAACAATGACAAATATTCTCATGAATATTAAACACAACAACCTCTGAACATTACAAATATTCGCCTCAATTCAACCTGGAACCTCTATCATACAATAATTGTGTGTGGCTGGCTGGCTTGCAGTCTCCGATCAACGATAACAAACAATGACTCGAGCAACAAGTGAGTCAGTGGAACTCACAGACACAGATTCGGTGAGCGGACCGAATGGGCGGATTACTCCACTCAGCGCGGAACAGCAACTTGTTGCGTGGTCTCGTCATGGGTTTTAGACCCAGTGAGCGTCAGCGTTCTGTACACAGATCATTCAACAACTTCTTAGTCAACTCTAAGAAGCAATACCGCAATCAACAAGCATTACGATACAAACATCGTTAGATCACGTTTGCGCAGCGGAGGTTAATGTAACGCTGGTTTATATGCTCGCGAAATGCAATTCAATCACAATACACAAGAGTGGACTGCCGCCCTCACTAGCTGCACTATACGTACGTCTTAATTCGGATACTATGAGCCCCATCTCACCGGTAGGATCCTACGCCTGGCGATGCTGACTCATACGACTCATGGACCCGTATGATCCGGATCTCCTCAATGACTAACTCAGAAGACCTCGAATCATGTATTCGCCATCACGTAGGGCAGGTTTGCTTCACTAACTGTACGGATGCTTAGCCATTGGCACATGTTCATATATATAAGCCACGTCGGGTAACTCCCATCTATATCTGCTCTCTGATCCAGAGAGTTGCAGGTAAGCTATCGCTGATATCACACGTGATTTGTTAGACGTGCCAGTTGCTGGCTGACTTAGGCTTGAAGCTTACGTGCGCAGCTCCCCTTGCTTGTAACAGTCTCAAAGATCGAAACCGAGCAATTCGGTCGACTGCACGCTTTAAGCTCGGATAGGTGCAATGCCATTTGATACGTTGGTACTCGTCAATGTCGACAGGTATGGAAATGTAGTCCTGTAAATATGATGTCTGATGTCCTATTGTTTCTGTCGTTCATGTTCTCATGTCGTACCTACTTGCTGCAGGTCTCCCTCGGAAAAGAGATCGATGATCTCAATGGGACCACCTGGTTAATAAAGGTTTGAGATGAAAGGAAACGCCACCTGGTAAGTTAAGATCCTTCGTCAAGTGGCCCGATCCCCTCATACTTCATTCACTTTCCTCTTTTTTGGGGGGGTTCTCTATATGCTCACGGCTGCATTTCCCCCTTTAGATATACGATTTCAGGATCGGGGTCTAATCGCCAAAGAATTAACATTTATTATGTGACATGTGTCAATAAATGTTCTCGTACAAAATGAAGTCTCACCTGATTGAAATTAAGCTTAGTGTAAATTCTTTCAGGAAGACTGGTATACTTCAGTCCGCAGCTGCTTATAATCAGCTCATCACGGGCGTTCTCTTTAACCTATTACATTCACCTCATTCTCCAGCAGCCAATCACCGTGCTGCAGCCAAACTTTAAAATGGTTATCCTCTCTCCTGCAGTCAGCTGTGATTTCAGGTCGTCATGCTGCCGCCCGCCTCCTCACCATCCACCTCCTTTCATCATATCCAGTGCCAGGAGAGTTATCCAAAGACCTCATCACACCTCCCCTTCATCCCATCTCCTCATCAAATCCAGATCTTCAGCATCATCACCAGTGTCTAGATCCCGGGGGGTTCTCATATGCTCACGGCTGCATTTCCCCCTTTAGATATACGATTTCAGGATCGGGGTCTAATCGCCAAAGACTTAACATTTATTATGTGACATGTGTCAATAAATGTTCTCTTTCAAAATTAAGTCTCTCCTGATTGAAATATGATAATATGAGAGCAAAATGTATGAGTGTGAGTGTAAATATATATGCATATGAGAGTGAAAATGTATGTAAGTGAGAGTGAAAATATATGTATTTGAAAGGAGAATATGTGTGTGGGAGGACCAGTATGAATTACGGCCTGTCCGGCCCCTCATACAAAATAACTACAATTTTAAGTACGTTTTCAGTAATAGTTGGCCAACTTTAAATTGTTTGCACCTCTCGGCCACCGTAGACAAGGTATCAAAACAGAGTCACTAAAAAGTGGGATAAAAACAATTGAGTAGTTTTAAGTTTTATATTTTCGCTCATATTATTCCTTAGTGCGATGAGGGGAAACAGGCAAGTGTTCATTCAAAGTGCATTCAATGCAAAATGTAAATATGTTTAGCACAAACTATAAACCAAAGTTTTATTTAGTGAATGATCAAAATAAGCAATTTAGTGTTTTAGAAAGCAGCTTACTATTTGAACATTTCAAAATTGTAGAAATCCTAGCCTATGATTTCTCTGATTATAAAACGACTTGTTCAAAACAACAGCAAGGCCACAACAATGATCTGTGAACATTTAAGGAAAGATTGTCTCTTCTATAGAGGTCGGACCAGGTCCAGAAACGGTCAAAGTGGGTAATTGACAAATGTCATTATAATGCATTCCATTATGAGGCAATGTTGGAAAACAAATGCAGGCAGAGATACTGTAAGTACAAGACAGTGTACACAAGTGTTAATGTCTGTCTAACTCTCAGGTGAAACAAAAGAGTTTACTTTTAAAGTTAGATTCCACATCTGTTTTACATGGTAAATCATTTAGTTATGCAGCTTAAAATTGGTACAGGTTACTTCTCTGTCTTTGATTATCTGTTTATATTTTGTATTTTCAAGATGACAAGTTCAGCTCTCCAAGGTTGAATATTTTATTCTTAATAGTCACTCCTCCTATTTTTTGCAAATATATCCTTTGTCCTTTGTGCATGTACAGTACACAAATCTGAATTACTGATACTTGTGTTAGAAAACAACATGAGTACATTTAGGTTTTACAATTGCATTCATTTTATTCCATACTATAATAAGGCACGTGTAAATGCAAACTATTTGGTTTACAAGAATCATCTGAAATATGAATACAAATAATTACAAACTATACATTTATGAGTTCAATAGTTGAATGTAGGTTATATAAATATGCTAAAAATATGTCAAATGCAAAAATCATTATGGAAATTATCATATAAAATAAAACAAATACACATTATTTTATATTTCAGCTCTTCCACATCATCTAAGACAAAAGCAATTTCATTTTAAAAGTTATAATACCGATTATTCTGTTTCTAATTTTGGTCAATTTAAAACCATAAATCAAAGGATTAATAATAGGAGGTATGATAAGAAATTCTATAGCAATGAAGTTTTGAAGCGGTTGAGGCCAATCTTTTGAACCAATTCGCATATTTGACACATCAAAAAGGATAGCCACAAGAAAAGTGATTAAGGAGATTAAATGTGGCACACATGTCTGCATGAATTTAGCTCTGTTTTCCTTAGAATGCACACATGTTTTGATGAGATACATGTAAGACCAGACGATAAATAAACCATGAAATACGTAAATGATTATTGTTATGTATGCAACTATGTTGTTAACCAAAGTGTCAGCTGGGAAACACGCAAGTTTAACAATAATCCAATTCACACAGAATAGTCTGGTAATATGTGGGCTGCATAACTTTAATCTAGACGTTAGAATAATATTTGTGCCGATAATGCAGAAAGGTGTTAACCAGGAAAAGCAGACTAACAGAAAGACTCTTTGCTTTGACATTATAGAGTTGTACTGCAGGGGGCGACATATAGCCACATATCTGTCGTATGCCATGACTGCAAGAATGGACAGATCACTGCAGGCAAATGAGTACATCACCAGAGCCTGAATAAGGCATCCAGAATAAGAGATAACCTGAACAGGAGAAAGCAGATCCCAGAGAAACTTTGGGTAGAAACCTGTTGTCCCATAAAGTCCATTCATGCAAAATGTGCACAGTAGAATATACATTGGTTCATGCAGGTTTTTGTCCAAGATCACGGTCACAATCAGAGAAACATTTACCAGCACAATAAAACAGTAACACAGTAAAGTGAGAGCAAAGATATGAGCTTGGTAGTTTTCTGTTTCATTAAAACCTGAAAGAACAAATATAGTTATAAGAGAGACATTATCCATCATTGTTAGTAAATGTTGTTTCTTTCCTTGTGTTGTCTACCCCCTTCCTTAGAGAGAGAAAGGAGACACTTTGTGTCATTTAAACTTCATTAGAAAACATAATTTGTTCACCTGCTTAGTGTAGGCCTACCTCCATCAGTAACAAGTGTCTGATCCCTTATCTCACAGTTATTAACATGTTGCCCGACTACAGCAGCAAATGAGATGGGAATTCAAATCAGCCAATCAATGATCTGAAAGAGTTTATACCGTACAACCATGATGATGCAAAAAATACATAGAACCTAAGGGAATTATTGAAATGGAGAAACGCATTTTTTTTTGTTGGCATCCAAAAAAGACAGAAAACTACATGAATATAGGCTATATATATTTTTTCCAAAATTCGTTCTGTTTGTTTTGATATTCCCAAACAACTTTCTAAATGTGGTTGCTAACACCATGAACAATTACCACAAGAATTACCAAAGAGAAAGAAGGTAAATATTGATCACTTTAGATCACTGAACATTTGCTGATGTTAGCCCACTGGCTGAACATAGCAGTGTATGTAGGCTACATGATCTTTAGTTTGCTCGTTATTACGAAGATTACTTCAGGAAATTGTGTCTATACAACGTTTTCATTTTTACCAAGGTGGTTGCTAGGGACGCTGCTATCAATATTATTTCTGTTATGTTGTGTAACTGTTTAATGGTGTTATCTTTATTGCTACCCCCTTCCCCGTCGATGTATAGTGTTGGTCCACAGCGCAAACGTATTAGTTTAACAAAATCTGCATCTAAAATTGTGGCATAGATACGTTATTTTCCCCTGTGCAATTCTCCATTTACTCAACAATAACACATAATTATCCTTGTGTTTATTTATTTGTTTGATTAATAAACACAAGTTGGAGTCCGTCAGGACCGAGGGTCGGAGCAGCTCATTTGCTTTAGAGAATATTACACCCGGAAGTAAGTATTCTCTCCGCTTCGCTTGACAAACCCCGTGATAGTGTGCTCCGAGGGTTACGCCGAGCGTCGAACAGCACTTGAAATGGGATGGAACCACGGCAGACTGTCCAAAACTGGATTTGAACGGGTCCACCCCGTCCCCCCTCCCCCACCCCCACCCCCCACCCGTCCCCAGAACTACACATGCTGGCTATTGTGTTTCGCAACATGTTCTCTATCTATGGCACATCTCTACTGGGAGTTGTAGTTTTAAAAGACGTTTTCGCATTTCCCATAATAAGAAGTTGCCAGTATTAAACTGTGTATGTAGTGTTCTCGTGCAGTGTGTCGAAACTCTGACTAAACACTGAGTTAAACCGTAGCCAATGAGACAAAGTCGTAGTAAGCTTGACCTTTTACTTTCACTTCTTCATCAACAGACGGTGAAAACTGCAAATACAATAATACAAAAATATTGTGTCTATTTATGACAACCTTATGACTAACATCACGTTATGCATAGTTATAAATAACAGAAACTGTCCAATACTGAAATGAGGCATTCTGATTGACAATTGCATCACTTTTTAGCTTGTATACAACTACAACTCAAATCGCCCTAAACAACACATCAAACAGTTTTTCGAACTAAATCCATCATAATATAACATCTTCAACATGTCCTTTAACAATCAAACAACTCACGGCATTGCCACTCTGATGCCTCCAAGTGGATGCTGATTGATTATGTTCCGATGCACATGTCGGCCATTCTTTCTACCCAGCTAAGTTCAACAGGAAGATCGCCGGAAGAGACTGAACCGGAAGTGACTAAACCGGAAGTGACGTCGTTGCAAAAACTAAAACAACAAAATAATATAAATTTTTACATTAGCTAATTTAAACTGTAAAGTAATTATTTAAGAAATAAATGTAATAATATTAAATGCCTGGAGAGGCAACACACTCCCCGCCTGACCTATGTGAGGTCACTTAGAACTTGTACAGATCTTAAATATAGTCTGTCTATCAGTCTTTAGGAAGGAGCAGAACAATTTCTGCAGTCGGCCGGAGAAAGGTTTTGACCTTGCCTTGGTCAGTTGTTTTCACTTCGACCTTCCTTACATGTCCATCTTTCCCAGGGAAAGTGGCATTGACTCTGGCCATAGGCCAGTAGTTGCGAGCGGCCTGCTTGTCCCTGAGCAGAACCAGATCTCCAACCTGAAGGTTTCTTCGGGGCACTGTCCACTTCTGTCTGTGCTGCAACGAAGGTAGGTATTCTCGACTCCAGCGGGTCCAGAACTGGTTTGCAAGGGCCTGGACTTGCCTCCATTGTTTTGTGTACAGGTCTTTGTCGGAAAAGTCTCCGGGGGGAGGTGGAACCCCCGACTTTTGTGTGAGGATCATGGATGGAGAAAGTATGAAGGGCTTCTCGGGATCCGTAGACACAGGTAAGAGTGGGCGTGCATTCATGATCGCTATGACCTCCGCCATTAGTGTGCATAGCACTTCATGGGTCAAGCGAGTGTTTTGCCGTTGAAACATTGAATCGAGGATTCTTCTGGCAACGCCGATCATACGCTCCCAGGAACCTCCCATATGAGAGGCGTGCGGAGGGTTGAATTCCCAGCTGCATCCTTGTTCGCTGAGGTATCTATGCACTGCCTTGTCCATCCCGAGCTCCTTGCTTGCTCCAACGAAATTGGTTCCGCAATCGGATCTGAGCTGTTTAGCCGGGCCTCTGAGTGCGAAGAAACGTCTGAGGGCATTTATGCAACTGGATGTGTTCATAGATTCGATTACCTCGATGTGAACAGCTCTGGAGCTCATACAACTGAACATAATGGCCCAACGCTTGCTCTCTGCCTGTCCTCCTCTGGTGCGTCTGGTTGTAACAGACCAGGGCCCAAATACGTCGAGGCCCACGTATGTGAAGGGAGGGCAGATTTCAAGTCGTTCTGAGGGCAGATCCGCCATTTTTTGTTCTTCCAGCTTTCCACGTAGCTTGCGGCAGGTTAGGCATTTGTGGATTACTGAGTTGATGAGCTTCTTGCCTCCCAAGAGCCACAGTCCTGCTGCCCTAATCGCTCCTTCCGTTAGATGACGGCCTTGGTGTCTCACCTGCTCATGGTGATGCCGTGTGAGCAGTAGGGAAATGTGACTTCCTTTGGGCAGAACTATCGGGTTCTTCTCTGCGGTAGCAAGATGAGAGTGCTGTAGTCGGCCTCCAACGCAGATAAGGTCATCCTCCAAGATTGGGTTGAGTGTCCTCAGAGGACTGCTCTTTGGTATGGGTTTGTTGGCATGGAGAGCTGACAGTTCTTTTGCCATGGCTGTTTTCTGGGTTGCTTTAAGGATAACTTTCCCAGCTTGTGCCATTTCGTCTGGAGTCCGAGGTAAGTTACATTTATGCCAGCCTTTGCACTTGCTGTCTTGGTTTGAACGTTTGTAGGATCTTGCCATGTGTACGAGGAATGCAACTCCTCTTACCAGTGAAGTAAAGGTGGAGAAGCGCTCGAAGCGTCCGGAGTTGAGTACCGATTCCTCCAGGTGGGTAGCAGAAGTTTGTACCTGAGGTCGGATTTCTGAGTCCTTTTCAGGGTCGATTAAACTGAACCTCTCAGCTGTCTGCGTTTTCTCTGCCGGTGGCTGACACAGGAAGGAAGGTCCAGTGAACCAAGAGGTCTGCGCCAGGCGGGATGCGGGTAAAGACCTTGATGCGTGGTCAGCAGGGTTGTCTTTGGTACATACGTAGTGCCATTGCTCAGGCTTTGAGGACTGCCGGATTCGTTGGACTCTGTTGTAGACATATGTGTAGAATCGTTTTGTTTCATTACAAATATAGCCAAGCACTACTCTGGTGTCTGTGTAAAACTTAATGGCATCTAACTTCAGGTCCAGCTCATCCTGGATAAGGTCTGCCATCTCTGCTGCCAAGACTGCGCCACACAGCTCAAGCCTGGGTATTGTCGGTTCTGACAGGGGTGCCAGCTTGGCCTTACCCATAACGAAACCTACTTCAGTCTTCCCATCTTCCTGCACCACCTTCAAGTAGGCCACAGCCCCGATGGCTTTGATTGACGCGTCCGAGAACACACACAATTCCCTGTGAACAGCTTTCGTGAGGGAGGTTGTCGTATATGTGCGCTGAACGTGAAGCTGTTTCAGGTCTTGGAGGGAATCTCTCCAATCTTCCCATCTGCTTGATTTGTCTTCCGGGAGGGGTGTATCCCAGTCAGATAGTTCAGAGGTAAGCTCTCTAAGGAGGGCTCTTCCCTGGATCGTGACAGGTGCCAGTAGACCCAGGGGATCAAAAATACTGTTGACTGTGGATAGGACTCCACGTCGAGTGAATGGTTTATCCACGGTTGATGCAGAGTAGGTGAACGTGTCAGACGTGATCTCCCACAGTAGACCTAAGCTCCGTTGTGTGGGTGCAGTTTCTCCACTTAAATCCAGGTCTTTGACGACTGGAGCACAATCTTCCAGTGGAAAAGCCTCTGTGACTTCTGGACTGTTTGATACGAACTTGTGCAAGTGCAGGTTTGATTCTGCGAGAGAGGCCTGTGTTCGCTGGAGGAGGTCGATGGCTTTGGCTTCAGATGGTAGGGATATTAGGCCATCATCCACGTAGAAGTGTCTTTCTACAAACGCGACAGTATCGGCTCCATGCTCTCGTGAGCCCTCTCTTATGGCTCTTCGTAGCCCATAAGTTGCAACAGCAGGAGATGGTGAGTTGCCAAAGACGTGGACCTTCATCCGGTACTCAACAACTTCCTTGTTCACGTCACTGTCCTTATACCACAAAAACCGGAGGAAGTTGCGATGGTTTTCGTGCACTAAGAAACAATGAAACATCTGTTGGATGTCTGCAAGAATTGCAACCCTCTCTTTCCGGAAGCGTAAAAGCACTCCAAGGAGGGAGTTGTTGAGATCGGGTCCAGTGAGGAGCACGTCATTGAGGGAGACGCCGGAGTACTGGGCACTGGAATCAAAGACAACCCTGATCTGATTGGGTTTCTGTGGGTGATAAACCCCAAACGTTGGGAGATACCAGCACTCCTCCCCTTCTGTCAGCGATGGTGCTTCCTCTGCATGTCCATTTGCAAATATCTTCTTCATGAATGTCACGTACTGTTCTTCCATTTCTGGTTTTCTTTTCAAGGTTCGTTGCAAGGATGCGAACCGATTGACTGCCTGCCCTTTGTTATTTGGTAAAGGCTGGCGTAGTTCTCTGAAGGGCAGTGGGGCGACCCAACTGTTAGCTTCATCTCTGTAGACGTTTGTGTCCATTATCTTCATGAAGATGGTGTCTTCCACTGATGGAGCAGGTTTGTTGTCGTTCTCAGTACGGTTGAACACTGTCTGTCCTAGCATACTCTCTGGTGCTGTACCAGACCTGTTAAGGCTACGGGGCGTCTCCTTGACATGCATGAAGCTTGTACAGGGTTGAAAGATTGAGTGGCGACCGCTGTCTAGCACGTTTGTCTTGAACGTGTTGACTGTTGGTTTATGTACATTACCCAAGCACACTCCTCCTATCACTACCCAACCTAAATCCAGACGTTGGGCAAAGGGGGCATTATGCGGTCCGTTGACCTGCTGCCTTACCTTGTGTGCCCTAAGAACATCTCTTCCGAGCAGCAGTAGTATTTCTGCCTCTGGGTCCAGTTCAGGGATGTGCTCGGCAATGTGATGGAGATGAGGCTGATGAAGAACAGCGTTCGGTGTTGGAATCTCAGACCGATTATTCGGGATCTCATGACACTCAATGAGTGGTGGGAGAGAAATGAGCACTGTGCCGTCCAGTGACTCGATTTCGAATCCTTCTGCCCTCTTGCCGGATGTTTCTATGATGCCGGAGCAAGTTCTGAGATGGTACGGGAATGGTTTGCTCTTCACACTGAACAGCTTGAAGAACTCTGGTCTTGCTAATGAGCGATTGCTCTGGTCATCCAGGATCACATAGGCTTTGATGGCCATGTCCTTTGAACCCTTGGGGTAAAGCTTTGCGAGACACATCTTTGAGCATGAGCGGCTCCACTGGCCTGGACTGCAAACTTCTGTGCAGCTTGCTCCAACGACAGCAATGTCGGGATCATCTTCTCCCTCCCCGCCGTACTCTCGTGACGGTGAAGGAGCCTTGACGGTTTGAGGAGGTGGGCCAGGGTGCATGGCTGTATCATGACTGGTGCTGTTGCATTCAAAGCACTTCACAGAGAACCTGCAGTCTTTGGCAAGGTGAGAGATGGAGGCGCAACACTTAAAACATATTCCTTTCTCTCTGAGGAAGGCCTTTCTATCATCAAGGAGTTTATTCCTGAATGTTCTACACCTTTTAAGGGGATGGGGTTTGTTATGTAACGGGCAGTTCTTGTAAGGGTCGTTGGTTGTGGAAAGATCCGTTTTGTGCACTGAGATGGGTTTGTTGGTGTTAAAGTTCCGTGAAAATGGTTTGTCAGGTTTGGTGGGTGTTGTGGTGCTGCCTTGATGAATGAAGCTAGGGTCGCTACGCTTTTTTGCCTCGTAGCTAACAAAGTTGCAAAAATACTCGAAGGGGGGGAAACGCCCGTCGCTTCCTTCTTTGTACCGTGACCCTGCGGACACCCACTTCTCCTGAAGCCCGTAAGGGAGTTTGTCCACGATTGGTCCTATCCCGCGAGAGGTGTCCAGATAGGACAAGCCGGTCAGATATCCATCTTCTTTAGCACCTTGGATCTCTGCAAGTAGATCCCCAAGCTCACGTAACTTCAAGTGATCCTTGGCTGAAATCTTAGGAAAGTTGTCCAGGCGCTGGAACATTGACTTTTCGATGACTTCGGGGGCAGCATAAGATTCACGCAACCGTTCCCATGCTTTGTCTAGAGCCAGATTGGGGTTGTTGACATGCACCGATCGCATGCGTTTAACCTGTTCACTAGATTCTTTTCCAAGCCATTTGGTCATGAGGTCCAACTGTTGGGTTGCTGTTAGGTTGACTTCGTTGGCTGCACTTGAGAAGGAGGAGTACCATGCACGATAATTCTCGGGCTTGTCATCAAACTGGTACAGCCCTGAAGTCACAAGGTCTCTTCGTACCAAATACTGTGCCAAAGGCTCCCCTAAATTGGACGTGGGTGTGCCAGTTTGAGGGAAATGTGGTGGAGTATACGACGGAGCATGAGCATTCATGGTGGGGTTGGCTCGACTAACCTTAGCCTTTGTTTCAGTTTTAGTTGGGTCAAATAATTCTGGTGGAGACGGTTGCTTGATGTATGCATTTTCCCTGCTGACAGGTTGTAATTGTGAATCGTCTTCCACAGGTGGATGCCATGATATGAAGCTGTCATGTGACCTTGCTTTGAGTGAGGGAGCAACGGGTAAGGGTGAGGAAGGAGAACGATTTTTAAGGCTGATCTGGGATAGAACGTATTCACTGGTGCGTTCGATTTTCCCCTTTTCGGATTCAGATTTCCCGTCTTCGATAACAGACTGCATCGCCTCTGCGTCTTCCAACACTCGAGCTGTCACTATGGCTGCGTCAGCTTCTCTATGAAGGGTTAGCACTTCCAACTCTGTGTCTAACCTTATAGTTTCCAATTTATTTTGAGCGTCTCTTGTAGCTCTTTCTGCTTCTCTAGCAGCCTTTTCCAATTTTAGCTTAGCCTCCTGGCTAGCATATGAAGCTCTCACCTTTGCTGCTTCTGCTTCAGCCCGAGCATGGGCTGCCCTTACTGATGATGCTGATGTTTTGCTGCTCCTAGCACTGCCGACAGCCGACCTGTTGCTTGTTGCCATCGCGACCACTTCAAAACATCCAATGCTGCCTTTTCACTGTAGTGTTCTCGTGCAGTGTGTCGAAACTCTGACTAAACACTGAGTTAAACCGTAGCCAATGAGACAAAGTCGTAGTAAGCTTGACCTTTTACTTTCACTTCTTCATCAACAGACGGTGAAAACTGCAAATACAATAATACAAAAATATTGTGTCTATTTATGACAACCTTATGACTAACATCACGTTATGCATAGTTATAAATAACAGAAACTGTCCAATACTGAAATGAGGCATTCTGATTGACAATTGCATCACTTTTTAGCTTGTATACAACTACAACTCAAATCGCCCTAAACAACACATCAAACAGTTTTTCGAACTAAATCCATCATAATATAACATCTTCAACATGTCCTTTAACAATCAAACAACTCACGGCATTGCCACTCTGATGCCTCCAAGTGGATGCTGATTGATTATGTTCCGATGCACATGTCGGCCATTCTTTCTACCCAGCTAAGTTCAACAGGAAGATCGCCGGAAGAGACTGAACCGGAAGTGACTAAACCGGAAGTGACGTCGTTGCAAAAACTAAAACAACAAAATAATATTAATTTTTACATTAGCTAATTTAAACTGTAAAGTAATTATTTAAGAAATAAATGTAATAATATTAAATGCCTGGAGAGGCAACACAGTGTACATCCCTGGAGGTTTAGGGGATAGGAAACACTCAAATTTAAAACATATAATTAATAAATTGGTGAAAAGTGCTTGTGCCCATAATGGGCAGCATTAATAAATACCCACATGACGGCTAAGGTCAAAAGAGCTTTATTTAACAGCTGGTCTTATGTCTGTGACCCCTTCTGTTGTCAATTGATAAGCCTGAAACATGCACTTTTCAAGGTTCAGTTGCACATTTTGCAAATATGGCAGTAGCCATCGATCATCTTAAGATAAGATATACTTTATTGATCCCAAGTTGGAAACATTTGCGTTACATCAGCATGTGTAACAGTTGTAAATATGCAGTGGTGTTTATTTGTAAATCATTTAGTATAATCACACAAATTCTGTGTTTTATATTTAATAATTCTGTGTTCTTTATTTATTGATTGTTCAATACCTGACAGGGCCGGAGATGAAATATCTACATACATCTTATAAGAGTATAATACATATGTATAATATCAGTTAAAATAAGTGCTTCAACATAGTTAACATTGCTGGAGGTATGCACAAATATTGATAGATGTCTTGTAATTGTTACGCTCTCCGGGAGTTTACAGGATTGAACTCACAATGCTGAACACAAGGACGAGGAGACAGCGTTTATGTGGTAAAAAAAGGTTTATTAACCAAAAAAAACCGTCAGGAGTCAAAAAGAGGGATAAGATGTTCACTTAATCCAGGGCCAGGGTTTATCACCAGCGGAGGTGCGGAGAAGCACGGAGGTACGCTGGCGAGATGAGCCGAGGATTCTGAGCTGGCGAGAGTTACCCGGTTGGAGCTTGTGTGCGTGGAAGCACGGGGAAAACACCGTTGAGGAGAGCCGGGGATCCAGAGCCGGCGAGAGTTGACAGGCTTGAGCCGGTGTGCGTGGAAGCACGGAGGAACACAGACGAGGGGTTGATGGCTGTACGTGGCAAGCAGAGGAGTAGGCAGACGGATACTGGACAGAGAGAGCACAAGGTAAGGATTACAAGAACACAGAGAGTATAGTTTAGCTACAGCTAATTTACCAAGTCGTATTACCAGCGTGGTGAAACGACGAACTGGTGAATACTGGATGGAGGAACCGGGTATATATGCAGGTGAAGGTGAGGAGTTGTAATCCGGATGATGAGCAAGAGCTGAGGAGATGAGTTGGCGGGAAACAGAAGTGGGTCTGCCACGCCCAGCCAGGAAGACAGACAATAACAAACACAAAACAAAAGGGAGAAGAAGGAGGGAGAACTGCAAATCCTAACAGTAATTCATTGCATAATTACACCGTTTGCATATGATATGTCAATAAACCTTAGAAAATATTGAAATATTGAAAGGGATGTGCAAAATAGTCATAACTATTAGTAGAGAATAAAGAGTAATGAATATACTTTATAGGGATCCTATTAATATATAATAAAACAAATTAATTTAATTCAATAACATGCTTTAACCACTAGGTGTCCCTTTATATCAGCTGTGCACCTTTATGGTGTAAATACAGCCTATCTACCAATTGGATCAAAAATAAAAGTCAGCCGAATTAGTGTTGATACTGCGAGGAGACGTATTGTGTGAAAAGAAATGTAAGATGTTGTTTAATTGCTGATATATTTATGATCCACGTCACGTTTTCAGTGTTGGCGGCAGTTCCTCATGTTTGTCTAGAAGTCTTCTCATAAGGGCTCTATAAATAGAGAACTACGGCAGATATGTAATATTTAATGCAGCCGAACCGTGTATTACAATGCCGTTATGTGAAGACCTTCAAAGAGAAAAGCAAGCACACTCGGAATAAAGTATTATTTTATTTTAAAAAAATGTTTTCGGTCTGTTTCCGGTATTTGTTTATGACGATGTGATGTGAGATGTGAGACTGGAATTGCACAGGTGAGATGTGAGACTGGAATTGCACAGGGGAAAATAACGTATCTATGCCACAATTTTAGATGCGGATTTTGTTAAACTAATACGTTGCGCTGTGGACCAACACTATACATTGACGGGGAAGGGGATAGCAACAAGGGCGGATCTAGAAAGATATTCATGGGGTGACAAGAGGGTGGTATGAGAATTTGAGGGGTGGCATCCCCTGGCTGAAGTATATGCTGATTTAATCGCAGTCATATCATTGAATGTTAACTTGTAAAGCCACAATATTTATATTTTAACTCAATAACATTAGGTGGCATCATTGTGGCACATCAATAAAGCCTTAAATAGAAATATATAAGGTGGCAGACATAATTGAATGAATTTTAACTGAACAGTAACTGAATGAGTTTGTCCAACTCTTAGACCAGCAGGGGTACCAAATCTATGCAGACTGCTGCAATAAGTACATTAATGAACTCATCGATGTGTGTCTGAATTAATATGATAATATTAACAATCATATCATTCCTATCAGCTGCCGGACGGACATCCCGCAAAGCAGAAGCCAAGAAGGGGGACTCGGGCGGACGGCCCGGGGGCAAAGCAGAGATCATGGTGGGAATCTCGGGCGGACGCCCTGGGGGCAAGGCAGAGTTCGAGGGGGGGGTCTCGGGCAGATGGCCCGGGGGCAAGGCAGAGTTCAAAAAGGGGCGAAGGCCACAGCAGGCGAACTCAGGGGGCCAGGCATGAGGGCGAGGACCGCGGCTGGGAAAGTCAGGGGGCCGGGCTCGAGGGCGAAGACCGCTGCACTCAGGGGGTCGGGCTCGAGGGCGAAGGCCGCGGCTGGGGAACTCAGGGGGCCGGGCACAAGGGTGGGCAGGAGCTTGTGGAACCCCTGGTGGGTCAGGCATAGAGGGACCCTGGACGGAACATGGGCTGGTGTCAGTGGGACCCACGACGGAGAAAGGGCTGGTGTCGATGGGACCCCAAACAGGACAGGACATGGTGTCGGCAGGAAACCCTGCGGAGCACGTGTCGGCGGGACCCCAACAGGTCAGGGCACAGAGTTGGCAGGACTCTCGACGAAATAGGTGTCGGCTGGACCTCCAACGGCACAGGACATAGGGTTGGCAGGACCCCTGGCAGAAGAGTAGTCGACGGGGCCTCCAACGGCACAGGACACAGGGTTGGCAGGAGTCCCGGCAGAAGAGTAGTCGGTGGAGCCTCCAACGGCACAGGACATAGGGTTGGCAGGACCCCCGGCAGAACAGTAGTTGGCGGGGCCTCCAACGGCACAGGACATAGGGATGGCAGGGCCCCCGGCAGAAGAGTAGTCGGCGGGACCTCCAACGGCACAGGACATAGGGTTGTCAGGACCCCCGGCAGAAGAGTAGTCGGCAGGACCTCCAACGGCACATGACATAGGGTTGGTAGGACCCCCGGCAGAAGAGTAGTCGGCGGGACCCCCAACGGGACAGGACATGGAGTTGGCAGGACCCCCAGCGGAACCTCCAATGGACCAGGACATTGGGTAGGGACTTAAGAGGGGACTCAAGAGGGGACTTGAGAGGTGACTTGAGAAGGAACTTGAGAGTGGACTTGAGAGGGGACTTGAGAGGGGACTTGAGAGGGAACTCGTGTCGGTCGGTACGCTGACAGGACACAGGGAGCTGGAGTCGGCCGGAACGCCGACTGGACACGGGGAGCTGGCGTGGGCCGGTACGCCGACAGGACACGGGGAGCTGGCGTCGGCCGGAGAGCCAGTGCTGGAGCCGAAACTGGAGTCGGGACCATGGCTGCTGGAGCCGGCACTGGAGCCGGAACCATGGCTGCTGGGGCTGGCACTGGGGCCGGAACCATGGCTGCTGGGGCCAGAACTGGGGCCAGAACCACGGCTGTTGGGGCCAGAACTGGGGCCGGAACCATGGCTGCTGGGGCCAGAACTGGGGCTGGAATCATGGCTGCTGGGGCCACGGCTGGAATCCTGGCCTTGCGTCTCCTAGAGACCGTTTGGAGACTCCGTGGACCTCCTAAGGCCGGATCCCAGGAAGGGGTTCAAGGCTTGAGACAGGCACTCAGGACTACTTGTAAAAACCTTAAGCCACTCGGGCAACAAGCTCCAAAGCCAGGGCTCGTTGGCCACCTCCATGCGTGCCTGCTCTTGAAGACACTCTCATCCACTTGTAAAAAATATACTCAAGAGTGTAAATCAGTGGATTCAACTCTTGAGGGGAAAAAACTGCTGGGTCCATACTGGTCTGTTCGTACTGTCAGGTTTGGGGAAAATAGGACCTAAGTGCAGTTAAAAAATTAAAAAAAGGTTTGTTAACAAAAAGCGAGCTTTATTATAAAAAGCCAAAGGCATGAAAAAACAAGAAACGAATTAACAGAAACAAAACCGGGGAAAACCACAGACAGGAACAACCTTACAGACGGGAACAGGCAGGAGACACGGACAAGCATAGGTGACAGGGACATGAAATGACTACGAACAGACATGGAGCACAGGGGAAGACAAGACTAAATACAAAGAAGGGTAATCACAGGACAAGACACAGCTGGCAGGGGAGGCAGAAACCCAAGGGCAACAGGTGAACACAATGAGGCACAATCAGACACAGGAGGGAAATTAACGACAGGAAGGCAAACACAAGGAAGTAGGATCGGACAAGACACAAGGAAGAAAACATTTCAAAACAAAGGTGGAAAATGAAAACAAAAATCCAAAATCATAACATACTGTCCACCGGAGTGGATATATAAAACATTTTTCTTCTAAATTTGAAAAAAACTAGATAAAAATAAACTAAAGTTGAAATCTTGTTTTTCATGCCCCAAGAGCAACAAAAACACTTTGTAAAAAAATCATGACTTAGCCTTTCATAATTCATGCATCAAAGGGTATTGTGCAATTTTCCAAACTCACATTGGTTTCTCATACAGCATCTCTGTATAGCATGTGTATTCATTCTCTATCCTACACGGCTTGTTGGAGCTCCTGCCCCCCCTCCCTGTGAGCCCACTGTGCTCTGATGTGTCAGCTCGACTACTATGTTCTGATGAGTCCACCACGGTTACAGTGGAACATCAGTGATTATGTGTTACAATGGCGTTAGCAACCAGAAAACGACACCAGTAATGACAAACAGATGAGAATGCTGCGTGGGGTCTGGGTGCCGTGTTGGCGGGACGTTGCGCGGCTCGCTGCTGCGAGGAGCGGACAGTGTGAGCTGGGTTCATTTCCTGCTTGCTGCGTGGGGTCTGCGAGACATTGCGAAAGGATGCGGGAAGGGGGGGGAGGGGTGCTGAGGGGGCTGCAGCACCCCCATCTGCGAGGCTCCACTAGCACCTGCACCCCCAAACGCGGCGCACCTACAGTGTAAGCAAAGCATCAAGTTGGCATGCCTATAACAGCTGAATGCGGCAATTACCATCTCGTTCAGCAAAACGCCTCACAAACTTATTAAGATCTAAAGCTTTAGTGCGTTTTGATCTATGGTTTTGATTCAATGCTGAGTACAGCCAAACTTGGGCCGGGGGAGGGGTTACAAGGCTCGCGTCTTGTGCTGCATTCACCAACACACTCTCACTCCCTAAACGTCCAGGAGCGACGCTTGGTCAGGGTCCCGTGGCATCCAGTTGTGACTGTCACACTCCTAGGCTCATGTCAAGTTGGTAGTTTTGTATGTTTAGGTTATGTCACGTTCTATGTCTAGGTTTGGGTGTTTTGCTGTTTTCCCTGTCATGTTTTCCTCCTGTTTATTGTCTGGTCCTTTCCCCTGTCTTTTTTTTCCTGTCGTAAGTTTCCCTGATGTGTCTAATTGTCTGATTATGTTCACCTGTGGCCCCTGTGTTTCCTCCTCCCTCCTCACCTGTGTCTTGTTGTGTGATTAGTCTTTTGTGTATTTAAGTTCTGTTTTTTCTGTCTGTCTTTGTCGGTTCGTCTTTTGCCTTGACTAGTTCTGCGGTGAGTGTTCTGTTTTGTCTTTGCTTATATCATAGCCTTGAAATAAAGGAGTTTTTTCAGTTTATATCTGCATTTGGGTCCTGCTTCCTACACACACCGTAATAGAACGAACCGACCAAAAAATGGACCCAGCGGATTTTTGTGAGTTTGAGATGGATCTGTTTGATCTAGACTTTTCTCTACAATGTTCTCATGCCGACTGGAAAGGAACTTCTTCCAGAAAGGACAAAGAGGCTATTCTCGAGAGGGCACGAATTGAAGTGGCCGAAATGCCTTGGTTGAGGAGTTCGTTGCCGGAGTGGTTACAGCTGAGGCCTTGTCCGATGTTTCTAACCCTTTCCTCGGATCCGACTACGGTCCTCTTGGAGGTCCACGAAGTCTCCAAAGAGCCTCTAGGACACGCAGAGCCAGGACTCCAGCCCGTGCTCCAACAGCCATGATCCCGGTGTGGGATTTCCAACCTGGCACCATATACCTCGGTGGGATCCGTCTGAAGACAACCCATGCTTCTACCCCACTTCCTGCTCCTGTCCAGGAGTCGTATGCTGGAACTCGTCTGGCTTATGGAGGTCCACGGAGCCTTCAGGCGGCTGCTAAGAGAAGGAGTCGCAAAGCCAAGCTAGCAGCCCGAGCCCCAAGAGTCATGGCTCCTGCCCCAGTACAGGCCCCAGCAGCCATGCCTCCATGCTCCAGTACCGGCCCACGCAGCTTTGCTTCCATACTCCAATACCTGGCTTACACAGCCGCGGTCCAGGCTTCCGCTCCGCGCCCAACAGCCATGGTTCCGGCTCCAGTGCCAGTCCCAGCAGCCATGATTCCGGCTCCAGAACCGGACCTTACAGCCATGTTTCCGGCTCCAGTGCCGGCCCACACAGCCATGTTTCCGGCTCCAGAACCGGACCTTACATCCATATTTCTGGCTCCAGAACCGGACCTTACAGCCATGTTTCCGGCTCCAGAACCGGACCTTACGGCCATGGTCCCGGCTTCAGTACCGGCTCCAGTAACCATGGTCCCGACTCCGGCTCCTCGTCACCTGTTGACTCATCGGCCGACGCCAGCTCCTCGAATCCTGTCGGCATACCGACCGACTCCAGCACCTCGTCTCCTGCTGGCTCTCCAACCGACGCCAGCTCCCCGAGTCCTGTCGGCATACCGGCCGACTCCAGCACCTCGTCTCCTGCCGGCTCTCCAGCCAACGCCAGCTCCCCGAGTCCTGTCGGCATTCCGGCCGACTCCAGCTCCTCGTCTCCTGCTGGCTCTCCAGCCGACTCCAGCTCCTCGTGTTCTGTTGGCGAACTAACCGTCTCAAGTCCCTTCTCAAGTCTCCTCTCAAGTCCCCTCTCGAGTCTCCTCTCGAGTTCCCTCTCGAGTCATTTCTCAAGTTACCTCTCGAGTTCCCTCTCAAGTCATCTCTCAAGTTACCTCTCGAGTTCCCTCTCAAGTCACCTCTCGAGTTCTCTATCGAGTCCCCTCTCAAGTCACCTCTCAAGTCACCTCTCGAGTCCCCTCTCAAGTCCCCTCTCGAGTCCCCTCTCGAGTCTCCTCTCGAGTTCCCTATCGAGTCTCCTCTCAAGTTCCCTATCGAGTCCCCTCTCAAGTTACCTCTCGAGTCCACTCTCGAGTCACCTCTCAAGTCTCCTCTCGAGTTCCCTCTCGAGTCGCCTCTCGAGTCCCCTCTCAAATCTCTTCTCAAGTCCCCTCTCGAGTCACCTCTCGAGTTCCCATTCAAGACACTTCTCAAGTTCCCTCTCGAGTTCCCTCTCGAGTTCTCTCTCAAGTCACCTCTCGAGTCTCCTCTCGAGTTTCCTCTCAAGTCCCCTCTCAAGTCTCTTCTCAAGTCCCCTCTCGAATCACCTCTCGAGTTCCCATTCAAGACACTTCTCAAGTCACTTTTCGAGTTCCCTCTCGAGTTCCCTCTCAAGTCAACTCTAAAGTTTCCTCTCGAGTCTCCACTCAAGTCCCTACTCTTGTGCCATTGGAGGTTCCGCTGGGGGTCCTGCTAACCTTATGTCTTGTGCCGTTGGAGGCCCCGCCGACTACTCTTCTGCCGGGGGTCCTGCCAACCCTATGTCCTGTGCCATTGGAGGCCCCGCCGACTACTCTTCTGCCGGGGGTCCTGCCAACCCTATGTCCTGTGCTATTGGAGGCCCCGCCGAAAACTCTTCTGCGGGGGGTCCTGCCAACCTTATGTCTTGTGCCGTTGGAGGCCCCGCCGACTACTCTTCTGCCGGGGGTCCTGCCAACCCATGTCTTGTGCCATTGGAGGCCCCACCGACTACTCTTCTGCCGGGGGTCCTGCCAACTCTATGTCCTGTGCCGTTGGAGGCCCCGCCGACTACTCTTCTGCTGGGGGTCCTGCCAAACCATGTCCTGTGCCATTGGAGGCCCCACCGACTACTCTTCTGCCGGGGGTCCTGCCAACTCTATGTCCTGTGCCGTTGGAGGCCCCGCCGACTACTCTCCTGCCGGGGGTCCTGCCAGCCCTATGTCCTGTGCCACTGGAGGGCCCGCCGACTACTCTTCTGCCGGGGGTCCTGCCAGCCCTATGTCCTGTGCCGTTGGAGGCCCCGCCGACCACTCTTCTACCGGGGTCCTGCCAGCCCTATGTCCTGTGCCACTGGAGGCCCCGCCGACTACTCTTCTGCCGGGGGTCCTGCCGGTCCTGTGTCCTGTCCTGTTGGGGGTCCCGCCGACTACTCTTCTACCAAGGGCCCTGCCAATCCCATGTCCTGTTTCGTTGGAGGCCTCGACATCACCTGTATCGCCGGGGGTCCTGCCAACACCCGTTTCACTGGCTCCGGTTCCTGTCTCGAGTCACTTCTCGAGTCCCCTCTCGAGTTCCCTCTCGAGTCCCCTGTCGAGTCACCTCTCGAGTCCCCTCTCAAGTCTCTTCTCAAGTCCCCTCTCGAATCACCTCTCGAGTTCCCATTCAAGACACTTCTCAAGTCACCTTTCGAGTTCCCTCTCGAGTTCCCTCTCAAGTCACCTCTCAAGTCACTTCTCGAGTCCCCTCTCAAGTCCCCTCTCGAGTCACCTCTCGAGTCACCTCTCAAGTCTCCTCTCGAGTTCCCTATCTAGTTTCCTCTCAAGTCTCTGTTCAAGTTCCCGCTCTTTTGTGTATTTAAGTTCGGGGTTTTCTGTCTGTCTTTGTCGGTTCGTCTTTTGCCTTGACTAGTTCTGCGGTGAGTGTTATGTTTTGTCTTTGCTCAGGTTAATGTCTTCTTTCAAATAAGTTAAAAGCTTTGGGGGTATCTATCTATTAGGGCTGTCAAGTTAACGCGTTAACACAAACAAAAATTAAAGCCACTAATTATTTTAACGCGATTAACGCGTGTGTATCTTTTGTCCTTGGCCGCCCCGTGGTTTCAGAGCGCATAAACCAGGGCTATTCAATTACACATTCAGTTGGGCCAGATTTTATAACTACAAAATCCAGCTGGGCCAGACATACAGGGGCCTGTTAAACGCGGGTAGTGACACATTTTAAACCAACACATATTACTGCGATGAAAAACATGCAATTTGTATTCATTGTTCATCTAACAAAGGTACGTCAAAAAGTGCATAAAAACACAACAAATTAGCATTAATTTAACACAATCTGAATAAAAAGTGCACAGTTGTAGCATTACATTTGTTTGCTTTAGAAGTCAAATATTCAGGTTATTTTTTTTTGAACCAGGCACATCACAAAGTGCATTTACTGAATACAATAATAGCAGTCTTAATAAATGTCCTCACAAACAAAAAAAACAGCTAAAGAGCTCCAATGCAACACAAAGAGGTAGTACTGTAGCAATACTATTTTTTCACTTTTCAAGTAATAACAAAAAAGATCAAACGTTTTGGTCACATTTGACCCAGACACATTACAAAGTGCATTTAAATGAATACAGATGGACATGGCCCTGTCAAACCCTTCAGTGCACACACCCAAGGGATACGGGTAACTAACATATGAATGAATACTACACTACACGTCTACTATAGTAAACTAGGTGCTTACTATCACCTCATTTGTGATTTGTCATCGCTGACTTTCTCAATGGGAGAAGGGACATTTTTTGTTTTGAACAAGAGCAGTGATATTTGGCTCATAGGATGTCAATGCAATCCTAAGACATTGGTGAAGAGTGCTGTCAGTCAGGGAGCAGCGAGTGCTACTTTTGATTGAGTTCATGTGTGAAAAGCTTGATTCACATGTATGTTGATACAAACATACTGAGCACACAGATCGCTACTTTCTGAACATTAGGGAACTGCTGTTTGTTGACGTCACTCCAAAACTTCGCTGGCCCGTTAGTGCGATGCACGTCAATAAGTTCCAGTGTATATTTCCCCTTGTCGATGCAGGGGACCACTTCCTTTGCTCTGGTGGATACGTCCCCTTCTATTGCAACAGTGAAGGGGTCTCTGGCAAAGCCCATCACCTCTGTGGGCAGAGCAAGTCCATCCAATCGACCGGCAAAGTTCTCTTTCAACCTCGCAATGAAATCTGTTATCACATCCGTGATTTGGGCCGGAGATGTGATGTGTATGTGGAGCGTCGGAAAATGCAGCATCCGACCCGTGCTCAAGTCGGTCGCGAAAAGGTCCAGCTTGACTTGGATCTGCTCCACAAGATCAATGACCGTTTTGTCTCTGTTTACGCTTCAGAGTTGAGAGACATGTTTTAGAGTTGCTATCATAGGACCACCGTTACTGGCACCACTAGATGCACTTTCAAAAAACGTGCTGCGTTGTGGTTTGGTGGTTTCTATGCAACGCGGAGTGTTGCGTTCATGGTCTTTACTAGTGTAGGAATTTGGCTACGGGAAGCTGGGCCACTCGGGAGTTGGTTCTGGGCCGCATCTGGCCCGCGGGCCGCCAGTTGAATAGGCCTGGCATAAACCGACATAAACGGGTGTGGTGCTTCCATGAGCGTCAAATACCGCCTTCGATGGGAATACATTGCAATCAGTTGAAAGCTCTTTGCGTCCGTTTATGAAGCGGAAGGAGCCTCGGCGTGTCACAACTGGACGCCACGGGACCCTGACCAAGCGTCGCTCCTGGACGTTTAGGGAGTGTGTTGCATTCATTTGCACTCAGACATTAGGGATTTTCTCTCAAAACAAAGCTGCCAACTGGGGTGGCAAGGCTATTTTTAGGGTGGCAGTTGCCACCCCATGCCACCCCGATAGATCCGCCCCTGGGTAGCAATAAAGATAACACCATTAAACAGTTACACAACATAACATAATATCGATAGCAGCGTCCCTAGCAACGACCTTGGTAACAATAAAAACGTTGTATAGACACAGTTTCCAGAAGTAATCTTCGTAATAACTAGCAAACTAAAGATCATGTACATCCACTGCACACATAATCTGAAATAACAACTCATATTTCTCATATCAAATGACTTCAAAACGCATTTTAATGGCCAAACTAACTTTAAAATAGGCATTGTCCACCGAGAATAAAACGAATGTCGGCCATGTTTTTTTTTTCTGCAGGGCGAAATTTGAAGATCACGAGACATAGACGCCAGCCATTGGAATGAATGGTGAAAAAAACGTAGGGATCCTACAATTTCAGAGGCGTTTTTGTATAAATACTACGTCTTACGTTGTGGACCAACGTAGTTATTTCACGTTTTTTTGTGAGACTGGGTTGATACATCCCACAATCAAAATATCCACTATCAAAAGCACTGCTGAAGTAATGTTGCAACATGTGCGTGATCATGGTCTTCCTAGTGCGTGATCTGATGTGGTCCACAATTCACCTTTTACCTTTGGTCCAAGTTTTACAGTCTGCTGGGGGCCACTATAAGCATACTTGGTTCCACACACAATCCAATGGTCAAGCAGAGCATATAAACCAAGAGATGGTACAACACTGCTATACCTCCTGCATAGCAAGCTATGGCCCAATGCTCGTCTGCCACCAGCAACCCTTCCTTATCCAACTCTTGTAGAACAATTATTACCACTATATCCTTTCCAGTTCTGCCTCTGGTCTCTCACCTTTCCAATTCTCCCGGGGTTCCAGCCAAAGCTCTTCCCTGAGCAGGAACGTAAGGCCAGGCATTTGTTGCTCAATCTTGAAGCACTTGGATGAAGGCCTACACACTAGGGGTGTAACGGTTCACAAACATTTCGGTTCGGTACGTACCTCGGTTTTTAGGTCACGGCTCGGTAAGTATTCGGTCCAGCAGAAAAAACAAGAGAATGCAATTCCTGAAGAAATTGCTAGTGGGAATGCTTTATGCTGAAAAGCTGACGCTAAACTGCTATGCTGAAATGTAATGTGTAAGAAGAAAGTGAAGAATTTAGATTGAAATTATACATGAACACTGGGGGCTTGAATGCGTGATGAGAGAAGAAAAGAAAGTAAAAAGGCTTGGAAAAGCAGCAGAATATTTGAACTGCAAACTTCTGAACTAACTTGATGGCGAATGATCTGTCGCCATGGCAACGGTATTTGACGACACCCCATAATACGCTTAGATGCGTTGATGGCTGCATCGTTACCAAACCTGTGAAGTTTTGGGCTGTTTGGCGTATTTTCACTGAAGTTATTTGAAAACCGTGTTTCAAGGCAAGCATTGTGTTAGAAATCTCAAAACTGTCCCGTAGATGTCTTCACGGCTGGACTGTTAGCACACATGTGAAGTTTGAGCACTTTTTTAAAATTGTAGGAGTTATAGCGACATCATGTTTTATGGCGAGGGATGCGTCTCCCTCGCCATAAAACATGATGTCGCTATAACTCCTATGAAAATGTTAAAAAAGGGCTCAAACTTCACATGTGTGCTAACAGTCCAGCCGTGAGAAAACTGTCCCGTAGATGCCTAAACACTAGAGATGTTAAGATTCACCGATTCGCATCGGTGCACCGGCATAAACGTTCAAGATGCGAGTGCACCGGTTGAAAGAGTGCACATCGGCTACAGTTTGGGTTGAACCGGGTTGAACTCGCGATGCATCGATTGCGTGGCGTCTTTGCATCGGTAAAAAACCGATTCATTCATATAAAATCCCCTCATCTTGTCAACGCTCAGCAGAGACGATCTTTGATATTTGCTTCGCCACTACGGAGAACGAGAGTCTCAGTTATCAACACACACGGAAGTTGAGGAGAAAGAGAAACACAGCGCACCGAAAAATACCTACAAATCAAACCTTTGGCAACACTTCGGATTGTTCAAGAAAGACGGTGTAATAGTCATTTATGCTATATAGTTGACCGCAGGTCATGGAGAGTAATAAGGTATCAGTAGACCTTTGTATGAGCTATCTTTATTACTTAACAGCCATGATACATAGATCCGTCCTAGATGCGGACTTGCATACACACAGTATCACTCCGCAGCCGCACCCCATCAGTAACGTCCTGATGGTATATGTGCGCGGCACTATTACTACAGACGGTCAACTTGAAAAATCACTCGCAAATTGTTAACGATGCCGAGCCGCTTTAAAGTACACAAGTAGTAAGAGGAACTTAGCGACGCACATAAAGAGGCGACGTGGGGTCTGCGGCTGAAAAGAGAAACCTGAAAGTGAGACACATGAGTTAAATCACTCAGTGAGGTGTTCTGTCAGAGAGAGGTGTTTAGCTTACAGCAGCCTGTGACGGCCAATAATAATTTAAATGTCTTCCTTACTGTAAGCAGTTATGAAATACCTGTTTGTGAAAGGTTATTTGTTTTCTTTATTGTTCAGATAGAAACCACTGCTTTCTGCTCACTGGTGAGTTAGCCTCTGAGTGTTAAGCACATCAGGCTGGCAGCTGTATGGGCATTGCTCTATGGTAGCTGTTATTTGCACATTGTTAATCATGAGCAATACATCCTTACATTGTTTAACTGTGAGGTGTTATACAATTGTACTCTGGAGAGCTTTTAAAGGTAAAAAAATAAACGGCATGATGGGATGTGCAGTACCAAATATGTAAAGCACTTTTTTGTTAATGTATGATTTTCTGCATATAAGGAATAAAACAAAAATCCTCTCTCGTACCATATTGAAGTATCATTATTTTTGCATCGTGTTGAATCGCATCGTATCGCCCCGAATCGCATAATGTTGAATCAAATCGTATCGAACTGTATCGCAACAGGGGTGAATCGTATCGTATCGCATCGCCTGGTGTTTCAAAGGTATCGTTAATGTATCGTATCGTGGCAACGTATCGAGATGCGCATCGCATCGGCCTCAGTGATGGAGATGCACATCCCTACTAAACACATGTTGCAACATTACTTCAGCAGTGCTTTTGATAGTGGATATTTTGATTGTGGGAGTTATCAACCCAGTCTCACAAAAAAACGTGAAATAACTACGTTGGTCCACAACGTAGGACATAGTATTTCTACAAAAACGCCTCTGAAATTGTAGGATCCCTACATGTTTTTCACCATTCAATTCCAATGGCTGGCGTCTATGTCTCGTAATCTTCAAATTCTGCCCTGCAGAAAAAAAAAACATGGCCGACATTCGTTTTATTCTCAGTGGGCAATGCCTATTTTAAAGTTAGTTTGGCCATTAAAATGCGTTTTGAAGTCATTTGATATGAGAAATATGAGTTGTTATTTCAGATTATGTGTGCAGTGGATGTACATGATCTTTAGTTTGCTAGTTATTGCGAAGATTACTTCTGGAAACTGTGTCTATACAACGTTTTTATTGTTACCAAGGTCATTGCTAGGGACGCTGCTATCAATATTATGTTATGTTGTGTAACTGTTTAATGGTGTTATCTTTATTGCTACCCAGGGGCGGATCTATCGGGGTGGCATGGGGTGGCAACTGTCACCCTAAAAATAGCCTTGCCACCCCAGCTGCCACCCCAGTTGGCAGCTTTGTTTTGAGAGAAAATCCCTAATGTCATTGGAAACGGCTTATGGTGAGATCTGAGATTTGGCGTAGAGCTGTTGAAGCATGGACCGGTGATATAAAAGTGAAGATTGGGGGACGATTGGAGCGTGTTGATTGGACTTACAGCGACATCCTGTTTCATGGCAAATTGTCTGTCGCCATGGCAACGGCATTTGAAGAAATCTCAAAACTGTCCCGTAGATGTCTTCACGGCTGGACTGTTAGCACACTGCTATCTGCTGCTCTGAGCATGTCAGTTGGAGTGATGACATCATCGTGTTCCATTACACAGGTGTTTATATTTGAGCTAACGAGGCGTGCAGAGATCAAAGGTTTCCATTGAATGAGAGATAAACCTCTTACATGTGAACGTTTTGTGGAAGAACCGTAACAGATATCTGTGAAATTTCAAAAAGTGAAGCATGTCAAGGAAGTTGAGTATCTGAAGTGTAATTTTTGTGTAGTTTCGGGTTAATAATGTGGCCTTTTTGGCAGTTTAACTAAAGGTGTGCGGCTGCTACCATGAGGAAATATTTGCCTGAAACTACAATGGGGTTTAATGGAGGAATGTTGAACGTTTTTGTCACTTCATGCCCTCAAGAGGCATTTTGTTTAATTATTTTTTGCTTAATTATTTGTCATTTTTCAAGCTACGAGATGTTTTCCTACGTTTGTCATGAAATATTATGTCTCAGGAATGTAGGGTTTGGGAATTATGGCAGTTTAAAAAAAATATATGAAGGCAAATTTCAAGATTTTCTACCCTCTAGCTGTGACATCACGCACTCTAGTTAATATTAAAATCTGAAGAAAACCTCTAAAACAAGGTCTGAACAATGTTTAATATCTCTAAAAGTAAGAATCAGATTTAAAAGTTGTTTTACACAAATAATTTCAGAAAGATGTGTTCTCCATTGACTTCAATGGTTAAAAATGTAATGTATTATGGGATGTATCTCTGGAATTATTAAAGTTATGCATGAGAAAAGTAATAGCCATCGATTCCCGACTGAGCTGAACGTTTTGATGTTCGAACGGAGTTTCTGCGATGTTCAATGCGGGAGGAGAAGAGGGCCAAAATAAATTGGCGGAATAATAAACTTTTCGTCCGTAGAATAACAGTTAGTTGGAATAATGTACTAAATTATCACAAAACATAAAATATATATATATATTTTTTAAATGATTATTAAACTGTGAATAATGTATTCATGAAAAACAAATACAAAATATAATAAAATAAACATTAAGGTGCAGCATTTCGATGAACTGAAATAATCTGTACAGTATTTGAACTTTACTGTACTCACAAAACATAAACCATTAGTTTTGGGTTTTTAAGTATTATTAAACTGTGAATATTCACTCAAATACAAAATATAATCAAATAAACATTAAGGTGCAGCATTTCAATGAACTGAAATAATCTGTTCTTGAACTGTACTGTACAGTAGTACTAGTACTCACCTAACCAGCCAGCTTGACATTAGGACTTGCTTGTCATTGTATTTTCATGTTTTTTTAAAGAAAGATGAACTTGTCCACATTGCTTGCCGAAAAGGCAGATCTGCTGGCACTAACAATGTCTCCTGCTGTGGAGAACACCCTCTCGCTGGGGACAGAGGTAGCAGATACAGCCAGGTAGCCCTTTGCAAACATGGCAACATAAGGATATTTGGCGTTTGTAATAGCTTTGGCTCGGTGTGAACTTTTTGCGAGTGGTGGAGGCTTAAATGCTAGTGGGAGTTGGGTTTGCACTTTTTTGTTTTGGTACCGGTGAGATTCACGTTCGGGTGATGCCTTTTCAAATGAGTGTGCAAGTTTGATGTATTGCCAGCCGCGTAACCAATTTTAGTTGAACAATGCCGACAAACAGCTTTGGTTCGGTCCACCTGTCTTTGTCCGTCATCCTTGTACGTAACTGCGAAACCAAAATGTTCCCAAACCAGAGACTTCAATGATGCTGGAGAATTTTCGAGCTCAACTTTATCTGCGTTCGCCATTTCAACAGTTCCTCAAATGACTGACTAAATTTGAACGCATCCCTGTGACCAGCTCTCATAGCATGCCTCTCGTCTAATGAAATGACTTGCTCGCTCTATGATGCGTTGAACCCAATGTGAGCAAATTACTCTGAATGCTGCGACGCAGCACCTGAGATTACTTCCAAAAAGTTGTTCACGTCAATTTTTTACGTTTAACGTTATATTCGTTCGGTACACTTCGGTACACACGTGTACTGAACCGAAGGGCCCGGGTATGTATACCATTACAACCCTACTACACACTTTGTCTGTTTTTTTTATTGTCCCTATAGTTCAGTCTAAAAATTGGACCCCTGTTTTGTGGGTCCATCTCTTCTTTAAATGAGACATCAATCCTGATGGTGTCCTTCTTCGTTTGACCTCCTTATATAAGGCTTTACCCATCCTTCCATTTATCATCAAACCCATTGAAGAGAGTCCTCTAGTGTCCTCCTCAAGACCCCCACTCTCCCGCCGGTCCCAGGGCACATGCTTGCACAGTCAGTCGCCTCATCATATCCCAGGGGGAAGCAGACTGCAGTGCCTGGTGGACTAAGAGGGGTTATGGTCCAAAAGAGCAACGATACATCCTGGACCCATTTCTCATCAATTATTTTTACAACCCAACAGGGTGAGACACCAAAAGGAGGGGATTTCAGATTGCAAATTCCACCTACTTTGAGTTTCTTTCTTCTGGTTTTGCCAATTGGTCATTAACACTCCTGTCTTTTCAAAACCTGCCTCCTTTCAATGAACTGATTCCCCTCACCTAGTTTCCCTGCCTTTCTAGATGAGTACTGTGTATATGCTGTAATACATCAGACAAAGCCATCAACATAGATCGCGGCAGCCATCTTGGCCATCATTTCCTTTGTTAGTTCAATAGGTAACTGTGCTTCTAAAGGGTCATATACTGGTACCTGCTGGAAAAAATAATATGTTTTTGGGATTTTAAATTAACACAATTTGTATTTTATTCAGTTTTTTTATACCAAAATACAAGAAGACACACAGTCAAGTGCCCACAGCAGTGATTCTTTCAATTAAAAGAGCAAATTATCTTTGATCAAATCTTTGATGTGCACAACTGATCATGACTTGGCTAAATGTGAATAAAGGGAGTTTTGAAGTGTGCAAAAGAAAACAAGCAAAACAATGACAAAAAGATGGCCAGGCAATGCATATTTAATTTAAATTCTTTGAGTTTTGATATGTGTTTCTTTTTAAAGTAACATCCAAATATATTACGGGCAAACAATTTGGATCATCTAAAATATACAGACACATAGAGAACTGCACATTTAACAAAATATTTGATTTGAATGACATCCATGAACTAAAATATAAAAAGACTGCTTCGTGTGCATGTCAAAATGACATTCTCCATGCTGAGGTTCTCCATTAGAGGTTAGACATACTCAACCGCTTCTTCGACAATGCCTCTGGTGGTCATCCGTGGATGAAGACACAACAGGATTCATCCCTTCTTTTCAAGTCTGTTCTACCCATAAGAGCTCCCACCCAGGTCCCTCTGGCCTTTATCGACTCTTTGTCAATTATTTGTCGATCCTTGCCCTGGTCTTCTCATTCCACATGCAAATTACCCACCACCAAAAAAGCTGCTGAAGTGATGTTGCAACATGTGTTTAGGTTGCATGGTTTTCCCAGTGACCGAGTCTTCACCTCTGACATTTTGGTCCAAGTTTTACAGGCTGCTGGGGGCAACTATCATTCTGTCATCTGGGTTTTACCCTAATCCAATGGTCAAACAGGGCGTATTAACCAAGAGATGGAGATGGCCCAACACTGCTGTGCCTCCCGCAAATTCATCTCCTGGTCTTACCAATTATTGTAGATCAGGTATTCCTACACCACCCATTCTGCCACTGGCCTCTCACATTTCCAATGTGACCAGCAAGCCCTTCTCTGAGCAGGTGAGGCCAGCATCCCCAAAGCCAGGTATCATAGTTGGGGGTCATTGCACGTGGATGCAGGCCTCTCACTTGGTTGCAGGCTGCTCTTCCCTCCTGCACTCTTCCTAACCTTACCAACTGTTCACACACATGAAAACTGATAAACTGCAAGGTCAATGCGTCAACATTTTTACATTGCATTGCATTTAGCTATCTCCGGCAGTGGCTCAGTAAGTAGGGACTTGGACTGCGAGTTGTAGGGTTGCCAGTTCAAGTCCCTGAACAGACCTAAAATATGGAGTGTGGACTGGTACTTTGAGAAGTCCCAGTTCACCACCCTGCCTTGGTGCCCGTGAGCAAGGCACATGACTCTCCGCTGTCCTGATATCAGAAGCTCATTCCACCATTTTGGGGCCAGGATAGCACAAAGTCTTTGTTGAGGTGTACCTCTTGTCCAAGTGCTGGAGGAAGGAAGGACCAGGGGCCTCATTTATAAAGCCTTGCGTAGGATTCACGTGGGAAGGTTGCTTACGTAGGACAAAGCAAATAAATACGCACAGACATTTTCCGATTTATAAAACCCTGCAGATGCACGTCCTACGCCGGTTTCCCTTTATAAATCACAATAACTCGAAATGCGGCGCAGATTTTGTGGGCTTCACGTAACGCCCATATTTGCCTATAAATAGTCAAAGAAACGCCCTGTATTAATATTCATTTTGACTGACTGCATGAAGAAGATCGCAGGAAATGACGACAGAACAGCTAAAAAAAACATCTCACACCGTGTCAGATTTTGGTTATTTTGGGGAGGTGGATATAAATGATATTGTTTGGTGGATGCAGTTTGAACCAGAGTAGCAGCATGGAAGTCGGATCGTCACCAAAATAAATAAATAAGTGATCCGAAAAAAGTTAATGACAAAATAAATACACATAACCTTCAACAGGCAGTTTGTCAGTGTGTTTGTGCCGGGGACAGGAGACCCCCTATGATGAGAAACTGTAAGAAATTATCGGGGAATCCCTCCGGAGTGAAGTCATGGCGACTGGATCTAAATTTTGTTCGTGGCTTGTGTTCCAGCTGTCAATCAGCTGTGTGCAGCGTCTCCACTGCAGCCTGTGTGTCTCAACCCCCCCGCGCAGCAACTCTATCCACCACTTAAATGAAATAAAACAAATGTGTTGTGTTATATCAGCAGTACAATTGACCAAATATGGTGTTCTTAGTTTCCATACCTCCTGCGTTTTACGAGCGACTTATCAAATATTGGCGAATGGCATAAAAGTTAATACATGATTAAACATGATAGTATAAACCAGGGGTCACCAACCTTTTTGTCACCGAGGGCTACTTCAAGGGCACTGAGTAATACGAAGGGCTACTTGTTTGATACAAACTTCCTGAATAACATAATTGCACGGTTCACGTTTAATGATAATATTATTATTAATAATAATCAGAATACATATTAATTTACTGTATGTGAAGGACTGTCTGATCACATGTTAATGTTAATTATTCCTCACAATAATTATTAACAATGATTTACCATTGCTATAGCAACCCCATTGTTTTGTTATGAAAATGTATCTATATTTATACACATTCTCGCGAGATCTGTCAGGGGTCGTTGTAATGCTGCGTTCACACCGTACAAGACTTCGCTCTAATCGCTCGAGTTTCACCGCTGCTGCCAGCTGTGTTTACTCGCATCATTCAAACAAGACGCGCTGGCTCGGGAGCTACAACTACAACAAAATGAACA
Source organism: Notothenia rossii (assembly GCF_949606895.1). Lineage (NCBI taxonomy): Eukaryota > Metazoa > Chordata > Actinopteri > Perciformes > Nototheniidae > Notothenia > Notothenia rossii. The sequence goes on from NC_136904.1 coordinate 69,693,730, forward strand.
TATTTTACCGTGATTAAATTGTAATATCCGTTTCTAAATGAGGCCGAAGTAACAACATACTGATACCGGTTAGTAAAAACCATGAATTAATGCTTGACAAGTCTGCAGACAAGACGGCAGGCGAAAAACCTTTTAAAATGCTTGTTTTCTGAATGGAGATTGGGTCGACCAGGCTAAGCTAACGTTGTATATGCTGATTCCACACTCATAACAACGGCCTACAGACATAAATAAACCAGCGACTGTATTCGCCATGACACAGACAGTCTGTGGTTTGTACTTGTTTAACTTTTGTCCAGTTTCTGAAAAGATATGGGGAGCTGTGATCTCTGTTTGCTAACTGCTAACAGCTAACTGCTGATGTTTTCTGGTTGAACGTCAGTGGCAGGCTGAGATCCTCACCACTGCTATGTGTGTGTGTTTGTCTGTTTGCAGTGTGGTGATGAGGCCCATGATCGTAGCTGTTCATGCTAGCTTGTCTCAGCTAAAGGTGGAACGGAGATTTGGTGCGTGGAGTTCAACTCTGAACCTATCTGGGGTCAGAGTTCAATTTCACGCACCAAATCTCCATTTCACTTACATATGTACATACACAATGTGTGCTTTTAAAACGTTTTATTCAATATTGTCATTTTAAAAATAAAAATGTATTCAATAATTTTTTTAGACGGAGCTCCATGGTGACTTGTGCTATTTTTAGAACATGCACGCGGGCGACCAATTTCCCCCCTGCGGGCGACTTAGTGCCCGCGGGCACCGCGTTGGCTACCCCTGGTATAAACCATGCTCGTAGCCTATCTATAGGCTACAACCTATGGAGAAAAGCAAAACGGCGTCAGTTTAAAGTAATTATGTCCTTCTGTTTACCGCAATATTTATGAGAATACATTTCTTAACAAGAGAACATAATCGAGGGGTGATCAATAACATTTCCCTTTACTCCAAGTAATTTTTTTGCGTGCACTGAGGAGTCTCAAATAGGCGTTTGTTTAATCATTTTAAAGGTCCCATGTCATGGCCATTTCTACTGATCATAATTCCATTGTTGAGGTCTACTAAAATAGATTTATACTGTGCAATTTTCCAAACTCACATTGGTTTCTCATACAGCATCTCTGTATAGCATGTGTATTCACCGGTATTCACTCTCTGTCCTAAACGGCTTGTTGGAGCTCCTGCCCCCCCCCCTCCCTCCCTGTGAGCCCAGTGTATTCCGATTGGTCAGCTCGGCCACTCTGTTCTGATTAGTCAACCACCAGAGAGGCTCCGCCCATGTCTCACACAGTGCTTTTTTCGGCTCTAAGCTGAACAACGATATGTTTATAGGGGCAAATAATTCAGGGAAGAAAGGCAACTAAATATATCCATCCAACTTTATTTTTAGAAATGTACAAAATGTGTAAATATAAATATTTATACACTGTATATCATCCATTCCTCCCCTTATAGGAGTTTTCGGCATCTTGCCTATTACAGCTTTGTAAGCTGGTGCTGGGGCTTCTTAGGACGAGGCATCAGAGTGGTCATCCCGTCATGTGTTGTCCGCCAGTTACGCCAGGAGTTTCCCGATCTGGCTAGATGAAATCACAAAATATTAGAGAAACCTAGTTTTATGTCCGTTAGCTCGGCAGCTAGATTAATATTCTAACCTACGTTTGCTAGTTGTTCAGTGTAATGTGCCAACTTAATATGAACAACAGCTAGTGGTTCATATTAGGCTAGCAAGAACATGTTTACAATTGCAATCTTATACGGGTAGTCTGCTACGTTCGGTCATACATTGTAGCTGGCATAAAAACAATGTTTTCCCTAGCATGTCTAGCTCTTGGTAGCCTTCTTGTTTAGCTTGGTAGCATACACGCTAGGAACGCCAACTATAATGTAATTAAGTTTCGCGACTGACCGTACGATAAATCACCCGGAGTATACTGTCATTGTTTAGAAACTGGCGTACGCCATCTTTTGAGCGTACGCACCGTTTATAAATGAGGCCCCAGATCCTGCACTGGCTCCCCGTCCGACAACAAATACATTTCAAAATCCTCAACAACCAGGCCCCCTCCTACCTCACTGCTCCACAACCACACCCCTTCCCGCAGCTTTTGCTCATCAGAAGCCAACCTTCACCTGGGGTGACAGAGCATTCTCCATTGCTGCCCCCACCCTCTGGAACTAACTCCCACAACAAATCAGAGGCTGTACTGACCTTACCTTCAAAACACTGACCAAACCCTCCTTTTTAGACTAGCTTTCAATGTGTGATTGATGACATGTCCTTGTGACAAATGCGGTTTTATTGCTCTATTTTAATTAGAATTTCTTAGAGATTAGTTTTTTTTTTACCTCTGTAAAGCGTCATTGAGCCCTTGATAAAGCGCTTGATAAATAAAATGTATTATTAATAACCAGGGGCGGATCTAGACACATATTCATGGGGTGGCAAGAGGGTGGCAGGAGAATTTGAGGGGTGGCATCCCCTGGCAGAAGTATATTCTGATTTAATCGCAGTCATATCAATCAATGTTAACTTGGAAAGCCACAATATTGATATTTTAACTCAATAAAATTAGGTGAGATTATTGTGGCACATCAGTAAAGCCTTAAATATAAATATATAAGGTGGCACACGTAATTTAATGAATTTTAACTGAATGAGTTGGTTTAACTCTTAGACCAGCAGGGGTACCAAATATGCAGACTGCTGCAATAAATACATTAATTAACTGTCTCATCAATGTGTGTCTTTATGAATATGATAATATTAACAATCATATTATTCCTATCAGCTGTCAATCACTGTTATGATTCACATCTTCAGTGTTATTATTAAATAAACTATATTTTTTGTTAATGATGAACGTTCCTCAAGATGCTTGCTCACCCTCCTTCAAATTTGAAAGACCAGTAATTACTATCATAATTCAAAAGAATCAAAGGAACAGTTCAGCGCCCCACAACTTCATTGCAAACAGTTACAACCTTGACTTTACATCAGAAAGAACAAACATTAAAGAAATGACTAACTGCATCAGTTAGGGTTAAAAAAAACTGTGTATTCAGCTAAAACATACATCGCTGCAGTTATTATCCAGTGGAATGCCCGTACCTACTGGCCTAGTTAAATCAAAGTGGTTACTTTTTTTTGGCTGGGCAGTGAAGTTTTACACACCATCTTATTTGACTTTCTCAGGACTTGAAACTGTTTTTTGGGGGCAGACCCCCACAAAGACGAAACATATATTTACACATGTAAGGTCATCATCTTAACAGTTTATTATTCTCATCGACTCATCCGTGAGCAGAGCATCAAGTTGGCCTGCCTATAACAGCTGAATGTGGCGATTACCATCTTGATCAGCAAAACGCCACACAAATTTAAAGCTATGGTGCGTTTTGATTCAATGCTGAGTACAGCCAAACTTGACAGGCTCTTCTCTGTCATAGTAGACCGCAAGCAGTTGCGGCGCCAGAGTATTTGTGTTGGGTAATCTATGGTAGGGCTAACCCATACAGTGGTGGGGCTCAAGTCAGTATTTGCAATGTAATAACATACACGCTCCCCTTGACAGTGAAACGCCACGTGTGAGGTTTATATTATTTCCCTGTCTCAATCCAAATTGAACTGTATGAAATAAAAAGGCACATTTGTCTTGTAGTAAATAAAAAGGGCGACCTGGAGCCAATCCTGCAATTTCCCCACAGGTCAAAGAGTTGAAAACCCAACCCCTGCAGGGGGGTCTGGGGGGATTCTCCCCCAGGAGATTTTTTTAAATACTAACATCAAATACACATTCTGGTGCTCTCTTAAGAAGAAAAATAAAGAAATATATATTACTACACGGGGTATTTAATAAAATGAATGTAATTTTAGTTTTTTGTTACTTTGTTCTGAAAGCTGAACCTGCTGCTCCTCACAGAGAGGAGAGGGAAGAGGCTGTGTGAATTACTTTACATTGTGGATAAGGGTGGATAGCCCCCATTGTTCTGTGTGTCAAAATGAAAGACAGTCCACACACCCATCAATCATCAAACCGTAGGGTCTTATAGTTGTACCGATGTATATCGAGATGTACTACAGCAAAAGTATTCTCCGTCGGGACTTCCTGCAACAACACCACGCCGTTATCGTGATTCTGATTGTCCAGAAGACATGATCAAAGATGTTCTATTAAGAAGACGATCACTACGTGACAAAAGTTTTCAAAACCGTTTCTAATCTTCGGTATTTCCAGACAAGTGGCTACTGAAATCAATCTTACTAACTGCTGTCTGTGCAATTTACTCCGCGCGAGTTGGCAGACTTTATTTTGCTTACTTTAACATCATTTTTCATGGTGGGGCTAAGCCATTTATTAGTACGGCTGTAGCCTACCCCAGCCATACCCTGACCGCAAATACCTCATTCCTTCTGTCGACTTGTATCCGAAATGCTTCTCGTTTTGCGCTGTCCTCCCGTTCAAATGAGATCGCCGCCAATCATATTTCCAAGCTCGCGCCAGGGGGGGGGGGGGGAGTTACAAGGCTCGCGTCTTGTGCTGCATTCACTTGCACTCGGACATTAGAGATTTTCTCTCATAAATGTCCGATGAGCCACAACTTTTCTTTCAAAACAAAGCTGCCAAATGGGGTGGCAGCTGGGGTGGCAAGGCATTTTTCTGAGGTGGCAGCTGCCACCCCGTGCCACCCCGTAGAACCGCCACTGTTAATAACTAATTTGCTCTCATGTTGAGTCAGAACCTGCCTCTTTCTCGGCCCTTGCAATTTCGGCCCCCCTCACCTAGTTTCGCTTAACCGATGTGAATCATTCCCTCATCAGCCCTTGCATATTTACTTGTTCACTTTGTTAGGACACCCTCCATGCGACTATGGGTCTCTTTCAGGTTTCTCTGCTTTTTGGCCCTCTGTGTGACCTCCAATTCAGCCAGGTCTGCTGATCCACAGCTGAGCGGCTTGGATAAAAAGCCCAACACCATCCCACAATGGAGCTTTTATTTTGGACACAGCTGCTACTTAGTTTGATGCATATTTTCACACCCTTAAATATAACTGATAAGTGATAACTGACGTTCACATTCAATTTTTACTTGTTGTAAATAAATATGTTCTTGTTACACGTAAACTCGTCTTGTCTCCCATCTGTGCTGCAACCATTGTGCCAGGCTTTAACATGTGGGGGCTCGTCTGGATTTTTTTGACGTGGTTTGCATTTGTTTATATTAGTGTTTCAGTGCAGGAAGCTTTGTGGATTTTAATTTGTTGGGTGAACCGGAGTTGATCCGGAACAAGACCCCAGATGTTACAGCCTTGCTTAACAGCTAGCAAGGTTGAGACAAGACCAAATGACATGTAACAATAAAACATATTTATTTACAACATAATATCTAACTATTTAACATCTCCAAGCTAACCTATTTCTCTTTTTTTGTTATGTTAGCATCACAATGATAGTTATTTACTTAAGTAGGATAATGACGTTTCAGTTTTTTTCAATTTATTTTATACCTCAATACAAGAAAGCAGTCAAATGGCCACCGAGTGGATTCTCTTATTTAAAAGACCAATGTTTTAGTTGTGCAACAACATTTTCAACAATATAAATCATTGTACAACTGACTAGACTCAGCTAAATGTGGATATTTCGGGGATTTTAAGTTTTCAGCTGATGTTTCAAGGCATACCAAGCTAACATTTTCCAAATGTGCAAAACATCCAGTAAAACACAGCCACAAGCTGGTGAAGCAGTGCCTTTAGAAAAAAAGTATAAACATCCATACATCTCAAACTCCAACCATTAAAGAGAGATTTAAGGTTATAATGTATGAGAAGAAACTGTACTAACAAAACGTTGTGAAAGGTTTGAGCTAAAGTTTTTGAACCAAACCACATTACTTCAACAACTTTTGTCTTAAGGACAGTGTAACAAGGGAACATTTGTCTTGAATTACATAGGTGAAAAGTGCAAATATATTTTGTGAAAACAGTTCATTTGAGATATGCACACAATTAAACTGTACGATGAGTCATGACCAACGGCTAAAACAAACACTATGCAAAGTTTATAGTTAAAAATTAAAGACTTCATAATTCATATGCAAAGCAATTGTGCATTTTTACATTAAAAAAACTAGACAAAAATAATTTAATTCAAAATAAAATACAACCAGAATTCTGTTTGGAATTATTTGTTCATCCGTGCATGTATAGTCTCAAATGAAGTTACTGAAAATGAGGAGTTTAATGTAAACATTCATTTTATTCCTTACTGCAATGAGGCAAACAGACAAGGAAGCACAATTAATAAGTGTGAATATACATTAAGCAAACTGTTTGGTATACATAGAGTATTCAACCCTTGTATGGTGTTCGGGTCTGTGGGACCTGTTTCATTATTTAGCTAAAGAAAAATGAAATGATAAATAATTTTTTCAAACCCACACTCAATGGCCTTGGCTCATTTTCTGTGAAGAAGATCTATCACAACACCCCCCACCCCCTCCCCCCCCCCCCCCCCCACCCCCCCGCATTTACATTACATACGGGTGTTCGGGATAAATGTAAAAGGGCAAAAAATTAACCATATGCTGTTTATATTGCTTGTAATTGAGATGAAGTAAACATCTACTGAGTATTTTAACATAAGATAGTTTGATTGTGTTGAATTGAAGCCCCAAAAAGGCAGTTGGTCCACCAGACCCACAAACACTGGCTGAGTTCAACACAGATATGAACACCACACAAGGGTTAAGATGTACTTACAAATACAATAAGCTGTACATTTACTGCAATGTTAATGTAAAAGCAGATCATCTACATTCGCAAAGAATACATTGCATCCAAAATCTACGATTCAAATATAGTCTACAAAAAGAGAAATATATAGGTTCATTATTATAGGACTTGTTATTTTCTCAGCCTTGCAAGACAAACGTCATTTAACTTTAAAAGTAATAGCACCAATAACTATTTTTCTAATTTTAGTCAATTTAAAACCATAAATGAGAGGATTTACGATTGGAGGTATGAGAAGAAATTCTATTGCAATAAAGTTTTGAAAGGTTCGAGGTAAATCCTTGGAACCATATCGTATATTCATAATGTCTAAAAGGATAGCAACAAGAAAAGTGATTAAGGAGATTAAATGTGGCACACATGTCTGCATGAATTTAGCTCTGTTTTCTTTAGAATGCACACATGTTTTGATGAGATACATGTAAGACCAGACGATAAATAAACCATGAAATACGTAAATGAGTATCGTAATGTATGCAACTATGTTGTTAACCAAAGTGTCAGCTGGGAAACATGCAAGTTTAACAATAATCCAATTCACACAGAATAGTCTGGTAATATGTGGGCTGCATAACTTTAATCTAGACGTTAGAATAATATTTGTGCCGATAATGCAGAAAGGTGTTAACCAAGAAAAGCAGACCAACAGAACAACTCTTTGCTTTGACATTATAGAGTTGTACTGCAGGGGGCGACATATAGCCACATATCTGTCGTATGCCATGACTGCAAGAATGGACAGATCACTGCAGGCAAATGAGTACATCACCAGAGCCTGAATAAGGCATCCAGAATAAGAGATAACCTGAACAGGAGAAAGCAGATCCCAGAGAAACTTTGGGTAGAAACCTGTTGTCCCATAAAGTCCATTCATGCAAAATGTGCACAGTAGAATATACATTGGTTCATGCAGGTTTTTGTCCAAGATGACAGTCACAATCAGAGAAACATTTACCAGAACAATAAAACAGTAACACAGTAAAGTGAGAGCAAAGATATAAGCTTGGTAGTTTTCTGTTTCATTAAAACCTGAAAGAACAAACATAGTTATGAGAGAGACATTATCCATCAGAAAATGTTGTTGAACAAATAATGTTCCTTCCCCTGTGTTGTCTACCCCCATCCTTAGAGAGAGAAAAGAGCCACCTGATGGTACTTTGTGTCATTTACACTTCTTTAGAAAACATAATTTGTTCACCTGCTCAGTGTACCTCCATCAGTAACAAAGTGTCTGACTCTGTTCCCTCCTCTCACAGTTATTAATAATTAGTCTGACTACAACTTCAGATGAGCTGAAATTCAAACCAGCCAATCAATGATCTGAATGAGCTTTCTTATGTCTTTCTGCTTGCTGTATGAGCAATGCAAAAAAAAAATAATGAAAAAAAAATAAACAAGTCCCGCTGCTGAAAACTGAGCTTGGGACGCTTCAGTGCGCATGTAACATAGAGATGCATTGTGGAACGTGTAGATTTGGACCCCGTACTTTTTAATATAATTTCTGATAATGAAAGTGATGACGGGCATCAAATGAGGTGGCGCTAGCCTAAAGTTTGACACCTGTGACCTAGATCCTGCAGTGTACCCCAACGTCCTTTTGATTCTTGTCGGTGAATATGAGGGAAAAGTTTATTATTTTAATGCTAATACATTTTATGGGCTTTTCCCCGTCCCCATCAGCTTTCAATATTGACACACAGCTCCAGTCTCATACCGTTGCTAACCATAAACTGTGTATGTTGCTAACAAGCAGTGGTGAACAAATTACTCAGATCTTGTACTTGAGTAAAAGTAAAAGTACCAGTGTAGGAATACTCTGTTACAAGTCAAAATCCTGCAATCAAAATGTTACTCAAGTAAACTTAGAAAAGTATTGCCTTCCAAACATATTAAAAGTACCAAAAGTAAAAGTAGTCATTATGCGGATCAATTTCAGAATAATATATATTATATGTTTTTTTAAATTATTATTATTCATCCATTAAAGTGTTCTCAAAGCTGGTAAAGGTGCAGCTAGTTTTAATAACGTTGTATAAAGCAGGGTTGCTTGTGAATTTACTCAGGTGTAACCAAAGTCTGATTTAAGACTTGATTATATTTCACATTATCAAACCAAAGTTGCAAAGTAACTAAAGGTATTACATAAATGTAGTGGGGTAAAAGTACAAAGTAGCAACAAATAGAAATACTCAAGTAAAGTTAAAGTAGCTAAACATTTTACTTAAGTACAGTACTTGAGTAAATGTACTTAGTTACTTTGCACCACTGCTAACAAGCACATTTTCCATAAATGGAAAGTGAATACGTGCTGTAGATTTAGCCCCCTTAAACCTCCATTCTGTAACACAGGGGTGTCAAACTCAAGGCCCGTGGGCCAAATCCTGCCCCGACTTCAATTTATTTGGCCCGCAAGAGCTATGCATAAAATAAAATACGTTTATTATATGGTTTATTATATGGCCACTTTACAGAAGCACAATGTCCATAAACGACATGTCCCACAATGCATATCATTTTGTGATGCACTGAAGAGACTTGCAATTATTTGCAATTATTTGCCCTAGACTTCTGCTCTCAGACGTAGTTAATTATGAAGCTATATATATATATATATATATATTCTTAAAGTTACAACCGGCCCTTTGAGTGCAACCTTAATGCTGATGTGGCCCGCGATTAAATTGTGTTTGACACCCCTGCTGTAACACCTCTGTGTTGCCTGCATAACACAGAAAACATTTTTATTTCTCAAATCTTATTCCAATTATTGTCTCCTGATAAATAGGACTTGTAATATTTGGGTAATCAGTGTTACTGTACTTGTTTTACTGGGATTAAATTAAGGTATGAACTGTATATTTGAAATTGTGTAAGTGATTTTCTTATAAATTATATTAAACAACGCATTTTATGGTTGACTTTTACCACAACAAGTTTTCTAAGCATTGGTTATAGTTTTGTCATCTGTGAACCCAAGATTCTTTAAAATTATTGTTATAGTCAAATTATTTAAATGATTAAGAACACTGATGCATATAAACTATAAGGTGGAATGAAAAACATTAATATGCAAGTAACTCGATTTTACATTTTATGTTTTAGTACTGTATATCTCCTGCTCTTTCATCTTTACAGAGATTCATTTTTATTTTGAAAAGTATGTTTGCTAAGATGAAGTAATACCCAGCTTATATGATTTACATTACAAACAAAACAACTGCATATCATTTTGTTTCATGTAGTTTATTGGATAATATGACATTTTACAGAAGAAAAAGCTCATACACATTACAGTAAATATTATATCAGTTAGTAACATTAATAATCATTCATCAGATAAATGTTTTCCTTAACATCAGATCTTTAAAAATAACATTTACAAATCAATTGTAACATGAACCATCCAGTCATCATGGCAAAAGTGATTCCTGAATAATAATTATAATAAGAATGTGTTATAAACAAACAATTTAAAGGGGATACATACATCATGTGAGAGGAATACAAGGTCATTTCTGTCTCAACATGCAGAAGCAGTCCTGTTATACAACATCAACAATAATCTACCTCGTCAACTAACAATTTGTAACATACACATTTCACAAATAAATGTAGACTCAAAAACATTTCATTTTTAAATCAAAACAATGCATTCATTTATTTTCAATGTATTATATCTCAGTTTGACGGCTTGCCTCTGATATGAAAAGTCATGACATGACACTTTGCATCTCTCTTTTTAAAACAAATTAACTTCAAGATTTTGTTGCGAACCTTTGTCAGTTGGAAACCATATATAAATGGATTCACAAATGGAGGAATAAGCAGAAATTGTATTGCCATGAAATTATAGAAGTTTTGAGAGAACTCAACTTTCCCAAATCTCATGTACATTACATCTAAAAGCACAGCTGTGGTAAAAATGATTAGAGAGATTAAATGTGGCATGCATGTCTGTATAAACTTCCCCCATTTTCTGGAGGATATGCACGTTCTTATCAAATACATGTAAGACCAAACAATAAACACGAAATGTGCAAAATAGAATAAAATGTTAAAATATGCGATTGCAGAATTTGCTTTAGGAGGCGAGCAAGCAAGAGTAACTATCATCCAGTTGACACAATAGATCCTTTTTATGTGTGATCCACATAAACGTATTCCTAATAAGGAGGCTGAGTTATTGAACATAAGGAAAAGAGGAAAAAACCAAGATAAAACAACAAAGAGTGAGACTCTCTGTCTGGTCATAACTGAATGGTAAACTAGCGGTCGACATATTGCCACATATCTGTCATATGCCATCAAAGCTAAGATAGAAAAATCACAGCAAGATGAGGAGTGTATCACATAACCTTGAAGCATGCAACCAGCATAGGAAATTACATGAGATGACAGAAGATCCAGAAGAAACTTTGGGTAAAACCCGACAGTTCCATACAGAGCACTAATGCAGAGATTACACAAAAATATATACATAGGCTCATGGAGGTTTTTATCCATAATAATAGCAACAATAAGAGCAACATTTCCAAAAATGATCATAAGATACCACAGTAAAGTCAAGCAGAAGAGGGTAATTCTTTCTTCAAATGTAAAATATAAACCTGAAAGAGTAAACACTGTGGCAGAAGAAACATTTTCAAACATCTTCAATTTGTTGTGATTTCTCAAACCCATTTCACCACATACATTTAGAATTAAATTCAAACGACACAGTTACCAGTAGTTTGCAGAGAGCTGAGTATCCAAGGCTGTGTGGCCAAAAGAAGTGAGAGTTAAATGTGGCGGCACCAAACGATTTATCTGTTTTGTAAAAACAAAAACAGCCTTGAGAATGCAACCGGCCATTCACTGAGCTGTTGAGGCGACCAAAGGTGGGACCAAATATGCAAATATATTACTGTGGACTTTTGGCTAAAATAAATAATGACTAAAAAAGAAAAACAATGTGGTTATGTAAATTACTGAATACCTATTTATTTCATCCTTCACAAAAACTAAAGGTTACCTGTAATGAAGGTCAATTAGTCTCCTTGGAAATATGTTTTAAAGGTTTCGAATGAAATGTGATGACAACAGGGTAATGTTTGCAATTAACATAATGATCTTATTCTGTTTGCAATCTGTCTGGCAAGTTGCAAAAATCCCACAATGGAGCTTTTATTTTGGACACAGCTGCTACTTAGTTTGATGCATATTTTCACACCCTTAAATATAACTGATAAGTGATAACTGACGTTCACATTCAATTTTTACTTGTTGTAAATAAATATGTTCTTGTTACACGTAAACTCGTCTTGTCTCCCATCTGTGCTGCAACCATTGTGCCAGGCTTTAACATGTGGGGGCTCGTCTGGATTTTTTTGACGTGGTTTGCATTTGTTTATATTAGTGTTTCAGTGCAGGAAGCTTTGTGGATTTTAATTTGTTGGGTGAACCGGAGTTGATCCGGAACAAGACCCCAGATGTTACAGCCTTGCTTAACAGCTAGCAAGGTTGAGACAAGACCAAATGACATGTAACAATAAAACATATTTATTTACAACATAATATCTAACTATTTAACATCTCCAAGCTAACCTATTTCTCTTTTTTTGTTATGTTAGCATCACAATGATAGTTATTTACTTAAGTAGGATAATGACGTTTCAGTTTTTTTCAATTTATTTTATACCTCAATACAAGAAAGCAGTCAAATGGCCACCGAGTGGATTCTCTTATTTAAAAGACCAATGTTTTAGTTGTGCAACAACATTTTCAACAATATAAATCATTGTACAACTGACTAGACTCAGCTAAATGTGGATATTTCGGGGATTTTAAGTTTTCAGCTGATGTTTCAAGGCATACCAAGCTAACATTTTCCAAATGTGCAAAACATCCAGTAAAACACAGCCACAAGCTGGTGAAGCAGTGCCTTTAGAAAAAAAGTATAAACATCCATACATCTCAAACTCCAACCATTAAAGAGAGATTTAAGGTTATAATGTATGAGAAGAAACTGTACTAACAAAACGTTGTGAAAGGTTTGAGCTAAAGTTTTTGAACCAAACCACATTACTTCAACAACTTTTGTCTTAAGGACAGTGTAACAAGGGAACATTTGTCTTGAATTACATAGGTGAAAAGTGCAAATATATTTTGTGAAAACAGTTCATTTGAGATATGCACACAATTAAACTGTACGATGAGTCATGACCAACGGCTAAAACAAATACTATGCAAAGTTTATAGTTAAAAATTAAAGACTTCATAATTCATATGCAAAGCAATTGTGCATTTTTACATTAAAAAAACTAGACAAAAATAATTTAATTCAAAATAAAATACAACCAGAATTCTGTTTGGAATTATTTGTTCATCCGTGCATGTATAGTCTCAAATGAAGTTACTGAAAATGAGGAGTTTAATGTAAACATTCATTTTATTCCTTACTGCAATGAGGCAAACAGACAAGGAAGCACAATTAATAAGTGTGAATATACATTAAGCAAACTGTTTGGTATACATAGAGTATTCAACCCTTGTATGGTGTTCGGGTCTGTGGGACCTGTTTCATTATTTAGCTAAAGAAAAATGAAATGATAAATAATTTTTTCAAACCCACACTCAATGGCCTTGGCTCATTTTCTGTGAAGAAGATCTATCACAACACCCCCCACCCCCTCCCCCCCCCCCCCCCCCACCCCCCCGCATTTACATTACATACGGGTGTTCGGGATAAATGTAAAAGGGCAAAAAATTAACCATATGCTGTTTATATTGCTTGTAATTGAGATGAAGTAAACATCTACTGAGTATTTTAACATAAGATAGTTTGATTGTGTTGAATTGAAGCCCCAAAAAGGCAGTTGGTCCACCAGACCCACAAACACTGGCTGAGTTCAACACAGATATGAACACCACACAAGGGTTAAGATGTACTTACAAATACAATAAGCTGTACATTTACTGCAATGTTAATGTAAAAGCAGATCATCTACATTCGCAAAGAATACATTGCATCCAAAATCTACGATTCAAATATAGTCTACAAAAAGAGAAATATATAGGTTCATTATTATAGGACTTGTTATTTTCTCAGCCTTGCAAGACAAACGTCATTTAACTTTAAAAGTAATAGCACCAATAACTATTTTTCTAATTTTAGTCAATTTAAAACCATAAATGAGAGGATTTACGATTGGAGGTATGAGAAGAAATTCTATTGCAATAAAGTTTTGAAAGGTTCGAGGTAAATCCTTGGAACCATATCGTATATTCATAATGTCTAAAAGGATAGCAACAAGAAAAGTGATTAAGGAGATTAAATGTGGCACACATGTCTGCATGAATTTAGCTCTGTTTTCTTTAGAATGCACACATGTTTTGATGAGATACATGTAAGACCAGACGATAAATAAACCATGAAATACGTAAATGAGTATCGTAATGTATGCAACTATGTTGTTAACCAAAGTGTCAGCTGGGAAACATGCAAGTTTAACAATAATCCAATTCACACAGAATAGTCTGGTAATATGTGGGCTGCATAACTTTAATCTAGACGTTAGAATAATATTTGTGCCGATAATGCAGAAAGGTGTTAACCAAGAAAAGCAGACCAACAGAACAACTCTTTGCTTTGACATTATAGAGTTGTACTGCAGGGGGCGACATATAGCCACATATCTGTCGTATGCCATGACTGCAAGAATGGACAGATCACTGCAGGCAAATGAGTACATCACCAGAGCCTGAATAAGGCATCCAGAATAAGAGATAACCTGAACAGGAGAAAGCAGATCCCAGAGAAACTTTGGGTAGAAACCTGTTGTCCCATAAAGTCCATTCATGCAAAATGTGCACAGTAGAATATACATTGGTTCATGCAGGTTTTTGTCCAAGATGACAGTCACAATCAGAGAAACATTTACCAGAACAATAAAACAGTAACACAGTAAAGTGAGAGCAAAGATATAAGCTTGGTAGTTTTCTGTTTCATTAAAACCTGAAAGAACAAACATAGTTATGAGAGAGACATTATCCATCAGAAAATGTTGTTGAACAAATAATGTTCCTTCCCCTGTGTTGTCTACCCCCATCCTTAGAGAGAGAAAAGAGCCACCTGATGGTACTTTGTGTCATTTACACTTCTTTAGAAAACATAATTTGTTCACCTGCTCAGTGTACCTCCATCAGTAACAAAGTGTCTGACTCTGTTCCCTCCTCTCACAGTTATTAATAATTAGTCTGACTACAACTTCAGATGAGCTGAAATTCAAACCAGCCAATCAATGATCTGAATGAGCTTTCTTATGTCTTTCTGCTTGCTGTATGAGCAATGCAAAAAAAAAATAATGAAAAAAAAATAAACAAGTCCCGCTGCTGAAAACTGAGCTTGGGACGCTTCAGTGCGCATGTAACATAGAGATGCATTGTGGAACGTGTAGATTTGGACCCCGTACTTTTTAATATAATTTCTGATAATGAAAGTGATGACGGGCATCAAATGAGGTGGCGCTAGCCTAAAGTTTGACACCTGTGACCTAGATCCTGCAGTGTACCCCAACGTCCTTTTGATTCTTGTCGGTGAATATGAGGGAAAAGTTTATTATTTTAATGCTAATACATTTTATGGGCTTTTCCCCGTCCCCATCAGCTTTCAATATTGACACACAGCTCCAGTCTCATACCGTTGCTAACCATAAACTGTGTATGTTGCTAACAAGCAGTGGTGAACAAATTACTCAGATCTTGTACTTGAGTAAAAGTAAAAGTACCAGTGTAGGAATACTCTGTTACAAGTCAAAATCCTGCAATCAAAATGTTACTCAAGTAAACTTAGAAAAGTATTGCCTTCCAAACATATTAAAAGTACCAAAAGTAAAAGTAGTCATTATGCGGATCAATTTCAGAATAATATATATTATATGTTTTTTTAAATTATTATTATTCATCCATTAAAGTGTTCTCAAAGCTGGTAAAGGTGCAGCTAGTTTTAATAACGTTGTATAAAGCAGGGTTGCTTGTGAATTTACTCAGGTGTAACCAAAGTCTGATTTAAGACTTGATTATATTTCACATTATCAAACCAAAGTTGCAAAGTAACTAAAGGTATTACATAAATGTAGTGGGGTAAAAGTACAAAGTAGCAACAAATAGAAATACTCAAGTAAAGTTAAAGTAGCTAAACATTTTACTTAAGTACAGTACTTGAGTAAATGTACTTAGTTACTTTGCACCACTGCTAACAAGCACATTTTCCATAAATGGAAAGTGAATACGTGCTGTAGATTTAGCCCCCTTAAACCTCCATTCTGTAACACAGGGGTGTCAAACTCAAGGCCCGTGGGCCAAATCCTGCCCCGACTTCAATTTATTTGGCCCGCAAGAGCTATGCATAAAATAAAATACGTTTATTATATGGTTTATTATATGGCCACTTTACAGAAGCACAATGTCCATAAACGACATGTCCCACAATGCATATCATTTTGTGATGCACTGAAGAGACTTGCAATTATTTGCAATTATTTGCCCTAGACTTCTGCTCTCAGACGTAGTTAATTATGAAGCTATATATATATATATATATATTCTTAAAGTTACAACCGGCCCTTTGAGTGCAACCTTAATGCTGATGTGGCCCGCGATTAAATTGTGTTTGACACCCCTGCTGTAACACCTCTGTGTTGCCTGCATAACACAGAAAACATTTTTATTTCTCAAATCTTATTCCAATTATTGTCTCCTGATAAATAGGACTTGTAATATTTGGGTAATCAGTGTTACTGTACTTGTTTTACTGGGATTAAATTAAGGTATGAACTGTATATTTGAAATTGTGTAAGTGATTTTCTTATAAATTATATTAAACAACGCATTTTATGGTTGACTTTTACCACAACAAGTTTTCTAAGCATTGGTTATAGTTTTGTCATCTGTGAACCCAAGATTCTTTAAAATTATTGTTATAGTCAAATTATTTAAATGATTAAGAACACTGATGCATATAAACTATAAGGTGGAATGAAAAACATTAATATGCAAGTAACTCGATTTTACATTTTATGTTTTAGTACTGTATATCTCCTGCTCTTTCATCTTTACAGAGATTCATTTTTATTTTGAAAAGTATGTTTGCTAAGATGAAGTAATACCCAGCTTATATGATTTACATTACAAACAAAACAACTGCATATCATTTTGTTTCATGTAGTTTATTGGATAATATGACATTTTACAGAAGAAAAAGCTCATACACATTACAGTAAATATTATATCAGTTAGTAACATTAATAATCATTCATCAGATAAATGTTTTCCTTAACATCAGATCTTTAAAAATAACATTTACAAATCAATTGTAACATGAACCATCCAGTCATCATGGCAAAAGTGATTCCTGAATAATAATTATAATAAGAATGTGTTATAAACAAACAATTTAAAGGGGATACATACATCATGTGAGAGGAATACAAGGTCATTTCTGTCTCAACATGCAGAAGCAGTCCTGTTATACAACATCAACAATAATCTACCTCGTCAACTAACAATTTGTAACATACACATTTCACAAATAAATGTAGACTCAAAAACATTTCATTTTTAAATCAAAACAATGCATTCATTTATTTTCAATGTATTATATCTCAGTTTGACGGCTTGCCTCTGATATGAAAAGTCATGACATGACACTTTGCATCTCTCTTTTTAAAACAAATTAACTTCAAGATTTTGTTGCGAACCTTTGTCAGTTGGAAACCATATATAAATGGATTCACAAATGGAGGAATAAGCAGAAATTGTATTGCCATGAAATTATAGAAGTTTTGAGAGAACTCAACTTTCCCAAATCTCATGTACATTACATCTAAAAGCACAGCTGTGGTAAAAATGATTAGAGAGATTAAATGTGGCATGCATGTCTGTATAAACTTCCCCCATTTTCTGGAGGATATGCACGTTCTTATCAAATACATGTAAGACCAAACAATAAACACGAAATGTGCAAAATAGAATAAAATGTTAAAATATGCGATTGCAGAATTTGCTTTAGGAGGCGAGCAAGCAAGAGTAACTATCATCCAGTTGACACAATAGATCCTTTTTATGTGTGATCCACATAAACGTATTCCTAATAAGGAGGCTGAGTTATTGAACATAAGGAAAAGAGGAAAAAACCAAGATAAAACAACAAAGAGTGAGACTCTCTGTCTGGTCATAACTGAATGGTAAACTAGCGGTCGACATATTGCCACATATCTGTCATATGCCATCAAAGCTAAGATAGAAAAATCACAGCAAGATGAGGAGTGTATCACATAACCTTGAAGCATGCAACCAGCATAGGAAATTACATGAGATGACAGAAGATCCAGAAGAAACTTTGGGTAAAACCCGACAGTTCCATACAGAGCACTAATGCAGAGATTACACAAAAATATATACATAGGCTCATGGAGGTTTTTATCCATAATAATAGCAACAATAAGAGCAACATTTCCAAAAATGATCATAAGATACCACAGTAAAGTCAAGCAGAAGAGGGTAATTCTTTCTTCAAATGTAAAATATAAACCTGAAAGAGTAAACACTGTGGCAGAAGAAACCTTTTCAAACATCTTCAATTTGTTGTGATTTCTCAAACCCATTTCACCACATACATTTAGAATTAAATTCAAACGACACAGTTACCAGTAGTTTGCAGAGAGCTGAGTATCCAAGGCTGTGTGGCCAAAAGAAGTGAGAGTTAAATGTGGCGGCACCAAACGATTTATCTGTTTTGTAAAAACAAAAACAGCCTTGAGAATGCAACCGGCCATTCACTGAGCTGTTGAGGCGACCAAAGGTGGGACCAAATATGCAAATATATTACTGTGGACTTTTGGCTAAAATAAATAATGACTAAAAAAGAAAAACAATGTGGTTATGTAAATTACTGAATACCTATTTATTTCATCCTTCACAAAAACTAAAGGTTACCTGTAATGAAGGTCAATTAGTCTCCTTGGAAATATGTTTTAAAGGTTTCGAATGAAATGTGATGACAACAGGGTAATGTTTGCAATTAACATAATGATCTTATTCTGTTTGCAATCTGTCTGGCAAGTTGCAAAAATATTGAGACTGAAGTGATATTGAATGTTTCACTAAAATATTTTAGGTCATCGCACAATCTGTAGAGGACAGAGAGGTTGAATGGATTGCATGGATTAGAAGACTGTTGCCCCTTTCCCACCAACGCGGTTCCCGTTCTAGCTCCGTGCTTGCGCTCTTCTGGTTCGGAACTATTTTTTATTTTCAGCCCCCGTTTTGTTCACACCACCCAGAGCCCGACTGGTGCTGCCGCGGCTGCATCATGACGTCACTGTTTATGTCGCTGATTTTCTCCCCAACGCTGCTCACAACAACAACAATGGGGGACTGCGTCGAGGCGATGATCGTGTTATTTTTAATCATACGAAGACAGATTAAATTAAGTAACTACTTCTCAACCCTTATCCTTATCTCCAGAGTGCCGTGGTTCATTGTTTATTAATGTGTTTCAGCTGCATTATTGCCCGCTCCAGTGCTGCTCGTCCACTGGAGTTTATTTTCCCGTTAACTCACGGCAGCGGCCGCTGTAAAGTATTCACTGTCTGACTGTCACACAAGCAGCATAAATATCCCCAATTCCCATAATTGAATGTGTGCCAGTATGAATTGACGCTGTTTGGCATCACAACGCTGTTATGAAAGTTTTTCTGGTATAAAATGGGTGATGTTAGCATAGCAACTGAAGCTAAACTGACTATCTTGACTACTTGTTGCTATATTGTGGCATAAGCCGTTTTTTATAGGCACATTTTACCGGCGTATTTTTCATTATGATTCTACTTGTGATAGTCGGACATGACAACCTGTGCAGCCCATGTATTGATTCCATCCGATAGCTGCTATAATACAAAACAAAACGTCTGCCTGCTCTCCACAATGATCAGTGACAGCGAACGGATGGTCAAACATAAACAGAATCACACGAAGCCTGGTTAGTGTTGCCTGGCTATATAAAGTATGTTTTGCGTTCTAGTCACTTCGCTCAGCGCTACTGCTTGTTACAACTTTTATTTGCCGTACTCGCCATAAATTGTTATTGCTCAGGTTGATCCCGCCTCCGACGTAAGCTGGAGCTTGGTAAGAACCAGTCTTCGGGGAAAAGAGTGGGCTCCGCTGCGTTGTGAACAGGAACAAACGGTGCTTATCAGGCTCTAGCTCCGAACTGGCCCTGTAACAGCGTTGGTGTGAAAGGGGCATGTGAGCACCTCCGCTCGCACACAGTTTAAAAAGGATGAAAGGAGAAGGATCGGGGGAAATAACAAAAGTTTATTGTCCACAAATTATAAATGTTATACTCAAAAATAATAGTGGCCTGTACTATGTAGCAGGATTTGCGGTTAGCGAGGTAACTTCAGGCAGGGTTGCCCCAGGCCAACGAAATTCTGTGATGAGGCCCCCCGAGTCGTCACCCATGTTAAAAAAAATGCTAGAGGAGCACGCTTGTGAACTGTTAGCGCCGGAGCCTCGCAGCGGGGAAACTGTGGCGCACATTTGCACATAAGTGTCAAGATTATTAAGTTATGTCACGTTTTTAGTTTTGTATGTCTAGGTTTGGGTTTATTTTGCTGTTCGGTTCTCCCTGACATGTTTTCCTCCTTGTGTATTGTCTGTTCCCTCTCTCTGTGTTTTTCCTCCCTGTCGTTAGTTTCCCTCGTGTGTCTAATTGTCTGACTGTGTTCACCTGTTGCCCTTGTGTTTCTCCTCCCCTGCCCGGCTGTTTCTCGTCTCGTGATTACCCCTCCCTGTATTTAGTCTTGTCTCTTCCTGTGTTCAGTGTTGGTTCGTCTTTTGTTGGTGACTGAGTTCACCGGGGAGTGTTCTGTTTGTCCGAGTTATATTACTATCCTTGAAATAAAGGTAATATCAGTGTTATCTGCATTTGGGTCCTGCTTGCTTCACTCATCGTAACAGAACGAACCAACCAAGGATGGGCCCAACAGATCCATTTGAGCAGGAATTATTGGATTTTTCCTTTGGCTTACTGCTCTGATCGATGGAGGGGAGCGTCCGGTGTTCAGCAGCGAGAGGTTGCTCTGGCAGAGGCGCGCCAGATGGCTACGGAGGAACCAGGCTTGGTGAAATTCTTACCTGGCTGGATTTTGAATTTCCTCTCGGTGTGTGATTCCCAGCCTGCTAGCCCCAGGCATGCTAACTCACTGCCTCCCAATTCCCAACCTGACACCATACGCCTCGGTGTGTTCCGTCTGCAGTCAACCCTTGCTTCTGCCCCAGTTCCTGCTCCTGTCCAGGAACCGTTCTCGGGAACTCGTCTGGCTTTCGGAGGTCCATGGAGCCTCCAAAAGGCTCCTAAGAGAAGGAGTCGCAATTCCAGGCTAGCAGCCCGAGCCCAAAGAGCCATGGTTCCGGCCATGATTCCGGCCCCGGTTCTGGTCCCAGCAGCCTTTGTTCCGGCCCCAGTTCTGGCCCCAGCAGCCATGGTTCCGGCCCCATTTCTGGCCCCGGCGGCCATGGTTCCGGCCCCAGTTCTGGCCCCAGCAGCCATGGTTCCAGCCCCAGTTCTGGCCCCAGCAGCCATGGTTCCGGCCTCGGTTCTGGTCCCAGCAGCCATGGTTCCAGACCCAGTTCTGGCCCCAGCAGCCATGGTTCCGGCCCTGGTTCCGGTCCCAGCAGCCAGGGTCCCTCATCTAGTCCCTACTCAATTCCCTTCTCAAGTCCCTTCTCCAGTCCCTTCTCCAGTCCCTCCTCTAGTCACTTCCCTAGTCCCTTCTCTAGTCCCTTCTCAAGTCCCTTCTCTAGTCCCTTCTTTAGTCCCTTCTCTAGTCCCTTCTCAAGTCACCTCTCCAGTTCCCTCTCGAGTCCCCTCTCAAGTCACCTCTCGAGTCCCCTTTCTAGTCACCTCTCCAGTTCCCTCTCCAGTTCCCTCTCAAGTCCCCTCTCGGGTCCTCTCTCAAGCCCTCTCGAGTCCCCTGTCGAGTCCCTTCTCGAGTTCCCTCTCCAGTTCCTACTCAAGTCCCTACTCAAGTCCCTACTTAAGTGCCGTTGGAGGTTCCGCTGGGGGTCCTTCCAACTCCATGTCCTGTCCCGTTGGGGGTCCCTCCGACAACTCTTCTGCCGGGGGTCCTGCCAACCCTATGTCCTGTGCCATTGGAGGTCCTGCCGACTGCTCTGCTACCGGGGGTCCTTCCAACCCTATGTCCTGTCCCGTTGGGGGTCCCGCCGACTACTCTTCTGCCGGGGGTCCTGCCAACCCTGTGTCCTGTCCCGTTGGGGGTCCCGCCGACTGCTCTCCTGCCGGGGGTCCTTCCAACCCTACGTCCTGTCCCGTTGGGGGTCCCGCCGACTACTCTTCTGCCGGGGGTCCTGCCAACCCTATGTCCTGTCCCGTTGGGGTCCTGCCGACTGCTCTTCTGCTGGGGGTCCTGCCAATCCTGTGTCCTGTGCCGTTGGAGGCCCCGCCGACTACTCTTCTGCCGGGGGTCCTGCCAACCCTATGTCCCGTGCCGTTGGAGGCCCCACCGACGATTCGTCAACCTTTTGTCTGAGTCATCAGTTTCAAATGTGTTTCACATATCCCCCACTCTGGGTGAACCAGCTGCCTATGACCTATCGGTTAATAGCCAGCAGGGTTCGTTACAAAAGCCATTACATTTTAATCTATCGGTTAATAAGTTGCAGAGCACAGTAACTACGTCAGCTGCCTCCAATCTGTTGATTAGTAGGCAGCAGGGTTCGCTGCAGAGGCCTGGTGGTTATAATTTTTCGGTTATTAAACCACAGACCTCGCGGCATTGCTCTGTCCGAGATACGCCACCTACACATGGTCACAATAAGCCCATGAGCGCCGTGGTAACGCCTCATGTGGATATCACTGCACACACCTCCACTCATCCTCTGAGCGTGTACGCGCCTCATGATGAGAGTCGGAGTGAAACGCAGCGTGTGGAGGCTTCCTCACAGCCCTTTCGATCTAGGCCCACCTTGGGTTGCCTCACAGGCAGCGGCGGCGAGGGCTCTGGCGTGGCTCGTCGTCATGACGACCACAACACATCTCGAGCATGTTTCTCGGAGTGGCAGCGCGTGTGTCTGATGGACAGATGGATGAGCAGGCTGATCAGTAGAGGGTAAACCCTGCAGTTCGCCTCCCCCCCCCCGCAGTTCAACGGGATACAGGAGACACGCCTGTCATCCTGAGAACAGTGTTGGGCGCTCCAAGCAGAGCTACGGGAACTCCTGTTGAAAGAGGCTATTTCCAGGGTTCCCCAAGGGGAAGAAAATCAGGGGTATTACTCCCGCTACTTTCTTATCCCGAAAAAGACGGGGGGAATGAGACCCATCCTCGATCTGTCAGCTTTCAACGAGGCAATAATGAAAAAGCCTTTTCACATGCTGACGGTCAAAAGGGTGCTGGAGTGTGTTCACCAGCGAGACTGGTTCACCTCTATAGACCTAAAGGATGCATACTTCCACGTACCCATCATCCCACAACACAGGATATTCCTGCGGTTTTCATTCCAGGGAATATCGTACCAGTACAACTGTCTGCCGTTCGGTTATTCCCTGGCTCCTCGCACCTTTTCAAAGTGTGTAGAGACGGCATTGCAGCTGCTACACAGAGGAGGGATGATAGTACTCTTTTACCTGGACAACCTGCTGCTGATGGCTCGCTCCAGGGAGGAAGTGGCTTTACAGACGGTACAGCTCATATCGCATTTTTCAAAGCTGGGTTTCATGATAAACTGGAAAAAGAGCTGTCCTCTTCCCTCCCAGAGTATTGTTTACCTGGGTGTGGAATTGAACTCAGCCCGCATGAGAGCGCGACTCTCACGGCAGAGAGTGACAGCTCTCCTTCGACGCGTCACCTTTCCGTGATGTGGCTGCTCGGCATGATGGCAGCCGACCACGGGGTGATTCCCCTGGGTCTCCTTCACATGAGAAGACTCCAGAGGTGGTTTATTCGCCTACGCATCGACCCCGTGCGACAGAAGAGGCGCATGGTGGCCATCCCTCTTTCCTTGGGTTCCGACTTAACCTATTGGAAAAGTCCCCACGTTCTGTCAGAGGGTGTGGCCCTGGGCAGAGTTACGTCACACATCTCGGTGTTCACAGACGCATCTCTCTCAGGTTGGGGAGGAACGTGCATGTCGCAGGCAGTGGGGGGACAGTGGCCGGCTCACATGTCCTTCCACATAAACGTGCTGGAATTGATCTCCGTACGGAGAGTAATTCAGCATTTTGCCTCATTGCTGCAGAATCAGCATGTGTTGATTGGCACAGACAACAGAGCCGCGGCAGCCTACATCAATCGCCAGGGCGGGGTACGCTCAGCGCAGTTTCTGAACACAGCCAGACAGCTGTTGATCTGGGCGCACGCACACCTGCTCTCCATCAGAGCACTGTATGTGCCCGGCAAATTGAACAAAGGGGCAGACCTCATGTCCAGAGGAGGTCCTCGCCAGGAGGACTAGAGCCTACATCCCGAGCTGATCGCCCAGGTTTGGAGCCGGTTCGGGAGGGCGGAGGCGGATCTGTTCGCCGCACGCGGGAACGCGCAATGCGCCCTCTGGTTTTCCCTGTCAGCGCGGGACCTCCCCCCCCTGGGGGTGGACGCGTTCGCACATCGTCCATGGCCCAGGGGACTGCTGTACGCTTTCCCACCAGTCCCGCTGATCCCTCGGTTCCTGGACCGAGTGCAGGAGGAGCAGCTGTCAGTGATCCTATTTGCCCCGGAGCGCACGGGCGCTTCCTGGTTTCCATGCCTACAGCGTGCGCTGTCAGGCAGGCCGTGGGAAATTCCGTGGCGCGGGGACGCTCTCTCACAGGTGGAGGGAGCGATCTACAGTCACCCAGTGATAGGCCAGCGCTTATTTCATTTCATTTCAAACCTTTATTTAGACAGATTGGTCCCTTGAGATCATCGATCTCATTTACAAGGGAGACCTGCATCATTTAGTTCCACATGAAACATAAAAACAACATACAAACAACAGAGGATATCATATTTACATATTCAACATTTACAAATACCCAGAGTGTCAGAAAGCATTTCATTTAGACATGCCTTAAATACATTCAGAGAAATAAAAATGCTCAATTTCAATTTTGCCTGTAGACTGTTCCAAGCAAGTGGAGCTGCGCACAAAAAAGCTGTCTTACCTAAGACAGTCCTTACTCTTGGCACATCTAACAAGACTATATCCTGTGATCGCAGACAATAGCTGCTTGCAACTTTCTGCTTTATCAATGAACAGATATAATACGGGAGTTTGCCCAACATACCTTTATAGATAAAAGTGTACCAGTGACTGAGCCTCCGTACAGTGAGTGATGGTAAACCTGCCTTGGTATACAATGTACAGTGATGAGTAAGTGCTTTACAGTTAGTGACAAATCTCAGAGCACTATGATACGCAGCATCTAGTTTGCTCAGGTAGTTGGCAGGTGCATTCATATACAGCAGATCACCATAGTCCAGCACAGGTAAAAAGGTCACAGTGACTAGCCTTTTCTTGGTCTCAAGTGAGAAACAGGACTTATTCCTGAAAAAGAAACCTAGCCTAACCCTCAGTTTTTTAAGCAGGTTATTGACATGAAGTTTAAAAGAGAGACAGTCATCAAGCAAGATACCAAGGTATTTGTAACAGGCAACAACTTCAAGTTTTGTTCCTTGCGTTGATACAATATCTAAAACAGGCTCTGGTGTCTTTTTAGCTTTTGAAAAGAGCATTATCTTGGTTTTATCCACATTTAAAAGAAGCTTTAGTTCAGAGAGCTGAGTCTGAATAATGTTAAAAACAGCCTGTAATTTAACAACCGCCTCCTGAATGGAGGGACCTGCACAATACATCACGGTATCGTCCGCATAAAAATGTAAAGTAGCTTCATCCACATTTTCACCTAAACTGTTGATATATATGGAGAATAAAAGTGGACCTAAAACAGAACCTTGCGGAACACCATTAGCAATGTTTAACCACTCAGAAGACAGCCCATCAAAGTGAACACATTGGGACCTTTCAGAGAGGTAGTTCACAAACCACCCCACTGCATGGCTGGATATGCCAGTACTGAGTAGCCTCTGTTTTAAGACGCGATGATCAACGGTGTCAAACGCTTTGGAAAGGTCAATAAACAGAGCTGCACAACTCTGTTTATTATCTAGCATACTAGTAATATAATTTACCACTTTCATTGTTGCAGTGATGGTGCTATGTTTCTTCCTGAAGCCTGACTGATGTTTAGACAGGATATCATTTATACATAAAAACTCCTTTACTTGTTCACTCACAAGTCGTTCGAGCACCTTAGCCAGAACTGACAATTTAGAGATTGGCCTATAGTTATTTAAAATAGTTGCCTCCCCTCCTTTCAGTAGAGGAAGGACATAAGCAGACTTCCATACTTTAGGAATTGTATTTGTGCTGAGGGAGAGGTTAAAAAGAGAAGTAAGAGGTGGAGCAATAAAATCTGCAGCTATCTTTAAAAAGAAAGGTTCTACGTTGTCCGGGCCAGCCGGTTTCCTAGGATCTAACTTGGATAAAGCTTCATGGACAATACCAACAGTTAAAGGAGTAAAACTGAAAGGGTTTTCCAGACCACATTGTTCAGAGTCAAGGACTGGAGCGTTCACAGAAGCAGAAGCACAGTCAGTGACAGAATCAAACAGAGAGCCACAAGAGACAAAATGCTTATTAAAGCAATTTAGCATGGTGGCCCTGTCTGATATAATGCCAGATGCTGTGGTGAGGTACGGAGGTAGCTCATTTGGGATATCACCAGTGGAAATCGATTTTATGGCTTTCCAAAATTTCCCAGGATTATTCAGGTTTTCTGTGGTAACTGACAAATAGTACTTTGACTTAGCACTTTTGACATGTGAAGTAAAGCTATTCCTTAGCTGCCTAAAGCGTAGCCATTCTACCTCTGAGCCTGATTTCCTAGCCTTTGCCCAGGCATTGTTTCTCTCATGAAGGAGACTGGACAGTTCAGCAGAAAACCAGGGATTGTTTCGTCCCTTCACTCTAAATTTACGCAGAGGTGCATGTTTATCTATAATTTTTATAAAACCAAGATAAAAATAAGACCATGCAGTTTCTACATCAGCACACAGATCGATTTTTCCCCAATCAAAATCAAACAGATCATGTAAAAAACCCTGCTCCACTAAGTGTTTTGTATCTCTCTTTGTGATGATGCGTGGTTTAACTTTTTGGACCTTAGTGTCCCTAATTGTGGCTACAACACAGTGGTCACTCACATCATTAGCAAATACTCCCACAGATGAGTATTTATATGGAACATTTGTTAAAATGAGATCAATTAAGGAGGATTTATTTGGGGACTTAATATTTGGGCGAGTAGGACTGTCTATAATCTGAGTAATGTTGAGGTACACAGGTACACAGGTTTTTAAAATCCTCAGACACAGAAGTTAACCAGTCCCAATTAAAATCACCAAGCAGCACTATTTCCTTGTAGGAAAGTTGAGATAACAGTTTTGCCAATAAAGATAAGGAGTCCTTGACAGCCGAAGGGGCCCTGTAGCAACCTACCACCATGACCTGTTGACCCTTTGTTACTTCGACATTCAGCTAAAAATTCTAGTTGTTTACTAACAGATTTGGAAACCATTTTTGTTACACAAAACTTATTTTTCACATAAATGGCAACGCCACCACCTTTTTTAGGACGGTCAGTGCGATATACATTGTAACCATTTATGTAAATGTCAGAGGCCAAGATCGATTTGTCTAGCCACGTTTCTGATAAGACAATGACATCAGCATCAGTTGAACTCGCCCAAATACGGACAAAATCTAATTTAGGTAACAGACTGCGCACATTTAAATGAATTAAACCTAACCCCGATCTAGAAATAAAATCAGCAGGAGTAGCTATTTGACTAAAACTACCAGGTGGACCCGGATTTGGCTGTACCTTTCCTGATAGTAACAACAATAAAAATACCAAGCACCTTTTCCTCTTAATCAACACACATACATTTTCAGCTGTTCTAGAGTCACCAGCAAACTTCACAAAAGTGAGATTAGAGTTCAAAAAACAATTCTGAAGGACCATTGTGGCAGGCATGTGAGAAAGACAGACATTTGACGAAATGAATGTCCGCGACAGTGCAACTAGCAATTGTTTGTGCAACCCATCCGAACCTGTACAGGGGATGTCCACTGCGGGCGGCAGAACGGACCCGAATCCAGCAGAATTTTCAGGATGACTAGCGAACTTCTCCTTGTCCAGCACAGTCAAAAAAAGGCACAGCAGAAACACGACATTTGCCATTTTCCCAGTCCAGCTCAACAGCATCCACGATGTTCCCGAAGCAAAACCACGTCAGGACAGCAGCAAGGAAATAGGCAAGCAGCAGTGTGGCAACACTCCGGTTTCTCCGCGGTATCTCCAGACCAGGCCTCCCCCGCACAGTAGCACCCAACAGGTGGGAGTAGGCCTCTAACAGCAGGTGGATAGCAGCCTTCAGCCGTGGGAACCACCACCAGCAGAAGCAGAAATGGGTGGACGGCAGGCCCGCAAACCGCGGCAGATCCTCCACAGATCAATGGCGTTAATCTTAATCTTTCAACGAGCAGACGTGTTCTACTTTGTGTGTCTTACTGTTCTTTCACGACCGTATGACCGCCGGTGGAGTTTCTCAGGCACCGGGGCATGGCCCCTGAACGGGAAAACTTAGAGAGGTTGGGTCTCTCTCGAGATGTTGTACTTACCATTCAGGGAGCCAGGGCTGCGTCTACCAGAGCGTCCTACACAGCCAAGTGGGCAGCTGGAACGCTGCCCACTTGGTGTGTAGAAAGAAGCCTGGACCCCACTACGTGACCCCTGCCTCACGTGCTGTCATTCCTCCAGCTGTTTTTGGACAGGAATTTGGCTTTCAGCACAATCAAGGTATATGCGGCTGCCATATCATCTTGTCACGTGGGTTTCGGAGCCGGGACGTTATTCAGTCACCCCCTGACGAAACGTTTTCTGCAAGGAGTACGAAGACTCAGACCGGTATCACGCGCACTGGCGCCTCAGTGGGATCTGGCTTTGGTGTTACGAGCACTAAGCAAAGCCCCATTTGAACCTTTAGAGCAGGTTCCCCTTAAAATGTTGTCAGCCAAAGTAGTACTGCTTTTGGCTCTAACATCAGCAAAAAGGGTGAGTGATCTATCCGCTCTCTCGGTGGCCCCGTCATGCCCCCGGATCCAAGGAGATGGCAGTTCGGCTGTGCTACGTCCTAACCCAGCCTTTATGCCAAAGGTCATCACAAGCTCTTTTAGGTCAAGAGTGATCACCCTGGATGGGTTTTTTCCACCTCCTCATAAATCGGAGGAAGAAGCCACATCTCATCTCCTCTGTCCGGTGCGCGCGCTGTCCTGCTATGTGGCGCGCACGGCGGCCTGGCGCCGTTCTCAGAGCCTGTGCACTATAGAGAGCGCTCGATCGGGCAACCTCTGTCTGCACAACGGCTGTCACACTGGCTGTGTGAGGCTGTGTCACAGGCATATGTCTCCTCTGGGGTGGATCCCCCGGAGAACATCAATGCGCACTCCACCAGAGGAATTTCCTCCTCCACGGCTTAACACGGAGGAATGTCAGTGGAAGACATTTGCACGGCTGCATCTTGGTCTTCCCCCTGTTCATTTATTCATTTTTATTTGATGGATGTCTCCCATTCCTCTCTCACACACCCTGTACCTGGTGTCCTTTCGGATTGAGTGAGGTCAGGGAGCCAGCTGTGCGCCTCTCTCCTGCCTTTCGGCACGCGGAGAGCGGCCCCTTTTCCCCCCCCCCTCTTATAGGAGGGATGTTCCTTTTTCCTCTGACACACTTTGTACGGAGTGCCTGGTCAGAGTGAGTGACGTAAGGGATCCAGCTGTGCGTTCTCCTGCCTGTCTGCACGCAGAGAGCTGCTGTCCCCCGACTACGATCGCAGGACAAGGTGGGACTTTCGTCTCTACTTTCTCACAGCGGCCGGTATGTATTGTTCCCAGCCTTCACCCCGTCGGAAAGATAGGCATGTTTGCTATGTTCCAGGTACGGTGATGCGCCATTACGCATGGCACATCAGGCAGGGGGGTGTTATTGAGCAGGTATGTCTGTGCTTCTAGTGCCGGGCGGACCCAGTGGGGCGCAGACTACATAATGCTTCGCCCTTAACCCAATAGCGATAGCCTTAGAGGGCGAAGCCATATACGAAATAGAACTGAGGTTACCTACTGTAACCCCAGCTTCTATGAGTAAATGGCGCAGCCCTCTAAGCGCTGGGCCCCACTGGCTCTATGAATAGCTGAAGAAAAGTTATGTTGTATGGGAGCAGATTGCCGGGCCGCCTTCCTATTTATACCGGAAGGAGGGGCCCACCTTGCGGGTGGGCGTGGACTATAAGTGTTTCAGTGCTGCGCGGGGGCTCAGGGGGATTACCCAATAGCGATAGCCTTAGAGGGCTGCGCCATTTACTCATAGAAGCTGGGGTTACAGTAGGTTCTGAATTCAACTTGCAGGTGTTGGAGATTTGGAGGATGTTGAAAACCAACCTCGTCTCCGCGTGTCGTTTGATAAGCTGGGTAAATTCGTGAAAAGGAAGGGATTAAGAAACACCAGAATACAAGTTAAACAATAATCTTGCTTTAATGATAAAGAGTAACAATACAAAATACAAATACAAACACAAAGACAAAGGAAGTACTTCCTGCTCTCTCCCCTGTCCTACCCTCCTGGTCAGCCTGAAGAAAAAGAGATCGAACCCCTGGAAAACACAGTGTTTCATACTAAAAACACAGGAGGGGGTGTGTGCGGGCTTTCCCCCCGAGGTCATCTTATTGGCAGAGACCAACACATGGCCTGTCGCACCCAATCAGTGCGACACAGCAGAAGAAACCTGGTTCACATCTTGTAGCCAGCACACACCTCCTTTATGGCCCTTTGTCCCTGAGTCCATCTTCCCCCCTTCAGGTTACCACACACAAGTTAAAAGTATGTTTTAAGATATAGTTGTTATAGTTGGCTAAATATACGTAATACATGTTAATTACTTTCATATCAATAATAACGAGGAACACATTACCTATGCTCTTAGGCAGTATTAGAGATGCTTTTCAAATAGTCAAACTTCACACAGGCCTAATACAGAGAACACACTCATTTGTCCTATGGCCCTTCCATTTGTTTGAGCTATTGTTCACATCTTTACTTCAAATAAAAGGTTTCACATTGTATATTTCCAGCTTCCTTTACACATACTGTTATTATTAATACAAAGTAACCAACCACACATATCTATTGAAAACAAGTCGATTCCCCTGATAATTGACATGCTGAAACTCTTCGGAATGTGTCCCCTCCCCCAACTCTCTCGTCCCTGTCATAAAAAACTGCTTCCATTTCATATAGAGTAATAAAAGATGTTTAAGCTAATTTCTCCACAATGTTTGTAGCCATTTAGTACCCACACATGAAAGAATAAGAACAGAGGTATAGTTGACCAGTAATCATGTAGCACTTATATTTACTGCAATGAAAACACACACACATCTGCTACAAGATTGTGTAACGCACACCCTTCTTTTACGAGGGAAACATTCCAGCGTCTTGGGACTATCTCCAAATAAGGATGTCCCCTGCTCACATCTCTTCTCTAAACACAAGGACTTCACCTCAATATATTGGGGGAGGGAAAAGATACTTTGTCCCTTCTAATTTAACACACATGAATATATATAAGGTGACATTAAAAGGAATATACCAGATTGAACTTTCCTGCCATACCACGTTACTTTAATACTTCAAATATTCCTTCACAGGTTGTTGATTTTATCTTGGATTAAGTGTTTAAGTCATGGATGTTTAAAGTTTAACTTCTTCATATTTGTCTAACATAAGAGTTTACTTTTCATTCAGGAAGTATGACTCTGCGCTGTCAGTACGCTTGTCCATGTTTGTGATTGGTCAAATGTTGCTAGCCCCGCCCCTTTCATGTGAATGCGCCAAGCGGCAAACGCTGGGGAAGAGCCGGGACGCCAATAGGGTGCAGTTCATCTAGTGGCCAGTAGGAGCAGTCTGCAGAAGGGAGCAATTTCCATAGACCCCCATGTTAAAATGCCCAACTTTACAGCAGAAATAAACATGTTTACATCGTGGTTCAAAAAAACATATTCTCTGTATAGTTAGATCCCCCCTTCATGAATATGGATTGGGGGGGTGAATTTTTTCTCAACTCATCTGTTTAATTGATATTAAGCCTTAAAGTTATGCATATATTAGGGCTAGCTTCTTGCCTCTCTGCTAGCTGCTCCGTAAAGCTAGCTACATGGACTCTGCCTGGTCAGTTCATCCAGGAAACACAACTTTAAGCCGGCCGTAGTTGTTTGTTCTTCATGTTTATATATCGGACTTTTGTGACTCGCTCTGCGGTTAAAACAGACGGTGCATGAATGCGGTAAGTGAAATGTATGTGTATTGTATTTATGATTTTAATCAGCTACGTAAGCGAGTGGTAGCTACATCGGTGCTAACGATGCTAATCGTAACCTCCAAGTTAAAATCGTAGACTGTATATATAAAGGTTAAAACGAAATAGACAAGTGTTAAGCGTTAAGTGGGATAATACTGTTGAACAAACGGCTTCTGTTTGAGGTTGATAAAATAAGGTCATCCTTGTAACTTAGAGAGATATTTTATTATGCAGGTAGGAACTGTATGCATCGCTAAGGTTAATTTAAATTGGCTATGCTGAAGTATGTAGACAAGCTAATGTCGAAGTAGTGTATGTGAAATCAACCTCACAATAAAATGTGTGTATATTACAATTTATTAATGTCATATTTCAAGATGATTACTTCGATATTACAATATGGTTGGTTGAGCTGGAGTTCATTATTGAGCTTACATGTTAACGTCACAGTCATCTGAAGAACGAACCCAAACCTTGTTGTTTTTATTAATTGCAATACCAAATGGGTATCAAATAAACAGTAAGCATTGGTAACACAACTTCCAAAGTTACAGTAAAATAAAAAAGGACCCTGACTCGGACAATACACAATCCAACATGTTCAACAGAAGAGAATCAGTTATATTGTTTGTACACATGGTACTTTACATATATATCTGTTTGTTTAAGGTGTCCAGGTGATGCAGACAGGCTGGACCAGAGCGTGAGAGACATAACTGGACTCCTCACAGCAGTGAACTTCAGCTCAGGTACAAAGACTCTTTTTTTCATACTGTACAAAGAATCAAGAAAGATATTGGTTTAAATGAATGAAGTATTGACTTGAATACACTGATATACATTCCATTAAACAATACTAAATACTAGATCATCTACACATCAGTTAAGTTGAGGGTTTTTTACATGCAAAAAGTTACACTTAGATGTTAACAAGCAATATGATTGTCAGCTTTCTAATTTAATGTATTAAAGGCTAAGATATTTAACACATAGTGAGAACTGCTACTATTTATCTCTCAATATTGTCTGTAAAAAAACGTGGTAAAAGTTATTCTTTCAGTGAGACAACAGAGCAAGCTTCTACAGCTGCACTACGTTTTGATAACAGTTAAATATTATTTTGATAATAACATACATTTAAATGTTGATGAACTTCATACTGTTCATTCATAATCTGATTGTCTTTGTAGCTCACTGTTGAAAAAAAACAAAAAAAACAATTACAAAATAATTATATCTACAGCCCCTAAACACACAAACACACCGCTTTCATAAACAACACACTTGTTCTGCAATAATATGTTTTATATTTCCTGTCATTTCTGTTAGGCAAGGACATGCTTGAAAGACACAACATTTTCTCTTTCTCTGAGGGTCAAGAAGAACATCCAAGAGGAACATTAAAAGCTGATGCTATGAGATTTTAAGACCGGTACACTAAGAAACTACTTTTATTGTAAAAACAGTCAGCTGATCGAATGCACCTATTTCCACATCTACATTCCATCAGCTAATTATTTCTATTTGCCTCGCTTTATGAGCTTCACATCACTTGTGCCTTGTACCGCAGAGTTTGCAACGTCACAAATAAAAGGGGCCAATCTTCAGTCAGATGTGAATGTGTAATCTAACATTTTCAGCAGGAATAATGGACAAAAGGAGTGCAAATACAATTTACTGAAATGTGAACCAAAACTTAATCAAATGTTTTAAATAAAAAGCACATATGGACAGAAGGTGTAAACCTATTACATTTATAAGTAAACACATTTAGTCAAATAAAGTGACAGACTAGGCCTGTGCAGTTGGTATCAGCTTTGCCCAGCATGGGCTCCTCCATCAGGCCTGGTCCTCCTCACAGAGGAAAGACCCTCAGTCCTCTCCAAACCAACAGACAGGACGTCCATCACACGGAGGTTTCTCCCTGAAGTCTCTGCAGCTCTCTGGACACCACGCTGTCTCAATCCGTCCACACTGAATATGAGAGGGGGAAAATGAAAATAATAAATACTTTAGACAATAAGAAACATAAAGTCGACTGTTGAGTTGCTCAGTTTTTTTAGATTGTCAATACTATTACTGTATAACTAATATATCAGGTTAAGAGGCACATTCAAATAAAGATTGGTCTTTAAATACATTTTGTCTTTTGAATTGTTTGTCTAATGCAGGGGTGGGGAACCTCCGGCCCCCGGGCCGTATACGGCCCGCGAGACCATTTGGTACGGCCCTCGAGGTAATTTATACACACACGCAAAAAAGAAAAAAAATTAAAGAAATCTAGACCGCAAACAAATTAAACAAAGCGATTGCCTGTTTTTCCTGGCCAAGGTCAGGGTCCTTGAACACAACACGAGTCTAACGTGTCATCAGGTGGTACATGTCTCGTCTGACAGGGGTGCAGTTCTGACGGAGAGCACCAGAACGCCACTCCAGCACGTCCAAGCACTACCCATAAGGAGCCGCACGTGTTGCAGTTTTTGCGTAGCTGTGTCTTTAGTTGTAAGCCCAGTGGCGATCTGTTCATCTGTCAAACAGTCAACAACTTTGTTGTTATCAGCATCTGGTTAGCTAGCTATGCTAACGAATATAAGAAGCTTTTTCTCCAACCAGTGAGGTAAAGGCACATCTGTATATGATCATTATAGTTATAAAAAAATAAGAGAATAAAGTAAACGGGTATAAAATACTATATGACAGTAAAAAGAAGTTGTTATTAATAAACAAGAATACAGTTTGAAAGGGGAGTGATTTGTAAAATATCCATAAAGAAAAAGTAAATATGCTTACAGGTCTGTTTCATATGGGTGTTGAGAGATGTATCCATATATCTCCTAATGTTGCTCTCAAAGTGCACCAGATTGATGCTTTTAACTTCAACATTTAAAAAAAAAAAATCTTCCCGGGGGAGCATGCCCCCCGGACACCCCTAGAGGAGGTTAGGTACCCCCCCCCCCCCCACATTTAAATCATGTCCACAAACTAAATACATTTGCACATATCTTGTGTCCAATATATTTTCTGTTCTGGTGGTCATGCCACAACCGTGCACGTGAATGCATGCGCGAGTCATGGTAAGATATCTGCATTAAGAGGTTACTTTTTCTTTGCACAGCATGAAAGACAGGCCAAATTAATGGGCTGTGATTTTAGTACTTTTAAGCAGAGGTCAATCATTCGTACAGTACGGCTCTCGGAGGATGTTCAAAAAATTGAAATGGCCCTTGAGAAGAAAAAGGTTCCCCACCCCTGGTCTAAAGCATAGACTGTATATATAAATGGACGTAGTGTCCGTGACGTCACCCATAGGATTCTTCAGAGTTGCCGAGAAGCCCTTAGTAGGCGGAGTCGGCCACTAACGCTTGACAGCGACGTCAGAGTCTAATCCCGCCTGCTCCAAATAAGGGCAAAGAGGCGGAGCCGAGGTCGGGACCTGCTGCCTCCGAACTGGAAGTAAACAGAGCTAGCTAAGGCTAACAAGCTAAGCTAACATGAAATACATGCATACCAAGTTACTGCTAACAGCGTAGTTCCCCTATATAAACGTTACATTCATAATCAAATGAGACAATCTGCAAGAGAATTAGCTATATTTTGTTATTCTTAATGCTTGTC
Source organism: Notothenia rossii (assembly GCF_949606895.1). Taxonomy (NCBI): domain Eukaryota; kingdom Metazoa; phylum Chordata; class Actinopteri; order Perciformes; family Nototheniidae; genus Notothenia; species Notothenia rossii. The sequence continues at coordinate 69,729,644 of NC_136904.1, forward strand.
ATTCACACGTTAAGAAAATAAGTACCGATACATAGCAGAACAATTGTGGCGATGTTCAGCTTAATAAGCCTTGTTCAACATCATTTATTGAGCTAATACTACAGCAGGCGAACAAAGCCTGCGTTTCGCTGCATTCCTTGATCTCCAGTTATAACGACGGACTTCATCACCCGGACCTAACGGAGCCACAGTGGGACGCCGGCTGGAGCTAGCCCCCTGCGGCTCCGTTAGCTCCGGCGGCCACCACTGGGATAATTGGGTCCCCTATTAACATTTGCTCCCGTTTAGCATTTTGGGCGTCATAGCCTATAAAAGTCTTACCCAAGGCTGAATCATAAACTAAAATGTATATGTATGTATAAAGGGTTACGTCCTTAGCTAGCTAATAAGTAACAAGCTAAGATACCAAGCACACAAACACCTGCGAACGGGGTTAACATGTATAATATTATCATTTTAGACTTCTTGGAAGTTCTGTTAGTACATTCAAGCGCACAGCACAACATTTTAATTGTCTGGTATTTGTAACAATATTCCCTAAAAGGCACAATCACCACGAACATGGCTAAAGCTAAAGGGTCAAGTACAGTACTATGACTAACTAACGTTGTAGCCTCTATGGTTGTAGCCTAGCAGAGTGGAAAAGTTGCTGTTAGCTGACAGTGAGGCATGTACATGTCCATCAAAGTGACCACGCCCTAATTTATGCAAAAACGTAAGACCTAATATAAATAAAAGGGTCGTGTTAGAAGACAATTCACTCACAGATTCATAATCATGAAGGTGGAATCTAACTATATCGATAATAATATTTATTGCATCCATGGGTAGAAACATGTTTTTTTCAGCTGGTCTATGGAAATGACTCCTTTCTGCAGTCAGTCCCTCGCGGCCCATGTATGAACTGCAGAATGTTGCACTTCCGTATTGGCGTCCCGGCTGTTCCCCAGAGTTTGCCGCTTGGTCTAAAGTCAAGGATCTAGAACTGGTACTTAGTTTTAATGATACAGTCTGGTTATTATGTGTCAAGGGGAGAACACTGAGGCATGAACTCAATTGCACGACTCAAAACTCAGACTCAGATAGCGTTTCAAAATAAAGACTTTACTGGAATTTGCACAGTAATAAAACAAGGAAAACAAAACCACTCTTTCGAGGAAAACTATAATGCGATCTATAGCATAGGTCCGTGAAAGGTCCGTGAAAAAGGTCCGTGAGGTAAGCCGATACGTGGTCTTCGAGAGACAACGAACTGACAATTAACAGGAGGGAGCTAACACAATATATACACAGGTAAAGGGGACACAGTTGGAAACAATCAGGGCGGGGAAAATAATCAAGGACGCAGGAGACAGAAAAGGGGCGGGGAGCGTGGAGGCCTGAAATGAGAGGAAGAAATAATTAAGGGTATAGACATAAAGCACAAGACAAAGGGACATGACAACTCTAACATAAAGAATAAACTTTCACAATAAGTTTCTTGGACATGACAGTACCCCCCCTTCTAGGGACGGCTCCTGACGGCCCAGGCTCCTCTGAGTTGAGGCGGTCAAAATCCTCAATGAGGCTTTTGTCCACGATGAAGCGGGAAGGAATCCATTGCCGCTCCTCAGGACCATAACCCTTCCAGTCAACCAGTAACTGTCGCCCTCTACCCCTTTTCCGACTAGCCAATAGTGACTTGACCGTGTAAACCGGACCTCCATCGATCATCCGGGGGGGCGGGGGGGGTTTGCCGGTGGGAACCATAGCGCTCTCCTTCAATGGTTTTAATTTCCCTACATGGAAGGTGGGATGTACCTTCATGGCCCTGGGAAGCCGTAGTCTCACTGAGACTGGGTTTATGACCTTGGTGATGGGAAAAGGACCCACAAACCGGGGAGCCAGTTTTCGGGAGAGTACGTGGAGGGGAAGGTCTCGTGTAGAGAGCCAGACTTTTTGGCCTGGCTGGTATACAGGGGCTGGTCGGCGTTTTCGGTCTGCTGCTCTCTTAACCAGTTGTGAATTCCTGCAGAGTATCTTCCTAGCCGCAGCCCACACGCGCCGACAACGCCTGACCAGAGCGTGGGCAGACGGGACCGTGACCTCCCTCTCCGTGGCTGGGAACAGTGGCGGCTGGTAGCCATAAACACAGTGAAACGGGGACAGGCCCGTGGCAGAAGTAGGGAGGATGTTGTGTGCATACTCAACCCAGGTGAGGTGCTCGCTCCAGGAGGATGGATTCTGGGACACCAGGCAGCGCAGGCAGGTCTCCAGTTCTTGATTTAGGCGCTCTGTCTGGCCGTTAGACTCCGGATGATATCCAGACGAGAGACTGACCGTGGCACCGATGAGGCTGCAGAACTCCTTCCAGAAACGTGACACAAACTGGGGGCCCCGGTCGGAGACAATATCCTTAGGGAAACCATGAAGCCGAAACACATTCTGCATCATGACCTCCGCCGTTTCCTTAGCTGAGGGCATCTTTGGCAGAGCAATGAAATGTGTCATTTTGGAAAATCTGTCCACTACCGTGAGAACTGTGGTTTTACCTCTAGAGAGGGGCAGGCCAGTGACGAAGTCCATGGAGATCTCTGACCAGGGCCTGTTGGGAATAGGGAGTGGTTGTAATAACCCTATTCGCGACCTGGAAGAGGTCTTGTTTCGAGCGCAGATAGGGCACGCCTCCACATACTCCTTCACCTCCTTCTCCATGGATGTCCACCAGAAACGTTGTTTAACAATGAACATAGTTCTCTTGACTCCGGGGTGACAGGTGAGCAGCGAAGTGTGAGCCCAGTGGATCACCTGTGGTCGCTCGGCCTCCTGAACAAAAATCCGGTTAGGCGGGCAACCCCTTGGTGCAGGAGCTCCAGCATTGGCACGTATTACCTCCTTCTCTACTGGCCAAGTCAGCGCTCCTACCACCCGGTTCAATGGGATGATGGGTTCCGGCTCCTTGGCTGCAGGCACAGGGTCAAACAGACGGGACAGAGCGTCAGGCTTGACATTCTGAGACCCCGGCCTGTAGGAAAGAACAAAGTCAAAACGGTTGAAAAACAAGGTCCACCTAGCCTGGCGGGAGTTCAGTCTTTTGGCCTTTCTGATGTACTCCAGGTTCTTGTGATCGGTCCAGACCACAAAAGGATGCTCGGCTCCCTCCAACCAATGCCTCCACTCTTCCAACGCTAACTTCACGGCCAGCAACTCACGGTTTCCCACGTCATAATTTCTCTCTGCCGGGGAGAGCTTCCTGGACAGGAAGGCGCAGGGGTGAAGTTTGTTGTCCTTCTGTTGTTGCTGGGAGAGGACCGCTCCCACCCCCTCGTTGGAGGCATCCACTTCCACCACGAACTGGCGAGTGGGATCCGGCATGGTAAGTATGGGGGCAGTGGTGAACATCTTTTTCAGCCGAGAAAAAGCCTCCTCAGCCTGAGGAGACCACACAAAAGGCACCTGAGGGGACGTGAGGACATGAAGAGGGGCTGCAATAGCGCTGAAGCTCCGCACAAAACGTCTGTAAAAATTAGCAAAGCCTAAAAACTGCTGCACTTTTTTGCGAGAGTCAGGGGTAGGCCAACAGGCTACTGCGCTAACCTTCTCTGGGTCCATCATAACCTGACCTGGGGAAATGATGAAGCCCAAAAAAGTGACTGTTTCCACATGAAATTCACACTTTTCAGCTTTGACAAACAACTTATTTTGGAGCAGTTTCTGTAGAACCAGGCGGACATGTTGTTTGTGGGTGTGAAGGTCAGGGGAGTAGATCAGAATGTCGTCCAGATAAACAAAAACGAAACGGTTCAGAAACTCCCTCAACACGTCGTTGATCATAGCCTGGAAGACTGCAGGAGCGTTTGACAATCCAAACGGCATGACCAGGTATTCATAATGTCCTGAAGGGGTGTTAAAACCCGTCTTCCATTCATCGCCCTCCCTGATCCTGACCAAATGATAGGCGTTCCGCAGGTCTAATTTGGTGAAAACCTTGGCTTCCTGAAGCTGCTCGAAAGCGGACGAGATGAGAGGGAGGGGGTACCGGTTTTTAACCGTAATGTCATTTAGAGGTGAGTAGTCGATACAGGGCCTAAGAGACCCATCCTTTTTGCCCACGAAAAAAAAACCTGCCCCTGCTGGGGATGAGGAATGACGAATAAGCCCTGTCTTGAGGGAGGCATCAATATAGTCCTTCATGGCCTCTTTCTCAGGTCCTGAAATTGCATAAAGTCGACCCTTAGGAATGGGAGACCCGGCAATCAAGTCAATAGCACAGTCATAGGAGCGGTGAGGAGGAAGAGCCAGAGCTTTGGACTTACTAAAAACTTCACTAAGGTCGTGGTAGCAGGAAGGAACTGAAAGTACATCCGGAAGATATATTTTTGGGACTGTATCCTGCCTAACACTCCCAGTGTTACATCCCCTGTCAATCTCTGCTACCTGCTTAAAACAGAGATCAATGCAATTCTTTCCCCACCCCTCCACCCTCCCAGATTGCCAATCTATGTGAGGGTTATGAAGTTTCAACCAGGGAAACCCCAAAATGAGTGGATGTTGGGCTGAGTTAAATAAGTGAAAAGACATTGTCTCATGGTGGTTATCATTACATCTTACTTCTAAAGGCTCCGTTTGGTGAGTCACTTTAAACAACAGCCGCCCATCGAGAGCACTCGCTTCAAGAGGCTGGGGTAGAGGTTTAGTTTTTATGTCCCATTTTTTAACTAAACCCCAATCCATAAGACTTTCGTCCGCCCCTGAGTCAATGAGAACACCATGAGTAACTACATTGTCTCTGATTTTTACCTGGATCCGGGTCAGGGTGCGAGGAGGAAAGTCAGAGGAAGAGATCCGGCTCACCAACGTACTCCTCTTCATTGGTGAGCCTCCTCTTTTACCGGACAAGCCGCTTGTGGGTGTCCGCGCTGCCCGCAGTAGAAACACAGACCTTCCTTGAATCGACGCTGACGTTCTGCCAGCGACAGCTTGGCGCGGCCCAACTGCATTGGCTCCTCCACGGAGCCAGGGGGCGCTGTTGTCCGGAACGCAGGTGGTGAGGGGTGACGGGGCCTCCAAGAAGAAGTAATATCCAGCGGCGAGCGTCTCCTCTGGAGAGGTGGATCAACCGCATCCTTGGATTTATTCCTTCTCCTCTTCGTCAAACGATTGTCTATACGTAAAGCCATGGATATGACAGAGTCCAAATCAGCGGGCAGATCGAGAGGCGCCAGCTGGTCTTGTAAAGAATCCGAGAGACCGCTGACGAAAGCGTCAAACAATGCAGCGGAGTTCCAGCCGCTGTCGGCTGCCTTAGTCCGGAACTCGATGGCGTAGTCAGCCACACTCCGCTGATGTTGTCGCAGCTTGATCAGAGCCCGAGCTGCTTCCCTGCCCGGCGTGGTTTGATCGAAGGTCTTCCTCATAGTGTCTATGAAGTTTTCCAGAGACCCGCAGATAGGCGAGCCTCGGGACCATTCTGCCGTGGCCCACGCTGCTGCTCGGCCGGAGAGATGAGAGATCATAAAAGCCACTTTGGAAATGTCCGTGGGAAAAGCAGCCGGTTGGTGGTGATAGTGTAACTCACACTGCACGATGAACGGCCGGCAGCCTTCTGAGTCCCCGGAGTACCTTTCGGGTGGAGCCAGACGCATGGAAGCACTGTGCGGCTCAGTAACCCGGTTGGGATCGAATCCGGTCACCGCTGGAACCGGAGGAGTCGTAGGAGGAGAAACAGCCTGCAGGTGAGTGAGCACACGCTGAACCTCTGCTGCCAGTAGATTAACTTGGGTCGTCAACGATGTTTGTAGTTCCCCCTGGCTGCTGGTTAGATCCTGCACTCCCTGCTGCATGGTGGCCATACGCTCCTCTTGTTGCCCAAGACGTTGGCCCTGAGAACGGATAGCGTTCTTAATCTGATCTGAGTCGGCTGAGTTCATTTTGATGGTCAGTTCGTACTGTCAAGGGGAGAACACTGAGGCATGAACTCAATTGCACGACTCAAAACTCAGACTCAGATAGCGTTTCAAAATAAAGACTTTACTGGAATTTGCACAGTAATAAAACAAGGAAAACAAAACCACTCTTTCGAGGAAAACTATAATGCGATCTATAGCATAGGTCCGTGAAAGGTCCGTGAAAAAGGTCCGTGAGGTAAGCCGATACGTGGTCTTCGAGAGACAACGAACTGACAATTAACAGGAGGGAGCTAACACAATATATACACAGGTAAAGGGGACACAGTTGGAAACAATCAGGGCGGGGAAAATAATCAAGGACGCAGGAGACAGAAAAGGGGCGGGGAGCGTGGAGGCCTGAAATGAGAGGAAGAAATAATTAAGGGTATAGACATAAAGCACAAGACAAAGGGACATGACAACTCTAACATAAAGAATAAACTTTCACAATAAGTTTCTTGGACATGACATTATGCTGTTTGGAGGAGGCCTCACAGGTAAGAGCACTAACTAGCTACCATCACATGTACCTTAGTTTGACTTAAATGTATTAAACGTATAGTTAAGTGATATCAAAATATAATTAATGTCATGCAAACATATTAATATTTGCTTGATTCCAGTGTTGAATTTAGCACAATTGCATACAAACGTTAAGTGATTTTAAGATTCTGAAGTATTATGCTAAAAACTCAATAACTTAGATTATTATTTATAGTTTTGCTGAATAGTTTCATGTCCGCTTACCTTAGAAACATAAAATGCCACGGCAGTGTGCAGATGGGGAGCATGTTAGCTTAGCTTGGTAGCTTCAGCTGGCTCTGGAACTTTCAGCTCGGTGGCTGGAGGTCCCGCCTCGGCTCCGCCTCTTTGCCCTTATTTGGAGCAGGCGGGAGTAGGCGGGAGTTGAACTCTGACGTCACTGTCGAGCCGTTAGTGGCCGACTCCGCCTACTAAGGGCTTCTCGGCAACTCTGCAGAATCCTATGGGTGACGTCACGGACCCTACGTCCATTTATATATAAAGTCTATGGAATGCGCTCATAGCCGGACAGAGTAACCCTGCCTTGATTTACCGAGTTGATAAAAAATGGAAATACTCAAGTAAAGTAAAAAACCCTCAAAAATGTACTAAAGTACAGTACTCAAGTAAATGTATTTAGTTACTTACTTACTTTACACCACTGAGTAAAACCTACTTTACTGGCTATAAGTTTGCTATGATTCAGTTTTGGAACCAGAATTCGGTTCCAGGTAAGAACCGAAAAAAATTGCTCAGTACCCAAAGAAAGATTGGAATTTAGGTTCCGGGTACCAAAGAAAGGATCCTGAGCCTTTACAGGTGCACCATAGAGAGGATCCTGACCTTCTACAGGTGCACCACAGAGAGGATCCTGACCTTCTACAGGTGCACCACAGAGAGGATCCTGACCTTCTACAGGTGCACCATAGAGAGCATCCTGACCTTCTACAGGTGCACCATAGAGAGGATCCTGACCTCCTACAGGTGCACCATAGAGAGTATCCTGACCTTCTACAGGTGCACCATATACAGTACCTCATTCACACCAAAGCAACTCCGGTTCAAGCTCTGTGCTAGAGCTTTCAGGTTCAGAACCGGTTCTTCGGTTTAGCTCCGGCTCTTTTCACACTGCCCAGAGTCCGACTGGTGCTGCGTCATTGCGTCATCATTTGCGTCATGACATAACCGTTTGCGTGCCTGCTTCATAAAGCCAAACCGCGCGGAAACCCCTCACAGCTGACACCGACAACAACAACAATGGCCGATTGTGCTCCAGCTTCCTCTGTACCTCTTCGGAAGACCAGATTCCCAGTAGATAGCTGGTCTCCTCAGTGGACCACTGCTGCTTGTTAAGTTTCTCCATCGTTGTGTACAAACTGGATAAAACGCAATTTTTTGTTGTTGTTCAGGAGTTGATCCCGCCCCTGCCCCTGCCCCCGCCTCGACGTAAGCATGAAGTATGTGGTGCTTTTGCTCTGGCCGGACAATTTTTTGGTGCTCGAAATGAACCGGATTCCGGAGCTAAGAGGCTTCTCCGCTGCGGTATGAATAGGAAAACCTGGTGCTTTTCAAGCTCCAGCTCCGAACCGGCCCTGAAACACCGTTGGTGTGAATGAGGTAATAGAGAGCATCCTGACCTTCTACAGGTGCACCATAGAGAGGATCCTGACCTTCTACAGGTGCACCATAGAGAGGATCCTGACCTTCTACAGGTGCACCATAGAGAGCATCCTGACCTCCTACAGGTGCACCATAGAGAGCATCCTGACCTCCTACAGGTGCACCATAGAGAGCATCCTGACCTTCTACCTGTGAACCATAGAGAGGATCCTGACCTCCTACAGGTGCACCATAGAGAGTATCCCTACTGGCCGCATCACGGCCTGGTACGGCAGCTGCACCGCCCTCAATCGTAAGACTCTACAGAGGGTGGTGAAAACTGCACAGAACATCACCAGGATGGAGCTGCCATCCATGGAGGACCTTTACTCCCAGCGGCTCAGGAAGAAGGCCCTCAGGATTATAAAAGACCCCCATCACCCCAGCCACAAACTGTTCTGTCTGCTGCCGTCTGGCAGGCAGTACCGCAGCATCCGGACTAAAACTGTTTAATAAGACTATTAAACACCTAAACACTTTGAAGAACATCCATAAACATTCATCTCTCATTTTGCATCTTGCTAATTATTTATCATCATTTATTATGTCTTATATTCCATTTACTTGTATATAGACTCTTCTTGCACTATTTTATTTGTATTTACATTCTTGTGCACTATTTTATCTGTTTTATTAATTTGATGTCCTATATATATTCAAGTTGCACTGTTGGAGGAGCCTGTGACTCAAGGCTTTCATTGCCATATCTACACTGTAGCTACTGTGCACATTGAATCTTGAATCTTGAAAGAGTTGCAAGGACAGGAGACAATGCTCAAGGGAGCCCAGGTTTATATTTTTTCTCCAGAACAGCTGTTTGCTGTACGGCACAAAAGCGGTCCCCTCTCTATATCACCTCAGTCGTATGTTCTTTCTCGAACATGCAACAAACAGTATATAGGGTATAACCTGTATTTTTTTGTGTTTGCCTCCATTTCCTCTATGAAATAAACAAGTGTGTTCTGGTGGCTCGCTACACTCACACCCCCGGACTGCGAGACAGACTAGAGCAAAGTCAATATGTCACAGAGGTGGAAGAAGTAGGTAGATCTTGTAATTAAGTAAAAGTAAAAACACCACAGGGAAGGAATACTCTGTTACAAGTAAAAGACAGCAAATGTTACTCACGTAAAAGTAGAAAAAGATTTGAATCAAAATATACTTAAAGTACAAAAACTAAAAGTACTCATTATGCAGATTGACCCTTTCAGAATAATATATATCACATGTTTTGAGTATAAATATTGATACTGCTGTGTAGCTTGTGGATTTTACTGCAGGTGTAATTTTTCTAAGAGTTGATTATATTTAATATCATTAATCCCAATCTGCAAAGTAACTACAGGTTTAAAATCAATTAAGTGGAGTAAAAGTATACAATTAACCTCTGAACTTTAATGGGTTAGAAGCGGTTAGAAGTAGCACGAATTAAAAAATTACTAAAGTACTAGTATCTCAGAATTGTACTTAAAGTGGACCTATTATGCTATATTGGAAACATATATTGTAGGGCCATACCTATACAAAACATGTCTGTTTAGTTTTTTGCTTAAAATACCGAAACAGAGCACCCATTGTAGCCATATCATACCCCTATTTTCAACACACTCTCACTCCCTAAGCGTCCAGGAGCCAGTGGCGGAGCCAGGATATTTTCAGTGGGGTGGCCAGGATGGAACCAGTGATAATTTTGGGACGGCATTGAAATCTCTATTATATGAACATAAAAATACATCTCACTATAAAATAAGGGTTATTTAAGGTAACTACAACACACTAGGGGTTTCACCAACTAATCGACTAGTCGACTACCTTTACCAGTAGTCGGCGCTGTAGGCCCTAGTTGACTAGTCGTGAAAAAAATTGAGGTAAACGAGGTGCTGCAAAATGCTCCAAAACACGTCCGACATTCTTATGTATGGCAGTACTTCAACGAAGATGTAACCAACTCCACAGTGAAGTGTCAGTTGTGTACAGCTGTACTGAAGTACAATACAAATGCATCTGCTATGCGCAACCATCTGAAGATGAGACACCCGCTGCCGACAGCTAGCACTAGCAGTAATGCTAGCACCAGTGAGCAACGGACCGGCGTCAGCACTGAACAGAGGCAAACGGACAGCAAGAAAACAAAAGAGCTACGGGATTACTGCCAGCGGACACCGCATATCCCCACAATGGATAATCCACTGGAGTGGTGGGCAGAAAACGTGCACCGCTTCCCCCGCTTTCGAGGAGCTACCTGGCTATTCCAGCCACAAGCAACCCGAGTGAGAGGGTTTTTTCCCTGGCAGGCAACACTGTCACCCGAAAGCGGTCAAGCCTCCTTCCCTCACATGTCGATGCGTTGGTGTTCAAACCAAACCAAAAATATGGAAAGGTGGACGTTATCGTGGAGGACAGCGAATAAAGTGTTGCGCACTGGATTTACGTGGCATTTATGTAAACAAGAGTTTTTTGCTGTCGATTTTGGTACAGTCCAGTTACTGTTTGTTATTTACTCAGCCATGTAACACAAATTAAAATGCAGTGTTTAATGTTACTGTATGAGTTCCAATATAAAATACAGTTGTACACCTCTCTTTGTGTGTCTTTATTATGACGTAACGACTAGTCGACTACTATTTTGAAAAATGTGTCGACTAGTAAATATTGGTAGTTGTGAAACCCCTACAACACACCTCTACATTATTTGGGATTAAGTGGTGGAATAGATCAAATAATATAATTTCAGCGCTGGTTGTCTTGGTGGTGCCCAGCAAACAATGTGGGCTTCGTAAATAATTGGACAGCCTTCTGGGGAAAACCTGGTCTGATTAAGAGAGACGGCATTCATCCTACTTTGGAAGGTGCAAATCTCATTTCGGCAAACATCTCAGGGCTTTGTGGACTTAATCCATGACACACTGGAGTTGAGACCAGGAGGCAGAGTCGCAGTCTTACACGTTTCTCTGCGCTCTCTCCTAGGCAGTCATCCATAGGAATCTCGAACCCAATAAAATACCCAATATTAACGGTGTGTGTGTCTGCCCAAGGACAATTTAAGTTAAAACCTAATAGAGGTGTCATACATAATAACCTAATAAAAGTAAATGTAACAACTACTACAGTGCAACAAAACAGGAAGATTAAATGTGGTCTCTTAAACATAAGATCTCTAGCATCTAAAGCAATATTGTTAAATGATTTAATATCAGATTATAATATTGATATATGCTGTCTCACTGAAACTTGGTTGAGACATGAAGAATATGTCAGCATAAATGAGGCCACTCCACCCAGCCATATCAATACTCATATTGCCCGAGGCACGGGCCGAGGAGGTGGATTTGCAGCAATCTTTGACTCAAGTTTAATTATCAATATTAAACAAAAATTAAATTATCCCTCCTTTGAAAGCCTCGTTTTTAGTCTTACGCATCCGACCTGGAAAACTTTGCTGCCAATCTTATTTGTTACAGTGTACCGTGCACCAGGTCCTTATTAAGAATTCTTATCAGAATTCTCTGAGTTTTTATCAGCTTTGGTACTTAAAACAGATAAAGCAATTATCGTAGGTGACTTTAATATTCATGTTGACGATGATAAAAATAGCCTTACTGTTGCATTTAACTCTATATTAGATTCTGTTGGTTTCTGTCAGAGTGTAAATAAACCAACCCACTGCTATAATCACACTCTCGACCTTGTTCTGACTTATGGTATTGAAATTGAGCAACTATTAGTTGAACCGCATAATCCTGCTTTATCCGACCATTTCTTAGTAACTTTTGAAGTACTGTTACTAGACTACAAAGCATTTGTCAAAAGCTCCTGAATCTGTTAGTCCTATAGCCAAATTTAAGGAAGGGATTCCAGCAATACTTAACTCGATAGCATGTCTGCATGTAAGAGGGGAAACTTATACAAAATGTACACCACCCCAAATTGATCATGTTGTTGATAGTGCTACAAATGCGCTGCGAATAAAATTAGACTCGGTTGCTCCTTTGAAAAAGAAGAAAATAAAACAACATAGATTAGCTCCATGGCATCATGCCAAAACCCGCAAAATAAAGCAAAAGTCGAGACAACTTGAAAGGATATGGCGTTCCACTAAATTTGAAGAATCTCGTTTAATTTGGCATATTACTCTTAATGAATATAAGAAAGCACTGCGTAAAGCGAGAGCAGCCTACTACTCTTCATTAATAGATGAGAATAATAATAATGCAAGATTTATTTTCAGCACTGTAGCCAGGCTGACAGAGAGCCAGGGCTCGATTGAGCCTTCTATTCCCATAGCACTCAGTAGTAACGATTTTATGTCCTTTTTTAACGATAAAATTGTTACTCTTAGAAACAAAATTAATGACCTCTTGCCTATGACCAGTATAGCATTATCAACAGCTCCCGGAAACATAAGTTCTAATATTACACTAGATAGTAAACTAGAATGCTTTTCAGCCATGAACCGTGAACAATTAAATTCAATGATTCTCTCTTCTAAACCATCAACGTGTATCTTAGACCCGATTCCAACTAAGCTGTTGAAAAAAGTTTTTCCATTTATTAGCACTTCTTTATTAAATATTATGAATATGTCTTTATTATCAGGCTATGTTCCACAATCATTCAAAGTAGCAGTGATAAAACCGCTTCTTAAAAAGCACAACCTTGATCCAGAGGTTTTAGCCAACTATAGACCTATTTCTAGTCTTCCGTTCCTCTCAAAAATTCTTGAGAAAGCAGTCGCAAAACAGCTGTGTGATTCCTTAAAAAGATATATGATTTATTTGAAGATTTTCAGTCTGGCTTTAGAACACATCATAGCACAGAGACAGCTCTGGTTAAAGTCACAAATGACATTCTAATAGCCTCAACCAAGGGACTTGTCTCTATTCTTGTTTTTTGCTCGATCTCAGTGCTGCATTTGATACTATCGACCATGATATCCTATTGCAAAGACTAGAGCACTTAGTTGGCATACAGGGAACTGCTTTAGGCTGGTTTAGGTCCTATCTATCTGAACGCTCTCAGTTTGTACGTGTCAACGATGAATCTTCCACGCAAACCAAAGTTAGCCATGGAGTGCCACAGGGCGCAGTGCTCGGACCTATTTTGTTCACATTATATATGCTTCCGTTAGGCAATATTATAAGGAATCATTCTGTAAACTTTCATTGTTATGCGGATGATACTCAACTATGTTTATCAATCAAGCCTGATGAAATTAATCATCTAAATAAAATTCAAGACTGCCTCAAGGACTTAAAAACGTGGATGACCTTAAATCTTTTGATGTTAAACACGACCAAAACTGAAGTTATTGGACTTGGTCCGAAGAATCTACGAAACAAATTATCTAAAGATATACTAACTATGGATGGCATTAATATGGCCTCCAGTGAGACTGTTAGGAATCTTGGTGTTATATTTGATCAGGATTTATCCTTTAACACCCACATAAAATCAATTTCAAGGACCGCCTACTTCCATCTACGTAACATTGCAAAAATCAGGCATATCTTGCCTCAAAACGATGCAGAGAAACTAGTCCATGCATTTGTTACTTCAAGGCTGTATTATTGTAACTCCTTATTATCAGGGTGTATCAAGAAGTCAGTCAAGTCGCTTCAGCTGATTCAAAATGCTGCAGTTCGTGTACTAACCAGAGTTAGGAAAAGGGACCACATTACTCCTGTTCTGGCTGCCTTACACTGGCTCCCTATAGAACACAGGATAGAATTTAAAATTCTTATTCTCGCCTACAAAGCTCTTAATGGGCAGGCGCCATCTTACCTTAAACAACTCATTATACCCTACTGTCCTACTAGGGCATTGCGTTCCAAGAATGCAGGGTTGTTGGTTGTTCCTAGAGTCTCTAAAAGTACAATGGGAGCCAGAGCCTTCTCTTATCAAGCTCCCCTTTTGTGGAATCAGCTTCCAGTTTGTGTTCGGACGGCAGACACCCTATCCGTTTTTAAGAGTGCGCTTAAGACCTTCCTTTTTGATAAAGCTGATAGTTAGGGCTGATTAGATTCAGCCCCTAGTTTTGCTGATATAGGCTTAGTTTGTCGGGGGATATCTTACTTCTTCCTTCTCTCTGTCTATACCTTTGTATTCTCATGTTCCGATTAACCCAGCTTCCCCAAATGTCTTTCTTTTTGGTGTCTCTATACGCCGGGATCCGGAGTCATGGATGATCCTGCAGTCCTGTGTCATGGATTGCGAGTCCTGGATGGATATCCTCGTGGATTCATCTTCCTATTATACACACATACATTTCCAAACATTTGGACTACCTATGCTGCAAATGTATTATCTTTTCAATTTACACACGGCATCTATTGCACGTCTGTCCGTCCTGGGAGAGGGATCCCTCCTCTGTTGCTCTCCCTGAGGTTTCTCCCATTTTTCCCTTTAAACTGTGGGTTTTCTCCGGAAGTTTTTCCTTGTACGATGTGAGGGTCTAAGGACAGAGGGTGTCGTATTGTCATACTGATATTCTATACAAACTCTAAGTCCACTGAGACAAATTTTACATTTGTGATATTGGGCTATATAAATAAACATTGATTGATTGATTGATTGATTGATATCCAGTATATCTAACTATTGTTTTCGTATTCTCACAGGCAAAGTATCAAAGAAGCTTACATTATACAAATGTAATGCAATATAGAGTCTGTTTAGCTTATGATGATCAGCAGCCCTATAAGCTCATTCTCTCAGTGTATCAGGAATACAGAGACACACACACATCATTTAAAGAGTTTTTAAATTAAATGAGGTTAAGAATAAACATCGTAAATAACAATAAATAATAGCCCTTAACCCTGTAAGGCCCCCGGTTGTAATTTTACAACATTACTTGAAACTATCCTAAAAAAGTCAGTAAATGTTTTTGTTTTTTTAAAAGACTACATTTACATAGTCAAAAGGTCCTTTTGTTCAGCCTCACAATGCTATTGGGTAGTAAATGTGTTTATAGGTCCTGCCCTCTGGTCATATAAATATAAGACTATCATTCCTGACAATGGATCTCAATAGTTACCTTTTATGGTGTAAATGCCTTTTTAATAACATTTTTGAATGGAACATTCTCAACACGAATGCATAAATCCAAATAAATATAACTGAAATATGTGGGAAAATACTGTGTTTGAAATGTATAATTGAAATGAGATGTTAGCTTTTTGTTTTGATATATACTGTATGTATATATATATATATATATATATTGTATTCCAGTCTCCCTTCAGATATGTTAAGTGGCATGTAATTCAACACAATGCTGCTCACCTCCTTCAAAGTGAAATAAAAAACCTCTGCATTTCCTATATAGATATTAACAGTACTTAATGTCAGCTTAGTAAAAAAACAACAATTATTATTTACAATGGACTACACGTAGCTAACAGACACATTTCCACCACTCATAGACCACACCCACCTTTTCTTTGAAAAACTGGGTGACATACTGTCACCCTTTAGTCCCTTTCTTGTCTTTCTCGCCTTTCTTTTCTCTTTTGAAAGCCAGACTTTGTTAGTCGTTGAGACATGGTTCACACGTAGGCTAAGTACTAACATCCCTGCTCCTAACATGCTCTCACTCTCTGCTGCTAGAAAGTGTGTTAGAACGGGATACAAAAATACTGGACTCAAATGCGACGACTCATATTTTAATGAGAAAAATAAAACAAAGTTTTAAAAAAAAAATCACTCTTGCAAGGACAAAACAAGACTCTTGATTTCAAACAAACAAAACTCTCCTCTCTGCTATCATGCTGGGTCTCTGGACATAGAAGCACACTGAAACAAGACGAACTGGCACAAGGCAAAGGGAGACAAGGACTATTTAAACATGAGGGAATTGGGAACAGGTGGAAACAATCAGGGGTTACGCTGACGATGGCGGAAAAACACCCAAAGTGAGGAAGTAACAGGACCTGAAAAGAAAGACAAGAGGTAAGTACAAAATAAAACAGGAAATGGGAAAACGAGACATGACATGAAACATGGGGACTGGACTAGAGATGACAGACATAAAATAGACAGACAAGACGTGAAGTAACATGAAAACCTGACTCTACAAAGAAACCTGACTAGACTTGGAATTAAATACCTGACTAAACATGAAATGATAGACTTAAAACAAACACAACTAACACAATTGACGAGACACCACAAAGTGCCGACGGTGCTGCACTGCGTTTGGAGGCAGGACCAAACCATTACATGTACTGTAAATAGAAGGGAGTGTACAGAGGCTTTGGATAATTAACTTTTGGAAGAAAATAAGTAAAATGAATTGTAAGTTTACTGAGTACATTATCAATATAACGTCTTATTAATGTTAATTCTTGATGAATGAAGAGGTTACTTTTTTTTAAACATTTTTTTCTTAATGTTCTAAAATTGTTTGGGCCCCTGTGTTGAGGGTGTTTGGGGCAGAGTCCTGCACGGGTCTGATTTTCAAGACCCGCTCCCGCCCCGCACCCGCGACGTGCAATACCGAACCCGCCCCGCTACCCGCACATATTACCAATTAGTTCCGCAACCCGACCCGACCCGTCAGCACAGGATCCGCAACCCGACCCGAACCCGCATATATATATGAGCAGTGAAAACGTGCAATTATTAACACACGCAGTTACATATTTCTCTCAAAAAGCATGGGATGTTGGTTGTTCTCTCCATCTAGGAGGACACCAAAAGCAGACGTTGGATTTCGCTCTTGAGGAAGTGTTGGAAAATGCTGTATTCTCCGCTAGAGAGCTTCACCTCAGCCAATCAGAATGTGGCGCGCTCAGAAGCAGATGATGCGCTGCAGAGGTTATGATTATGCACGGTCCCGCGGGGGAGAGGTCTGAGGATTTAAACATTAAACTACATTATTATTATTTAAATATATTTATTATGCAACACCCGCGACCCGACCCGCATCATCTTTGTTTTACCCAGAACCGAACCCGGAAAAAAGTGTTTGAAAAAATACCACCCGCGAATCACCTTTTTTGCGGGTCACCCGTCGGGTACCCGCGGGTACCCGACCCGATGCAGGACTCTGGTTTGGGGTGGCCAATAGGGTGGCCAAGATTCAGCTGGGGGTGGCCACTCCCAGCCACCCCCCAGCTCCGCCACTGCCAGGAGCGACGCTTGGTCAGGGTCCCGTGGCGTCCAGTTGTGACGCGCCGAGGCTCCTTCAGCTTCATAAACGCACGCAAAGAGCTTTAAACTGATTGCAATGTATTCCCATCGGCGGCGGTATTTGGCGCTTAGGGAAGCACGGCATCCATTTATGTCGTCAGCTCTTAAAGGCAATGTGAGCGTCCATTCCCATTGGATAACGGAGAATTGTACACCCGGAAGCAAGTATTCTCCTTACTGTCGATTGATTCGACAGTGATATCTCCACTACTCATCAACTCAAAAACACCAGATTACCTTTGTTAATTAAACAACATTGATAGGTTTAAATTGTGTGCAATGCTTTTGTGTTTTTTCCCCTTCAATTCTGAGAAACAACTTGTTTTCTCTGAAATGTGGAGCGCCAAAGAGACTACGCTACCCACAATCGCCAGCTATTGTTGTGACGACGCCTGTCCGCTTTGCGACAAACCCCGTGATTCATCTTCAAGATCTGGGATTGGATGTTGGAGTGGCAATGCGCCAAGTTACGCCGAGCGTCAAGCTCTTTGAAATGGAACGAAACCACGGCAGACTATTCAAAACTGGACTCGAACACCCCCCGAGAACTACAAATGCCGGCTATTGTGTTTCGCAACATGTTCTCTATGGCACGTCTCTACTGGGAATTGTAGTTTTAAAAGACGTTTTCGTTTTTTCCCAAAATTAGAAGTTGACAGTATTAAACTGTGTACAGCCCTGGAGGTTTAGGCGATAGGAAACACATTGGTGTCTACAGTTTTTAAAACATGCAATTACTAAATGTGAAAATCGCTTGTATCCATAATGGGCAGCATTAATATATACCCACATAACAGCTCATTGTTACTTTGTAATTCTACTACAATTCAGAGGTTAAGCTGGTGTTTTTACTCCACTACATTTATTTTAGTTACTTTGCAGATTCTGATTAATGATGCGAAATATAAACAACCCTTATAGCAGACTTTAGTTATACATCTGAGTAAAATTCAGGGAAAGGTGATTGTCAAGTGCCAACAATCAGGAGAGATATTTGATTGTTGGTGCTTTCTGCAGATCTTTATAAAGTATATTCATTAATCATTATTCTCTACTAATAGTTAATTAAAAACTGTATATAATTGCTATTTTGCACATCCCTTTCAAGATTTCAAGATTTTCAAAGGTTTATTGACATATCATGTACACAACTACAGTGTAGTTATACAATGAACGAAAAACTTGGGTCACAGGTTCCTCAACAGTGCATTACAAGACATCTATCAATATGTGTGTATACCTCCACCATTAAACTGTCAAATTCTGCACATTTCTTATACTATCTACATACATCTTATGAGAGTATAATTAATATGTATAATATCAGTTAAAAATAAGTGCTTCAACATAGTTAACATTGCAGGAAAGCAATATATTAGACGTTAAGTACTTTGTCAGGCTTAATATTTATCTGTACATAGATACCCCCAAAGTTTTTTCTTATTTGAAAGAAGACCTTAACCTAAAGTATTCTTTAATGTGTTAATAAAGGTTAATTAGTTTGTCTGTTTTGCACATCCTCATATTAATACCTTATTACATCGTGCACTAAACTGTTTTATTGTAGAGATCACTTACAGTATCTTCTTGACTTTTTATACTCTATATTTCTATCATTGACCTTCTACTTTCCCCCCATGAAAGTATGTACTCTTAATACGTTTTTAATCAAATAACATTATTCAACAAAAATAACATTAATCAACAAAAATAACATTATTCAACGAAAATAATTCAATAACTTGCTTTAACCACTAGGCGGTGCACAAAAGGTACACACAGCATACTAATAATAATGTTGTATTATTAGTGTAGGACACTTACAGTATGTATGTATAACATCTGAAGATGTGTAGTTTTATTCATGTTTTTACATACTTTTACAGAATATTGCTATACTATTTCTCATGTTTTACTTCTACACATTAATATCTGATTTTTAAAACATCACAGACAGAAAGGTATATCCGTCATTTACAGTAATGGTAAGCTATTGAAATTGTGATTCCATAGATGTGTCTCCCATCACCCAAATCCCCTGACTATTCTCTCAACTCAGTATTTACATTCTTATATTCAAAGAAAATCAGTAATATCTTTAAAAACGTGCATTGCGGCTAAAACATCCGATCAGCGAGCTGAGGATCTTTCCTACGTCTGTTTCCGGTATTGTTCCTGTAATGAGAGTTCACACATCTTCAGAAACATAATTTGCTTCCGATACAACTCATAGCAAATAAAGCATAAAAATATAAGTAATAAAAAGATAAAACACTGGCATGTAATTTACGTTAGAATAAATAGAATGGTTTTGAATAATAGATGAGTAAAATCTACGTCACTTTTTTTGTATGAATTTATGTTTCATCCAATCACAGAGCTTGTTGACTTATCACAAGGTTTTTCAAAGCGGACAGGCGTCGTCACAACAATAGCTGGGGATTGTGGGTAGTGTTGTCTCTTTGGCACTTTAAAAAAAATATATATATATTTTTTGTCCGTGACCACGACGCCATCTGCGATCGATTAACTTGTGGACAATGATCCCTCACTCTACACCTCCTGTAACCAGTCCCGGACTGGCCATCGGGAGGACCGGGGGGTTTCCCGATGGCCTGGCTTGTTAAGTGGCCTGCCTCACGGCTGTCTACATGATGTGGCCTGCCGACATGGCCACTGTCATACAGATCATAAATCAAAGCCCTTGATTAGTCTCTGTGTGTCGTTCAAGCTCGGGATAACCTCAGCTCAGGTGAGGTAAAGGACGCTCTGAGTGTTTAGATAGTTAACTTAGTCTAAGTTCTCAGTGGGTCTCAAATGGTTTGGTCACCATTTATGTAAACACATATTTCCATTTGAGAGGGTAGTGATTAGTCAAATATGCATGAATAAATAAATAAAAAGTTAAATAGGTGAAAAAAGGCAAGATACACTTTTAAAACGTGTTGAGAGCTAAAACTAGTCTTTGCTGCTGCCTCAAAGAGGAGAAGGGAGGAGAGGAGGGAGACAGGAGAGGCTGATTCAGGAGCACAGACACACTCACAACTATAAATGAACCAAAAAGAAATAAATAAACAAGTTTCAGTGTTTTTCATATTGGAAAGGGGATGTTATTGGTTATGGCCATGATTTTATGATTATTGAAATGTATACAGTTCTGTTTCATATAGGTGTTCCCATAGATCTAGTCTCTTTATTTCCTTCTCAAAATGCACCAGATTGATGCATGTAACTCCAACATTTAAAAAAAATCTTACCGGGAGAGCATGCCCCCGGACCCCCCTAGAGGATTTGAGTCCACCCCCACTTAAAATCACATTAATAGGTTCCTAAATAAATTTATCATTTTTTTCAATAGTAACCCATGTCCATATGTTTATATGTGGGTAGTAGATTTAAACTACGGCTATCAGGCCTGTAACTGTTCTCGTGAAGGGTCTGCTAACAAGCGACCAACAGAAAGGTTAATGTTAACGTCACCTCAACCCAAGACTCAAGATTTGCGTCCGATATGACGTAATATCGGAAATTTAGGCTGGCTTTACACACGGCCCTATCAGTCACATTGCTATCAGAAACAATGCTCGACTGTTTTGGACGTAATATGGTCGGTGCATGTTTACATTAGAATCGTTAACACTCAGAGCTAACCTGTACTGTAGAGCATAATTGGATTGGGCCTTTATATATATATATACTGTATATGGTATTGCCAGGTATTTAACATTCAATAAAATGAAGAACACAGAATAAAATAATATAAAACAGAGAATTTGTGTGATTATACAAAATTAAATTAAGTAAACCCCACTGCATATTTACATCTGTTACATGTATAAAGGGTTACGTCCTTAGCTGGCCAATAAGCTATATAACAAGCTTAGCTAACAAGGACACAAACACCTGCTAACGGGGTTAACATGTATAATATTATAATTTTAGACTTCTTAGAAGTTCTGTTAGTACATTCAACCGCACAGCACGACATTTTAATTGTCTGGTATTTGTAACAACATTCCCTAAAAGGCACAATCACCACGAACACGGCTAAAAGGTCAAGTACAGTTCTACAACTAGCTAACGTTGTCGCGTAGCAGAGTGGACAAGTTGTTGTTAGCTGACAGTGAGGCACGTACCTGTCCATCAAAGTGACCAGGCCCTAATTTATGCAAAAACGTTAAGACCTAATATAAATAAAAGGGTCGCGTTATAAAAAAATTCACTCAACAATTAATAATCATTAAGGTGGAATCTAACTATATCCCGAATAATTGTTATTGCATCCAGGGGTAGAAACATGTTTATTTCTGCTGTAAAATTGGGCATTTTAACATGGGGGTCTATGAAAATTCATCCTTTCTGCAGTCATCGCCTATCTGCCAATAGATGAACTGCAGTTTGTGGCACTTCCTTATTGGCGTCCCGGCTCTGCCCCAGAGTTTGCCGCTTGGTAAACACACAGCACATTACTCCCAAAACACGCCGCGCATTGTTTCTGATACAGCACATAGCTTGACATGTTGTTTACCGCTAGAACAGTGCCATCATAACAACTTTACTCTAAGCCTCCAGCAGACATCCTGCTGATTACACAGACAAACAGGTTGCGGTTGAATAGTCCAAAAATCAGCTCCTATCGTCTGTCCCTATCGTCTATTCCTTGACCTCTGTGTGAAACGTCAAGGGGTTAAGGGATAGTGGATAGAATAATTCAAAAGGATTTAGGAGAAGAGACTACGGTGCTTTGAGAATCCGACTGCACTTTCACTATCCGACCTATTTATGATGCGCCAGCGGACGTGATGAATGTGCTTCTGCCACTGTGGGGAAACTACAGTTTTCTATACAGCAGACTATATGATGTAGAATAAGAACGACGGACTTCTGTAAACTCATGTAGAGACCCTGCACCGTGCTCTGATGGTTGTTTTATGCTTTATGAACGTGGACAACAGAGAAAGATATTCTTCATGACCAAAGTTGCAATTGAAATAAAAAAGGGAAATGAAACTTATAATACTGATGAACGTTCAAAACAAAGCACTTTTGGCAAGTTACCACTTACGTTTTAAAATGCTAAATAAGCACCTTAACTTTCATGATATCATTTCTCGGTCATAATCAGTTGTTTCCGTGAACGGCCGACTGTTGTGTGACGGAAAATGCTGCAGCCGCAAGGCATTGTGGCAGCATTTTCTCCTTTTCTTTCGTAAAGGAAGGTCCAGTGGTTCCTAAGCTAAAGGAGGTTATAAAGGAAGTTTGAAACTTCCTTTCCTATGATCTAGAGCAGGGGTGCCCACACTTTTTTGGCTGGTGAGCTACTTTTGAAATGACCAGCTAACCGAGGTCTACCAACCAAAAATAAAAACCCAAATTGCAAGGGTTGCTGAATAACACGTTTTATTTTTACATGGGATAACTACAATAGGGCTGCAACAAACGACTAATTGGATTATCGATTAATCTATAGATTAATGAAACGATTAATCGACTATTCGGACTACTACTGTGTGCCTTGCACAATTTCTCAAACGCTCTTATTTAGCCATCAACTTTTAGATTTAGTTTGAGGTTGTTTTAGGCATGTGGAAACTAACAATGAAGACAATAAAGATGAATACTTGATTCAAAAATACATATATTATTAAATTAACTTAACAAATTGTGAACAAAATTAACATTGCTTTTTATTTGAATTAAATAAATAATATTTCACATCAAAAGAAACAACAATGTTTTAACAAATCATATTAAATAATCTGATGACAGAACTGTAAACAGAATAGCTGAAACTTTAAAAAAATAAATAACTCAGTTACCTCTAATCATTAACCCATGTTTGTATAATGTAGTTAACTCCGTGTGTTGCTGCTAGCATACATAACACCTGACGTGGAAACGTTACTCGTGGATGGGGCTACAGAGCTACTCGAAAGACAGTCGAACCCGGTGCATTCCTCCGTCTGAATGTGGTGCACTTTTGCTAAATGTTTAGACAAATTGCTCGTGTTACCGCCCTTACATGCTAAACTCTTTTGGTGACGAGCATTGTCCACCTCAAGACGGGTAACATGTAACCACACCTTGGAGCGCTTCTCTCCACCATCTCCTCCGTGTGTTGCTGCATGTAGCAGCTGCGTGTGTGTAAACTGCCCCGCCCCCTTGCAAACAGACGGGGGAGAGAGAGATCTCTTCTGGATTGGAAAGGTCGAAAATACACCGACCATAGACGCATTTGTTTGTCTTTTTGCATGTTAGAAACGAGTTGGCGACACTAAGACTAAGAGATAATGTTTGTGTAGCAATAATACATGACCTTTCTCTTTCTCAACTCGCTACTCGGAGGGAAGTCGCTGTCATATGCCTTGTGAACACTCCGATAATGCCTCTCCACGTTACCTTTCTTTGGCAGAGCGACGCTTGCTTTAAAAATAAGGCAAATAACCTTTGAATGTGACATCACAAACAAAGATTCTCCCTCCCATTCTGTGTGGAAGTGGTATGTCTTTAGCTTTTTGCTCGTTCCCGCACTCATTTTGTTGTTTGTCTCTCCCGGCACTTGACTGATTTTGTATCGCTTTGCATTCTGTGTTAACAGACTGGAAAGCAATAGGTCGCTTTTTCTGTCAATCAAGTCAACTCCTGAATTAAGTGGCAGGGAGGCCAAAGGAGGAGGGATCAAAACCTGTTTTGTCTATTTTAACGGAGCTGGATTTTTTTTAATTTATGAATGACTCGCGATCTACCAGCATTGCCCCCGCGGTCGACCGGTCGACCGCGGTCGACGTACTGGGCACCTCTGATCTAGAGCAGTGGTTCCCAACCTGGGGGGGATGATTTGAGGCCAAATATCATATTTAGACTTTTTTTTTTTTACATTTTTTTTTTTTACATTTAATTGTAAGGCAATATATGATTGTCACTAAAAGCCTTGTCTCTACATTACGATAAAAAAATAATAATAATTGATTAATTTTAATAAAAATTCAAGTTAGTATTAAAGGCTGTGATATATTTATTTTAATGTCAGCTTATATATATTCGTGTGTGTTAAATTTGAAGGGACAAAGTACATTTTTCCTCTTTTAAATATAGCGCAATAGTCTTTTCTTCCACTTTTATGTGTAATCAAAAGGGTGGTTTTTTGGCTATCTGTGGTTGAGAATAATACAAATGACCTTTGACATCTGCTTTGCAGTTCCCAGAATATCAGGAGAGTGTTAGGGTCTCTCTGTTAATTATCAATAGTCCTTGCAATTAACAGGGGAATTCCCAGATACATTTTCAGATAATATAGTTAAAGTCTTGTTAAAGTTAATGATTCATTTCCTGTAGACCCCAAAAGAGGCATTGAGAATTGGATCACACAGTAAACGAGACCATAGTCCTTTGTTCTCATTTTTAAATGTATTCATTCCAGAGAGCTGACTTTTAGGGGAGAAGAAGGTCAGGGAAGGCCTTAGGCCATGGGAACAGTTAAGCTTTGTTGTTTACCTAATCCTAAAGATGTCATGAGATGATGATTGGTAAACCTATACAAGCATAGCTTTCAGAGGGGAAACATGTGACTGTTGTGTGATAACATACATGATAGGATGTGTGTGTGTGTGTGTGTGTGTGTGTGTGTGTGTGTGTGTGTGTGTGTGTGTGTGTGTGTGTGTGTGTGTGTGTTGAAGATGTTTAGGGGGAATGAGTATGTGTCCTGTCAAAGAGTCCTCTGTCATGACTCCAAATCATTGATTGGGGGATCTGCCTAAGGGCAGAGGGACACACACACACACACACACACACACACACACACACACACACACACACACACACACACACACACACACACACACACACACACACACACACACACACACACACACACACACACACACACACACACACACACACACACACACACACACACACACACACACACACACCCCCCCCCCCCCCCCCCCCCCCCCCCCCCACACACACACACACACACACACACACACACACACACACACACACATATACACTGTGAAGCAATGGATGGAATCAACAACTGCGGACTCACTACCTGGGGTCCCGCCCAGAAGGGAAACCGACCAATGGAACACTGCCAACTCACTGGCTAGCTCGCTCAGAAGTGAACTCGCCAATAACAAATAGCTAGGGAAGAGCAAGCGACAAAACTCCTCCCCACCTGTGTATAAATGTTGTGATTATTTTGAAGATCGGCGCTCTTGTTTTTGATTTGCCGTTCCTGAGACGTGTCTCACACGGTGGTAGAACCTGAGCCCGGAGTACTCTGCAGAGTGCTTCGTGATTAGGTGATTGGGTGGTGTATTGTATGTTTTTACCATTAAAGCAGATTATTGTTTAACCCTTATCCTGGTGCTTTCACTTTTCCTTCTTTTAAAACAAACTCATAGAGGATCGGGCGAAGCAGAGATTCTGCCTCAACAAGGCATAAAAAGAAAGAAATGTATAATTCTTCCTTTAATAGAAATGTTTCTTCTGCCTGTAAAGTGTCCAAACCAAGCTTGTCTGGATAAGCGCATTTAAAAAAAAATAGTAGCTCATTGTGTGAAGTATTCTGTTTATTTAGCTCGTCAGTCGAGCAGTCAATAATAAACTGTTATGTCTGTATTGTCTTTACAATTTCACCAAGTAAAGAGACTTCAGTAAAACTGACATCTGCGCTGGAGTTTTCTTTCAAACGGTTTAACTGGATAGCTAGCTCAGTGCTAGTGAGACCCTTACAGCGACTGTATACGGAGACGATAGGTTGGGACGTGTCACGTGTGCCGGAGAATATAGGTTGGGACGTGTCACGTGTGTTGGAGACGATAGGTTGGGACGTGTCACGTCGGCCGGATGTCGCCAATGGCATTATAGGAGCTTTTTTAGATGTGGGTACGGAGGAAAAGAGAGCGGGTTTTGTTTTCTGACGCTTTGTGAGTTCCCTGACACACCGGGGACACATATTCATGTATAAAAGACCTCAAAAAAGTGCATTTTGCATAATAGGTCCCCTTTAAGTAGTAATTTACTTAGTTATTTACACAACCTGTTTACACCTGTTTAACAGGGTCTGGAAAGTTATTTTTATATGAAATCCTTATTTAATTATTTCCTTTGGAAAAAAGCAATTGGGTAGCTGGCAGATATTAACAGTACAACATACTGTATGTTGAACAGACTGTGTATGGTTGGACACTGTCACACAGGGAGATTGCAGTGTATCAGCTACAGTAGAGAAGGCTGGGGAATTGTAAATCATTTTATTCAATAAAAGCACGCAAATAAAATTGTACACTTAAAAAACTGACACGCTTATGAAGTGATTTGTGAATATGAATACAAATCTGAGTAAAGATTTTCATGAAAATGTTTTATCTCAAAGATCCAAAATCAAGAACCGATAAGAACTGAAGGAAGTAAGCACAAACTAAATCGGAACAGGAAATGTTCAAATCCAAAAGATACCCAACCCCACCAATGATACAAAGATGGTGTCCGATACAAGATGACTTTCACTTAAATTAGATCATTCAAATACAAATAAATAATAGTATTTTTTAAATGTTTATTTTTGCAATGCACTGTCATATAATAAATCATACTGATACATTTTGAATAATAATATTTTATTATATATTTCTATTTGTAATGCCTTTTGACATACTGCAACTACATCATTATAGATTATCAAGCCAATTTTACCAAAGTTAAGCTTAAAAGTGTAATTGATACTAATGATAATTTCTAATTGTAAATACCAAGCATTGCGTTAACTGATTCCAAACAACACATTGTAGATTTGTTGTCATTTAATTTTATTTATGAGACCCAGGAGCATGTTCATTTGATGTGTAACACAAACAGAAACCACGATAACAACTAAATTAAGAGACACAGGTCGTAACTTAAGAACAAAACATTTAAAAAAGGAAGGAAATGCTTCAAAGACAGCAAATCGTTTTGAATGAATTTTAGCGATAGTAAGTGCCAAAAACCATGACCGGATGCAAAGAAGGTGAAAACTGAGCATGAGTGGAACATAGATTATAATAAAAAAAGTTATATTAACATAATCTTCATTATTTTGGGATCTTAAATTAGTTTGTGGCTATGTCTATTGTTAAGGATAAAAAATACTGCATAATTGTATGTATTAATGAGTTATTAATGCAATTACTAACGTCATTTATTTCTGCTACCTAAACCTTAATTATGCCAGCTCACTTTGTTATGTAATCCCCTCATCCTCTTGTAAATGTGCATGCACAGTTGTACAGTCTCATGCCAAACTCATGAAAAAGGTATAGTGCCGACGTGTTCAATATATATGATGATATAGCTTTCAAAATAAACTATGCTATGAATATGTAAAGACAATATATATAACCATTAACATGAATATTGAACCACCTTCGGGTTTTTATGTTTAAATTCTTAACAACAGCAATTACAATGGAATTGTTTTTAATTGTTCAACAGAAAAGATGACTTCAATATCAAATTTCAAATACATTTCTAAAATTTGATTGAATTTACAGATCAAAACAATTTAGTATGCAAGGTTTTCTGCCATTTTACTAAGACACACATCATTTTTGGAGCTGGTTTAAAGGTAATGAGAAAAAAACGTTATATCATACATCTTACTTTTAAAAGAGGCTTGTCTTATTTCTGTGATTTGTTAGGCGGGTTTAGGGCATGAAAATATACGTGACAAACATTTTCTTATTTCTGGTAACTTTAGTCCATATACAAGAGGATTCAAAATGGGCGGAATCACAACAAACTCAAGTGATAAAATTACTGCTAAAAATGGGTTCACTTCTTCCAGATTAGTCCTGCTGAGAGCAACATCACAAAACACAGTAATGGAATAATTCACAAATGTAACAATGTGTGGTAGACAGCTTTGTATGACTTTGCTCTTGAACTCTCTAGAGCGTTTCCTACAAGTGAGAAAAATGCGTAAATATGTGTACAGGACAAAAGCCAGGGGCAGAAAGACAGTGCTGGTGGACACAAACATGCCAACAAGGTTGTTAAGCACAGTACTGATACAAGACAATTTTACAACAGGCCAATTGGCACAGAATACCCTAGGTATCTTATTGCCACACAATGGAAGTCTTGCGGCCAAATAAACACAAGCTGCAATAGAAAAGACTGGATAAATGAATGCAAGGGCAACCAACTTAGAGATCATCTTTGATGTCATTTTGCTGTGATAGTGCAAAGGTTGACAAACAGCAACATACCGGTCATAAGCCATGACTGCTAAAAGGGTGAGCTCATAGGATGCATAGGTGTAAATGACATAGATCTGAATTAAACAAGCTGATCGTGGGATCAAATGAGTATTAGACTGAAGGTCTCTCAAAAATCTGAAAAAGAAACCAGCAGAACCATACAGAGAGTTAATAGAAAGACACATAATAAAAATATACATGGGCTCATGTAAGACTTTTTCTCTTGATATTACCACTATTATGACAAGATTAGCAGAGATAATGACAGCATACAAGAGGAGACACAGGACAAATGCTGGGTACCGGTAGATGCCTATGTTCACAAACATGGTGAGGTTAAAATAAGGGGGATATGTACCGTTTTCCATTTACCCCTATAAACAGTAAAAGAGATTGTTTGATGAATAAAGACAATTCTACAGCAGGATCCTAACAACAGTTAGTGCCGCTGCAACACCTTTTGGCCTGAGTTACTGATGCAGTGACAGTATTTGGAAAGCACAAATGAGAAAACAGTGATACAAATGCAAAAGGTTTACGAGTAAGTTAGAAACATGCTTTTATGAACAAGTAAACAAGTAGTACATGGAAAAAACAGAGTCTCTTATTTTGACTGAATAAATGTTGAGGATTTCATCACCCATAGATGTCCTTCATGCTGTCTGTGCGCGGTCTGCGGCACGGCAAGTTTCCACTGTGGCTTCACAGGAACAGCTGAGAGCCTGTTTATGTTGTAATACTTAGTCATATGACTGCAGTCATCACTCCATGGGGAATTTAGAACAACAACGATTGTGAGCTCAACACATTAACCCATTTTTTATATTTACCTCAAATCACCTTTAACCTCTTAAGCACTTGGCCTATTTGTCAGGCCTCAGGTTCCAAAATGACATGCCCAGAATGAATGAGTATATCTTCACAACTAAAAGGGGTATCTGAATAATCTTTTTTATCAAAGCAATGATACACCTGTGAGTTGGCTGTAGAAGTGTCAGAATCAATATAGATGTTGCTGTGTCAGAGTAAATTCAGATTGAACATGGTAAAAAAAATGTAAATTCTAATCTCTGCCTAAAAAAAACACATTATTTATAGTGAAAACCACCCGTGAATGATGGAATAGTACCCTGTGTCAGGACAGATGGTAATTTTGTGAAACTTGTCACGGGCGTCCAAAGTGTGGACCCAAAAGCACGGAGGCAGACACAGGATTCAAGCACAAAAAGATTCTTTACTTTATTTTAAAATACAAATACAAAAACACAGGATCAGCAGATCCAGAAAATGCTTACCTATGAAAACTAGAAAAATACTAAATACTTATTAACTGATCTTACCTTTCTATAACTATACACGTGGACTATGACTATAACAGTAACTTGATGATGATATACTATGAGGGGCCGTACAGGCCGTAATTCATACTGGTCCTCTCACACACATACATTCTCCTTTTACATACATACATTCTCCTTTTACATTCATACATTTTGCTCTCATATTATCATATTTCAATACACACATTCATACATTGTCACTCACATATTTATACATTTTTCACTCAAATATATATGTTAGAGTCGTGGAAAAGGTAGGACCCAAATG
The DNA here is from genome assembly GCF_949606895.1 of Notothenia rossii. Taxonomy (NCBI): domain Eukaryota; kingdom Metazoa; phylum Chordata; class Actinopteri; order Perciformes; family Nototheniidae; genus Notothenia; species Notothenia rossii. The sequence goes on from NC_136904.1 coordinate 69,759,798, forward strand.
CAGACTACAAAAAAGGTAAAAAGGTCTAGAAAGAAAAGGGGGCTTTATTTTAAAAGCTGATGAACAAAAACATGGCATGAATCGAACAGGTAGCACAAGGTAACAACAACACAAGAACCGACATGGACCAACATGGATGGAGACACGAAAGATAATGAACCGACAAGGAACACAGGGGAAGACAAGACTAAATACAATGAGGGGTAATCGCAGGACAAGTCAAAGCTAGAAACAAAAAGCGAGCTTTATTTTAAAAGCTGATGAACAAAAACATGGCATGAATCGAACAGGTAGCACAAGGTAACAACAACACAATAACTGACCGTGACCAACATGGAGGGAAACAGGAAAGACAATGAACCGACAAGGAACACAGGGGAAGACAAGACTAAATACAAAGAGGGGTAATCACAGGACAAGACACAGCTGGGCAGGGGAGGCAGAAACACAAGGGCAACAGGTGAACACAATCAGACAATCAGACCCAGCTTCTATGAGTATAGGCGCAGCCCTCTAAGGCTATCGCTATTGGGTAATCCCACTGCACGTGACAGACTTAATCCACGCCCACCTATGACGTGGGCCCCACCTACAGCCTCACTTCCGTATAAATAGGAAGTAGGCCCTACAATCTGCTCCCACACAAACAGCTTTCCTTCAGCTATTCGCGGAGCCAGTGGGGCCCGAACCTTAGAGGGCTGCACCTATACTCATAGAAGCTGGGTTACAGTACGTAACCCCAGTTCTATTTCGTATAAGGCTTCACCCTCTAAGGCTATTTATCTATCGCTATTGGGTTAAGGGCGAAGCAGGATGTAGTCCACGCCCCACTGGTCCGTCCGTTACCAGAAGTACAAAAACACATCTACACAATGAATAACCCATGCGTAAAGGAGCATCCCAGTCCCTGGAAATATAGCATTCAAAAATGAATATTCTCTTTGAGGGAAGGAAGGTGAATACCTGTCGTTTATAAAAAGTAGAGACCAAAAATCCCACTTGTTAAAACGATAAAAGAGGGAAAAAGGGGCAGCCCTCTGAGTGCTGACAGACAGGAGAGAGGGCACACAGTTGAGTCCCCGACGTTCCTCACTCTGACAGGACACTCAGTACTGAGTGTGTCAAAAAAGAATGGGAGACATCCCTCAGATAAAAACGAATAAACCAACAGGGGGAAGCCCAAGATGCCGCAGTGCAAATGTCTTCCACTGTCATTCCTCCGTGCAAAGCCGTAGAGGTTGAAATTCCTCTGATGCTGTGCGCTTTGATGTTCTACGGAGGATCCAACCCAGAGGAGACATAGGCCTGTGACACAGCCTCACACAACCAGTGTGACAGGCGCTGTGCAGACAGAGGCTGCCCTATCGAGTGCTCTCACAAAACTGCACAAACACGGCGCCACTCTGACCAATGCTCCAAGAGCGGGCGAACTTGTTCTTGCTGTGCTGTGGTAATCTTGGTGACTAGCCATGCCAGAGCCCTTGCTGCTGTTGCTCGTGAAGCAACCCAAGGGGGGCCCCGCCCGAAAGGGCTGCGAAGGGGTCTCCACACACTGCATCTCACCCCGGCCTGAGGAATGAGCGGATGTGTGTGCAGTGCTATTCACACAGCACGTAATAACAGCCGTAGGCTCATTACGACCGTGTGTAGTGGGCACACCTGGGACAGAGGTAAAACCGTGCTGCCTGCTAACCGACAGGCCAGAGGCATCAAGTTTACACGTCAAGTCCCGCTGTCTAATAACCGACTGGCTATATACACCTGGCTTGTGCAGCGAGCACTGCCGCCTGCTAACCGATAGGTCAGAGGCAGCCTGCTCAAACGGCGAGCCCCCCCCAAAAAGTGACCTTCGGCTCTGCTTCCTCGGAGGCTCTCTCGGAGGAGCAGACCAGGAGCGGGGGCTCTTCGTTCCTCTCCGACTCGCCGCCTGGAGACCCTGTCTCTGTGGCGGAGGAGCGGAGATATGGAACGGTGCCCCTGCAGCCGCCGAAGGACGATTCTGACGTCGCTGCTGATCTCGCCGCTGCCCGCGTTGCCCCTGCTGAGACTGCTGCGAGTGCTGCGGGCACTGCTGTCACTGCTGTTACTGGGGACATTTGTCCGGCTGAGCCCAGCCGACGTGACGTCGTATGTCGTCTGCCTGTTTAGATGCAGACTTCATTGACTCCACCATGGTGTGGAACTGGGGTCCATATAGTCCGTCCGGACTGACTGGAGCCTCTATCAGCTCCTTCCCTGCACCCTCCGGTATAGATCCCTGCTGTAGCCAGAGGTACCGGTGGACCTGAGTCGCCCACGTCGCAATCCGCGCCTGCGAGACTGCCGCGCTCAGGGTAAGTGCAGTGCTGGCCGCCTTACCGATTTCCACTGAGGACATGGTGTTGGACTGCTCAGAAATACGCACAATGGAATTTACCAGCAACGCTATGTTGTTTGCCGCCGCTGACGCCTGGTAAGCACACTGGTCCATCCGGTCGGTCTGTCAGGCAACAAACTGATCTCTGGAGGCAGCCAACATGGGTCGCCGTCCGTTAACCGTGCTGGCCTGCTTAACTCCAAAGAACGCCGTGAGGCTCGGCTCTAGAGGAGGCACGATCGGAAAACCCACATCCGTAAATCCCTCCACCTTCGTGAGGGGAGCGTATGTGGATACCGGAGCCCTCAGTGTCCTGGGTTTCACCGCCGCCCCCTCCTGGTACTTCCTAATGGCCGGGAAGCGTGGACAGATCGGGTCACTCTTGACCCTCTGTGCCCGGGAGAACACCCCGGACATGTCATCCGAGAACGAGCTCTCCTGAGCTGGGGGAACTGGGAGATCTCGCCAGGCAGCTGCCTTAGAGATAATCTCCGGGAGTTCCAGGAGAATTCCGCCAATCGACGGCAGCGCCGTGACGGCGAAGAGAGAGACCACTGGTCCGAAGGAGAAAGAGGATAGGAGAACCACCTGGTGATCCATGAATGGAGGGGGCGTAGTCATCCGACTCGTGCCCACCACTCGGACCCAGGAAATCAAGGGCTTCGTCCACAGAGTAAGATTCCTGGACGGGCCAATCATCCTCGATCGCAGGAGCAGCGAGAGCGTCCGCTCTCTACTGTTTGAGGGCCAGAGGGAGACGGGCACATAATGAGCATGACAACTGGGGATTGAGAGAAGCTTTCGCATGCTCTAATCCCAAGCAGGACTCACACTGTGAGTGTCTGTCAAAGCTCATGATGTAGCCCGCCTGACATGAGAGGCAATCCCGGACGCAGCCTAGATTTACCTGCCCTATCTCCATTTTATCACTAGAAACAAAGTTTTAAATGGAGGAATCTTTGCTTTCTAATGTGCCTGCTACAGAGCTTCTGCTACCGGAGCGCTGAAGAAAAGTGGGAGCAGATTGTAGGGCCTACTTCATATTTATACGGACGTGAAGCTGTAGGTGGTGCCCACGTCATAGGTGGGGGCGTGGATTAAGTCCGTCAGTGCTGCACACGTGCAGTGGGATTACCCAATAGCGATAGCCTTAGAGGGCGAAGCCTTATACGAAATAGAACACTGGAAGGAAGACAAGAGACAGGGAGAACAGAATTGCAAAATAAAACCCATAACAAGACAGACAAAACTAAAACCGTGACATAACACTAGGATCATGACAATATACATTTTGCTCTCATATTCATATATTTGAACACTCATATTTATACATTTTGCTCTCATGCACATTCATTCAATGTTTACATTTAATATAATAAATAATATATATATATATCTGAAGACAATATATGTATGCAAGAGAAGAATGTATGTCTGTGGGAGAGAAAGTATAGTGGAAACGGAATGTCATAGTCTGCTCCATTATTCACCAGTAGTTTTCCATTCACCTGTCTCACCTGTTTTCCACACCCATTCGTTAGCTCACGCTTTTTTTCTTCTGCACCCATTAGCTTCTGCCAGTATTTAAACCTGCACCTTACATACACTCTTTGCCAGATTGTACTTTGCCTCATGCTTGTCTTTCCCGTGTCTGATACTAGATTGCCTACCCGGTTCCGACCCTGCCTGTCCCCGATCTGCCTGCTCTGCCTGTTCCCTGATCCTGCCTGTCCCTCGACTATCCTGTCTGGCCTGTTATCCGACCCTGCCTGTATCTACGCTGACCGCCTTGTTTACTCCCTGACTCTCTGCCTGTCCCTGACTCACCTTCTACCCGCTGTCCTCCGGTGCTTTAAACTGCTCGGTTGGTATTCCTCAGATCCACTGGAATCTCCAATAAAGTTTATTACCAATTCTCCTTGGTTTCTTGAGTGCTGCATTTGGGTTCTCCTTAAAGCTGTGATACGGAAGGAGTATAGTTGAAACGGAAGGCAGGTCATTATCGCGCTGTGATTGGCTTAGAAGGTCGAGTGGGTACTGAGCGATCCACTTGATAACCCGAGTCGTAGTACCGTTTAGCGAGAGCGCGTATGTTTTGGATTAGGCCAACCGGCTAACTCAAACATATCCAGGTTAGGTTGAACCAGCTTCATAGTACAGGCCTCTGGTCCCGACCATGGGGGTATACTACGAAGCAGGATTTTCGTTTAGCAAGCTAACTTCTGGGATTTCCGGTCCTACGAAGCTGGTTCACTTTTTAGCGGGCTAGATCTCCATGGTGACTTATCCTGGAACCTAGTCTGTGCTCCGAAAGCAGGATATGTTCCAGGATAAGAGATCAACTGTGCGGATTTCTTCTTCTTCTTTGCTTTAATGGCGAATCGCTTCCACTTGGAGCATATCGCCAATATACTGTTGATTTATTTAATGTATAAACTGCCCATATTGTTCATGTAGAACAGTGTTCATGTAAGCCTGCACATTGATTTTATTTTTCATGGAATGTAACCGTTTCAATAAGGATAAATCTATTACAGGTTGAGGTAGAAACCATGGTGAAACAGGACTGTAAACAGATTTACTTTTTCTTTATGGATATTTTACAAATCACTCCCTTTTAAACTTTATTCTTTTTTTAATGTCATATAGTATTTCATACCTGTTTTTTATTTATTCTCTTTTTTTTTATAACTATAATGATGATATAAACGTGTGCCTCGGAAATATTTGTTTACATTAATGGTGACCAAAACGTTTGAGACCCACTGAGATAACACTGAGAGAGTCCTTTAGCTCACCGAGGCTCTCAGTCTGACAGGAGAGGACTCTCCTCCACTTTGTTGTTGAAAAAACTCCTTATATCTGTTAGCGTAGCTCGCTAGCACCAGAAGCCAACAACAACGATATCCGGTACCGGTGCGCTCTCTCTCTCTCGCTCGCGCACGCACACAAAATGGCTCGCTCCATACACACACACAGAGCCGAGCTTTAAAGGCCCAGTGAAGTGCATGTTTTTGCACCAAAATGAAATGGCAGTTTCATTCCTTACATATCATTGTGCCTGTTCATGGCTAAAATAATTTTTAATAATTCATAATTAATGAATTAATGAATTATTAATTTTGCCGTCTGAGCCTAACGGAAGTTGCAGACGATAGTGGCTGTGACGTCACAAGATGTACCCAGTTGCGATTGTAAACATGGCGGAGACTCTGGAAAGTGATACTAGTGTGAGAGAAATGATTGATTTGGACAGCTTTTCGGACAGGATAGATGAGGAAAGTGATCAATCTGGTGCACTTTGAGGGCAACATGAAGAGATTTATGGATACAGCTCTCAACACTCATATGAAACATATATTTCAATAATCAAAAAAACATTGGAATGATTTCTTAACCTATTTTATACAACTAATATTACATAGATGGAAATATTTGTTTACATAGATGACCAAACCCACTGAGATAACTTAGGCTACAGTTTACCTCCCTGAGCTGACGTTATCTCTCTCAGTCCCACAGGAGAGCACTCTCCCTCTCCTTATTGTTGAAACAGCTAATCTCCGTTAGCTCCGAGCTAGCACCAGATGCTAACAACAACCCTGTAACTCTGTCAGTCTCTCTTTCTCTCTCTCTCGAATCGACCACTGGCCTTTATTTATCATGATCAATCAAATAATCTACGAAACAATGACCCCAGCCAGGCTCACCTTCATCTTTTGGGAACAGAAACATCGCCACTTCGGCAGACTTGACATTACTACAGCCAGCGGCAATGCATCGTTTCCCCTGTGTTTTTCATCCCTCTTTCTTCACTGTCGCCTCCATTGTCAGGTTTTCTCGATTGGAAATCACTTCCAGTCGACTCCGACACACTTTCCAGGAAAATACTAGCTCAAAAACGTTGAGAAATTCGACTTTGAAAAAGAGAAAAAACGAACGGTGGTGAATGTAAACAGTGCAGCGGCGTCCATCTCGTGACGTCACGCAGTAGATCGCAAGCCACGCCCACGAAGGCGAAGGTCGACTGCAGATTTCCCCGGAAAATTCAAAACTCGTCAAATTTGTTGCTATTCCAACATTTTTTGATATGGGTTCCAATGGACAATTTTGGTCATTACTATACGTATTAGCATAACAGATCATGCACAGGTGCACACTTCACTGGGCTTTTAATGAAAGACAGAGACCGATACGTAATAGTATTGTATGATATTATTTTCGAATCAAAAATCTTTCAAAATATGATTTTTTTAATAACCATTTTCCTCCTGGTCTCTCCCGCCCCCCCTGTCATGCGTCTGCGCCCCCCTGGGGGGACGCGCCCCCCACTTTGAGAACCACTGGATTAAGTCAACCGGATAACTCAAACCATATCCAGGATAGGTTGAACTAGATTCGTAGTATACCCCCCAGGTTAGCCGCACAGCCTGCTAAAAAGAGAACCAGCCTTGTAGGACCGGAAACCCAGAGTTTTCCCTGAAGTTAGCTGGCTAAGCGAAAATCCTGGTTCGTAGTATACCCCCCAGGTTAGGTTGCAGACTAAGAGCTCAACTCAGTGAAAGCACTGCCTGCTGACCAATCAGAGCTCAGTGTGCGGAGTTTAAAGCGATCAAGTCATATTACAGGAGAAAGGAAATAGGCCTACAGAAAAGCTGCCGTTGCAGGAAAGACGGCCGGCAAAAATCACAGACTGTGTGAACGTGAACATTAATAGAATATCACCTCCCATCTTCAGAGCAATCTGACTATTATAATATTAGCGTTAAGAAAGCTTACTTAAATATCTGCCACAACATGGTAACCGGATCAGAGTAACATTAAGTACAGTCCGCGGAATATCACATCATAATGTATCATATTTCCTTATCTGGGTCAGCTGAGCCGTATCTGGCCGTGCAACACTCACAGTGTCACATACTGTATGCAGAAGTATTATTTTAAGCAACACATTAAGTTAACGAAACACTTGAGACAAATGTAATTAAAGTCAGATCCACTCGTGTCTTAGACGGGGCAGTGATATCATAAACCTGTTAATGCATTCAAACACTTTTTCTTTTACCAGCTGTATTCACCTTGCAGGTGCAGCTATGCGGCTTTTATCCTGGATAAAGTGTTTAAGGATGTTTAAAGTTTAACTTCTTCATATGTCTAATATATTATAGTTGACTTGTTTTCATTCAGGAAGTATGACGCTGAGCTGTCAGTATGCTTCTCCATGTTTGTGATTGGTCGAATGCTCCAAATACCACCCCTTTCATGTGAACGCGCACCTAACTAGATAGGACACGGCTGGCTTGAGCGATCCACTTGATAACCCGCGTCGTAGTACAGTTTAGTGGGAGCGCGTATGTTTTGGATTAGGCCAACCGGCAAACTCAAACATATCCAGGTTATGTTGAACCAGCTTCGTAGTACAGGCCTCAGGTCTCCCTTGAAAAAGAGATCGATGATCTCAATGGGATTTACCTGGTTAAATAAAGGTTCGAAATGAAATGAAACAATACAAATTATAATACTGTCATTCTCTACATTGTCACTGTATTTTATAATTATTGTCTGTTTTTCTTTTGATGTTTTTCTTTTCTTTATTTCTTTTCATGGCTTGCACATTTGTTTTATTGTACATTTTTTTGTTTTGGGTTTGTTTGCCGTTGTTGTTTTTTACTTTATCCTTTTTGTTGTTTAAATTATCTTACTAAACATTTTTTGTTTAGTTTTGCCTATATGTGGTGTGCAGGAAGAGGAGGGAGTGAGTGGGGAATTTAGAGAGTGTGCTGTGATAATAAAATGTATATCAAATTGTCCCTGTTATTGTCTACTACTATGAAATAACGAGACGCATAAAACCTTTTTTATTATATATATATACATCTATATATGTATACATATATATTTATATTCAATTGAATTATATATTGTATGTCTTTTTACATTTTGTAATATACATGCTGGTTTGTTTGATATTGTACAAGAGTGATTTGATTTTTGAAATTCTCCGACCTTTACTCAATCCATCAATCAACAACTTTATTAATCCCGCAAGGGGCAATTGGTTATGAGCAGCAGCTTATGTCCTGTACACAGGCAGGAACATACAGGAAGAAAACACACAGATACACCCGGGAGCACAGATGTGGATCATTCCAATTTACACTATAAATAGTTCATAGTATCACAATAATAAATAAATAAATAAATACTAGCTATTGATATGATAAGTTTGTTTTATAGGTATTAATTCAAATATGTATTACAGTTCCTAATAAATAGTAGGTTTCATTAGACTCAAATATAAGCATACACTAACTGTATATATAAACGTGGTGCCCCTTTCAAGGATCTTATTGGAAAATGTATGAATAACAATGAACAATATTTATTTTTTAATATGATATATTTTTTATATATTTATGTCATCTTAATTACTAATTACTTCTCATAGAATTTGTTAATGCCTTTTCAGCTACTGCAATCATAATTTTAGTGACACAATATTATGAAACCCTGTTGGTAAACCCTCTGAACCTTCATGTTAAGTAATATTGAAAATAATGATCATTTCTTTTAATGCATATAAAATGTATATTTGTTAATACCCAGACTTGCTCATGCCAAATCCCAGCTTCACATTTTTTGTGTTATATCTCTCACAGGCTCCGCCCTCTACTGGACTCTATGGGTACTACCTTATCATGCAAGCATTCACCTACTGAGATTTCTATAGACGTAGCCGGCCCCGGGGCGGGCCTACCTGAATGAGTGCGCATCTCACTTCCGTATAAATGGAGGCCTCGCCTCCTGACCACCATCCTTTACTCTTCAACGAGCGGAAGTGATAGCCTAGCACTGAGTCTGAGACGTATTCTTTGAAAGAAAGGAAGAAAGAGAAAGAAAGATAGCGGGTGCCGATCCCCACCACCTCTGCTTTGAGTGTTTGGGGGACCAAGATATGGCCGAGGTGGTGCCATTTCACGTTCGCCATCCCTTCCGAGTCTGGCGTCCATGGAAGTCCACCGCCCAGGGCTGTACTCTCCTTGGATAATGATCATGGCGGCGGTTGTGGGCTACTCGCTCATTGCTAGAGATGCCCCCGCCTCACCAGGTCAGAGCGATTATTGGGCCGCAAGGCCGAATAAGTAGCTTGGTCCACGAGCCTTGCCCCAGGCCGGGTTCCCCCGGGGACCGGTGCTCGGTGGCTTCACATGATATAGGGTCGACCCTACTTCATCACAGGCCACCGCCGCTGCCTGCCTTGTGATGTCCCTGGGATATCACGTCGCAGGGCATTTTTCCAAAGAAGACCGTGTTGATCTCCTGGGAGCCCCCCGTCTTTACGGAAGGGCCCTACGGATCGATCTCCTTGCTCACGGGATAAGGAGTAATCGCAGCGTGGCTGATTCTTGCCCATCCCCAGCGGAAGAAACACTGTCCTACACTCCCCGCCCCCGCTGTAAACCCCAGTATAGGGAGCCAGCAGGTGGGCGTGTGCACGTGAGTAGAATAAACCGTGTGCTGTCAAAGCACTGTGCGGGTTCAAGAGACGCTATTGCCGGCGTGCTGTTGTCAGAAAACACAATGCATTTCACCGCTGAATAGAGAGGCGAAGTCCCTCCCCTTCCGGGAGCCTCCATGGGACCCCGGAAGCGGAAAATTATACATTGAAGTAAATGGAGAGAGAAAAGTTATCTTTTGATCCCGTTTGAATTGTGCCACGAATGACACATATGATGTTTGTCAATCTTAAACAATCATTTCCATGTAAAAAAAAGTAGCAGTTTGTCTTAAAACTGTTGAAATATAAGACTATGAAAAATACGCAACTAGAAAGACTACAAATCCCAAATGCATTCTGGGTCGCGTAAGTGATGTCATAGGCGATAATGCTCCAAGACTGGTTGCGACTCGCAAAGCAAAGAGGAGGAAGAAGACTGATTTATTCCCTCCAATAAATATAAGAGATTGCTCCAATAAATTCACTTTTACAAGATGCCTGTGTGCTTTGTACCAGGTTGTAATCACAAAAGAGATCATACCACTTGCTCGTTCTATCGCTTCCCGTCTTATGAAAGGACCAGGAGTCGTTGGACCAAACATATCAGGTAATATACATGTTTTGCATGGAACATAGTCAAGTTAGCTACCTAGCTAGTAGCGAGCATGTTAGTTAGCATTACATTACATTACTTAGCCTTGTCATTTGTATTAGCCTTAACATGAAGTAAACCAAAATGTTAAACAGTAAGAGTAGTCATGATGGTAAGTATTTTGTGAAACATTTGAAGAGTAGCCTATCGGCGCCTCCACCAGGTGCTAAGGGGGCGGGAGGTAGGCTAACGCCACATTAGCATATTTTCTACTTCATGCTATCTGCACAAATGGTTAACATTGAACATTAAAAGATCAGGCAGTTCAGGGAGTCGCAGGCAGGCAGGCAGGCAGGCAGGCAGGCAGGCAGGCAGGCAGGCAGGCAGGCAGGCAGGCAGGCAGCTTTGCATGACATTCTTCTGGACGTGTTTCATTGTGATGATAGTGAGAGTAAGTCAATCTGTTTGTTGGAAAGACAGTAGTTGAGTGATTACTGAGAGAAAATTATTAAAAGAGATAATTATTCAGTGTTGTTACTTTAAAGTGTTGTTACTGACCTTTTTCTCTTTTATTTTCTTTACCTCACCTGTAACTGCTGAGACCCTGAGGAACATGCACACTGGACTGACCTGCTCTGGCAACCTGATTTCCACTGTACGTAATAGTATTTGGTTATGGTATATTATTTATATACATCAAAGGCACAATGCACCCCCCAGAGACACACATGTATTGAGTGTGATATTTTGCATTGGTCATGTGAAATCATCTTTACATACTAGAAAACTGTAGGAGCGGCAACTTGTTTTGAAATTGAATTTTTAATATCCGATAATAAAGTTGATCTGTTTTCTTTATTCTTCTCTCTTCCCAGCTCCATCCATCACCATTCTCTGTTCCTGCAGGTCCTGCTTGCTAATCAATGCTTTATTTTTTTACACAATTACAAATAAAGTCAATGTATTGTATGACATGAAGTTGTGCTTCATTCTGAGTCAATAATTAATTCATTTTGCCTTCAACTGCAAAATGATTGTGGACTGCACCGACATCCATGTAGCAGCCTCCCTGTAAGATGAACCAGGCAAAGTTGACACTCAACATACAGCTGTGCTCTTAAGTTTACATGAAGAATTGTTGAAATATTGGTAATAACAGGTTTAAATGATTATTAGTAATTAATTGTCTCACTGTAGATGAGCAGACAGGGAGCCAGACGAGAAAAGCAGAATATGCCGCTGCCATTTTCCACATGGAAAAGAGAAAGGGCCAAGTGTATTTGAGTGGACAAAAGAAAAATCCCAAATACGAAAAATAAAATTATACAATTTACAGATATGTATACAAATATATATATATCCTATATACACCATCATGTATAATGATGGTGTATGATGTAGAAGGAAGTGTGGTAGATAACAAGTAAATACAGAGTTACATACAGATCCATGTTACAGCAAAAGATGGAATAACTAAGAAGCACGCAGTATAATAATAATAATTACATGCAACAATTAAATAACTGCTCAGCATCTCCACCACAATCCCAATCTGCTGTGTCCTGTTTACCTCCCCTCTGCATAACACCCCATCACACATACGAAACACAACGCAGAGTCCGAGGGTGCTAAGAGTATGTTTATTTAAATGTCCTCCTCTCTAATGGCCAACACAGGGAGCATATGTTGGGTGTAGAATTGTTCCAGGAGGAGGAGATTTCCATGCCATGCAGGGTCTTTGGGGATGGGGATGATGATCGCTTCCTTCGTGGTCCACAGTAGCAGAGACTCCGGTCTGTGATGTGCAACTGTTATATAATATAAAATACATTTTTGAAAAACATTTGATCAACAAAAAAGGATTTGGTTAGGATCTAGAGTCAGTGTGTAGTTTATTAATTAATCAATGCTCTCTACATTAGGAAAACACATACCAGTGTACCAGAGGGAGTCACACACAGCTGTGCCTAGATAACCAAACAAATTGACAACAGGGATGCAAACTCATCAGGTATGAAAAAGGTGACAAGGATCCGAGCCCCCCGACCCCACAGAATATCGGCTTTAAAATTAGGAATAATAGAGGATTTTAGCAGTCAGAACAACTAAAGCAGCAGTGTTAATAATAACAGAAACGCCAAAGAGTCACATCTAATAGAAATATATAAAAAGCATTTATTTTAATTGTGTAGCAGTCAGTTTATAATTTTGGCAGCACTGTTGAGCATTTTGAAAATGTATTTTCATGCCTCTGTGCAAGGCTTAGTCTTTCTATCTTTATAGCCACATGGTGTAAAGTAACTAAGTTCATAAACTCAACAAGTACTATAATTGGGCACAATGTTGAGATACTTGTACTTTACTTAAGTATTTCAATGTTTTGCTACTTTGTTCTTCTACTCCACTACAGTTCAGAGGTAAATGGTGTACTTTTCCTCCAATACATGTATTTAATCCCTTTAGTTACTTTACAGATGTGGATGAATGATGTGAAATATCATCAAGTGTTAAATCAGACTTTAGTTCCACCTGGAGTAAATCCACAAGCTACCCTGCAGTATACAAAGTCATTCAAACTAGCTGCACCTTTACCAGCTTTGAGAACACTTTCATGATCAATCATTATAAAACATATCATATTATTCTGAAATGGACCAATCTGCAAAATGACTACTTTTACTGTCGCTACTTTCACTATATTTTGATAATAATACTTTTCTACTTTTACTTGAGGAACATTTGGAATGCAGGACTTTTACTGAAACAGAGTATTCCTACACTCTGGTACTTCTACTTTTACTCAAGTACAAGATCTGAGTACTTCTACTTTTACTCAAGTAGCCTACACGATCTGAGTAGGCTACTTCTACTTTTAATCAAGTCCAAGATATATACTTATACCACCTCTGTTTATAGCCTATGAAAAAAAAGATTAGAAAACGAAGGCTAAAGCTAACGTTAGCAGATAGTGACAATGTATGCTAGTTAGCTAGCTCAACGATAAAATTGCGACGGGAAAAAAAACTTTTCAGTGCACATCACGCTCTGCCGCTCCGACAGGGAGCTCTACCCTGAACACCTGAACGGCCCGTTCTAACAGCTGTTCACCAGCGGTCCAGTCTGTGCCACAGTGACTCCGGACGCACAGTTAATATTAACGAACGCACCGTAGGTAATGTTGCTGCTGAAGCTAGACCATCATCGCCGAGCAGCAGGGGCTTATTATACATCATGAGCAGAGCCGACAGGCAGGAAGACTCGAGCACACAGCTCGCGCTTCATTATAATATATAAAAAAAAGCTCGCGGCCGCACATTAATCCGGGTCCCAGACCCCCTCCCATACCCCAAAATATTTTTATTGCAGATCTACATGAATCACACAAACGACCTATTTTGAATTCAAAACGGAGAATTTCGCCGAAAGGTGACAAGTTTGCATCCCTGCCGGGACAAGATAACCAAAATCCTTGAGTCTACACACAGCAAATAAACTCAAATGACACAACGAGATGTAAAAAGGAGATCACACATATAGTCGATATAAAACTGGCCGCTTCAATCTGAAGAGCAACTAAAACAAAACACGGGAGTGTATCTTGTTCTTGTGAACACTAATGTTATCCACAGCATACACAGACACCACGAAGTTCTTAAGGAGAAAACTAGTTGCTAAAACAAAACACGTTAGTGTACCTTGTTAGCTAGCTGACATTAACCTTAAACATTGCACTCATATTACTAACTGAAACCTTGTAAAGCCGGTCCCGCATGCTGGCTCTTACAGAACCGCTCCCTTTCGTGTATGTACAGCTCTCAACATGCCCAGACTTGTAGTGATTTTCACCTCGTTTTATACTTTTTCGCCTCCTTCTGAAAGAAACAGGTGAAATTTACTAACGTGACAGCCATTTTTGTGATGGTGACGCGTATTGTGCGAGACCAGAGACCTGTAGTTCACTGAGCGGTTTCACACAAAAAAATTGTAACTTCACAGTTTTACGACACATTTTTATTTTTTGACTTGCAAAATGTTCTTTTAATTTGACAAACATCATATGTGTCATTCGTGGCACAATTCAAACGGGATCGAAAGAGGACTTTTCTCTCTCCATTGACGTCAATGTATAATTTTCCGCTTCCGGGGTCCCATGGGTCGGAAGTAGATGGGCGGGACTTCGCCTCTATGGGAAATACAGCGTTAATACGTGGGCGCGCGGCCCTCGTGAGAGTGGCCGCGGTGCGTTCAGGGACCTCCGCAGGGGAACGGTGGTTTACGTTTGTAAACTCTAGTTCTAGAGTGATGTGTGTGTGTGTGTGTGTGGGAAAAATGCATTCAGTGAGAACGAGTGAATTTATCCCAGAGTAAGCAATATATAGTAATATCTCTCCACAATTCCACTTTTGCCCATAATGTCCGTTTCGAAGAGACGGCATTGTGGCGGCGCGCGCGGCCCCCCTCCCCTGAGGGCGGGCCGCGGTGCATTCAAAGACCTCAGTAGAGAGAAGAGTCACCGCAGCGCGCGCTCCTCCACAGGCTTTTCTGCAGACGAGGGAGCGCGGCGCGACGGTGAGACGAATTCGGGAGAGGTGCCGGCACGGAGATCTCGTCCCCGCGGCGCCCTCCACCTCTTCAGCCCACCCCATGGAACCGGCGTTCCGGCACTCACGGGAACGGGCTGCCCGTCTTCACGGATCTGACTGGCCTGGCGGAGGGAGAACATCTCTCCGCCCGGGACGAGAGGGCGAATCCCGCCTCCTCCCTGTATAATGCACAGATCACTACGTTTTCTAATAAGAATGAGGTTGATCTGTATCCAAATCTGAGTGTCTTTTGTTTCCACAAATGCTACACTTACACACAATGTTATCCGTACAAATCCCCCATTCGCTGCCCCAGCTGTAGCTCCTGTAAAGGAGGTGGCTAGTGGGCATGCGCAGATGAGAGGGATGAACCGCAGGGAGTGCTATCTAAACGAGAGCGCTATGCGGGTGCAGGGACATTATGGCCGGCGTATTGCTGTCACACTACGCCTAGAGCAAAGACTCCAATTAATGCAGTTTTCCATAGTGGTAAAGGCTGCATTATGGCGGAGCCCGCACTCACACAAGAGCGCGTGGCGGTGCGTTCAGGAACCTCAGTAGAACACTACGCCTATAAAGACTCCGATTAAATGCTGTTTACCAGTGGTAAAAACAGCACTCACACAAGAGCGCACGGCGGTGCGTTCATGGACCTCAGTAAATAATCGGCCCTTTCTGTGTCGACCCTCCATGGGCAAATCTTCCCTTCACGGGGAGTTTTGCGGCGGAACGGGTCACCAGAGAGTATCACAGCTTCATAGCTACGGCCCCACAGCTGAGGGCTTTCCATTAACACAATGTTATGGGGAATGGAAAATCAGCTGTGTGCTAACAAAGGTGATGGACAGGAAGCTTTTTCTTATTTCAGGCAATTTCAGGCCATATACAAATTGATTTAGAATGTGCGGAATCAAAACAAATTCAAGTGATAAAAATACTCCAAAAAATGGATTTATTATTTCAACGTCTATCCTGCTGAGAGCAATATCACAAAACAAAGAAATAGAAACATTAAAAAATGTAACAATGTGTGGCATACAGCTTTGTATGACTTTGCTCTTGAACTCTAAAGAGTTTTTCCAACAAATAAGAAAAATGCGTAAATATGTATACAAGACAAAAGCCAGGGGCAGAATGACTGTCGTTGTCGTCATCAACATACCAACAAGGTTGTCAAGCACAGTACTGATACAAGACAATTTTACAACAGGCCAATTGGCACAGAATACCCTAGGTATCTTATTGCCACACAATGGAAGTCTTCCGGCCAGATATACACATGGTTGACAAACAGCAACATACCGGTCATAAGCCATGAATGCTAAAAGTAATAGATCATAGGATGTATAGGTGACAGATGACATAGATCTGAATGAAACAAGCTGATCGTGAGATCAAATGAGTTTCAGACAGAAGGTCTCTCAAAAATCTGAAAAAGAAACCAGCAGAACCATACAGAGAGTTAATAGAAAGACACATAATACAAATATACATGGGCTCATGTAAGACTTTTTCTCTTGATATTACCACTATTATGATAAGATTAGCAGAGATAATGACAGCATACAAGAGGAGACACAGGACAAATGCTGGGTACCGGTAGATGCCTATGTTCACAAACATGGTGAGGTTAAAATAAGGGGGATACGTACCGTTTTCCATTTACCCCTATAAACAGTAAAAGAGATTGTTTGATGAATAAAGACAATTCTACAGCAGGATCCTAACAACAGTTAGTGCCGCTGCAACACCTTTTGGCCTGAAAGTGAAAGGTTAGATATAAATTGAGGCAGTTTCAGGTATTTGGAAAGCAGTGAACAAAACAAGAGAACAGAGTAATACAATATGCAAGAGGAGTACAAGTCAGTTAGATCAACAAGTAAAACATATGTTTGTTGAATTAGAATGATCACAGTCTCAATTATATCGACTGTAAACATCAAGAGGCTTCATCACGTCTGAATATCCTTCATGCAGTCTGTGTGCGTTCACAGGAACAGCTGAGAGACTGTTTATCTTTCTATGTGTTATTACATCACTGCAGTCATCACTTTCAATTTACTAACTGCGCAAAACAAATTACCCTATTTAGATATGGCATGCAGATGGTAAAATAAAAATTGCTTAGTAGATAAATTAACCTAAGCATTTATACACGAACAAACTTTGATGGCAATATCAGGCCGATGACGACAACACATATTAAAAACTATTAAAGACTAGTCATACTACAGTGTGTGTACAGGGCCCACCAAACATGTGCATTTAATGGGCACACTCTCCGGTGCGCTGTTTGAAAGAGACAGCTTTTAATAACGCTGGAAATGGCCGTTTTAGCAAATCGTATCATACAAACTTTTTTAACCCATAAGAACCTGAGGTGACGCGCATGTCACACACAATTTTAGGGTGTAGCAGGGGTGTCACTTCAAGTATACCCTTAATTTCAACTCATATAGTCCTGAAGCGACACCCAAATCACATTTCTGAAAGGTCATGTGACCATTGGGATGACCTCATGTTCAATTAGCAGCCACCTTTCCTGACTGTTTTCTCCACAAGCTAACTTCAGTCTGCCAGCTAATTTGCCCCTCTGCCCATCCTGAGGATAAAAGGTAAGATCCATCAAATCCTATGGTTGAAATATTGGATAACATGTTGTTTGTCGAATATAAATCATTGTTTAGACTTTTTATTTTTTATTCTGTGGTAAAAGAGCAAGTAAATATGTGTGTGACATAGACGTCACTGCAGGCATTTAGACTAAACTGGTAAAAAAAATAAGTGTTGTGACCTATATGTCACAATTAGAAAACTTGTCATTATCTGATCAGTTTACTTAATTCACTTATACTCAGTAATATATTGTTATTATATTATATATATATAGCTAGCTATAACTAGTAATAACTAGTTACTTATACTACTATCTAGCTAGCTACCTACAACATGGCAGGTTTAGGACTAACGTCATGTGGCACTTTACCTCACAGCTGGAAATGATAATTACCGTGCTGTAGGGTAAAGTGCTACCAACGTTACATGATGACATCAGCTGAAAGTCATGATTATTTTCCATATTTTCTTCTCTAGATGAACAGGAAAAATAGGTGGGATGGAGACAAGGACATCCAGAAGATCCTGGAAATAATCCTGGATGGAAACGAAAGTGAGGTGGAGGGATTAGGTGGTGAGGATGAAGATGAGGATGAATTTGATGATCCTGTCTTAGATCCTGATTATCAGGAGGAGCCATATGAGTCGGAAAGCGACATAGGGGAAGAGGAACCACCTCAACCAGAGGGAGAAGAACCTCCTAATGAAGAACCTCCGACTGCAGCATCCCACCGTTCTACTGGCCAAGAAAGATTCTTATGGCGAAAAAAAGCTTTTGAAACACCAGACCACACCTTCAAAGGAGAGAGGGTCCAACCTCCAGATGAGCTCCCCACTCCCCTGCAGTACTTCAGGAGGTTCATTACAGATGAGATGCTTGTGGCAATGATGGAGCAAACCAACCTCTACAGCGTTCAAACCTCTGCCACCCACAAGAACGTGCAGACCACAGTAAAGGAGCTGGAAATCCTAATCGGCATGTACCTGCGCATGGGACTTTGCCAGCTTCCAGGAAACCGTGTCTACTGGGAAAACGACACAAGGATTGGCATGGTCGCTGACAACATGTCACGCGACCGTTTCCAGACCCTCCTCACATCTCTCCACTTCACCGACAACGAGGCTCCATCCAACAGGCAAAAAGGGGATAAGTGCTGGAAGATCCGTCCATGGCTTGACATGTTCCGCAAACAATGTCTCCAGATCACCCCGATGGAGCACAACTCCATCGATGAACAGATGGTCTCGTTCAGAGGAACGCGCTGCCCCATCAGGCAATATGTGAAGGGCAAACCCCACCCCTGGGGATTCAAGATCTGGGCCCGTTGCTCATCCGACGGAATCCTATGTGATTTCCAGGTCTATGAAGGTGGCACTGGGAAAAGAACCACACTTGGAATGGGAGGAGATGTGGTCGTCAAGTTGTGTGAAACTCTTCCATCAGGCCAGAACTACAAAGTGTTCGCCGACAACCTCTTCTCTTCAGCCGCACTGGTGCGAGAGCTTCGTCAGCGGCAGATCTTCTACACAGATAACACACACACACACACACATACATACACGCACACACACACAAACACACACACACACACACACACACACAGGTAATAACAACATACCTATGGTCTCATTCTCCTTTGTTTCTAGTTTTGACTCATCTTGTCTTATTCTTTATGTATTACAGGAACAGTCCGCAGCAATCGCCTGGCTGGATGTCAGCTTGAGGATGACAAGAGTCTTGCCAAGAGAGGCAGAGGATCTTTCGATTGCCGGGTGGAGAAAGAGGGGTCCATGGCCATAGTAAAGTGGCATGACAACAGACCTGTCACCTTGATCTCCTCTCAAACAGCAGTGGAACCACAAGACAAAGCTAGGCGCTGGAGCAAACCCCAGAAGGCATTCCTTGACGTCATCCGGCCCAATGTCGTCAAAGAGTACAACACCTTCATGGGGGGGGGGTGGATCTCATGGATAGATGCCTTCTCCGGTACAAATACCACATGAGATCACGGAGATGGTACATCTACCTCTTCTGGCACACCATCATGGTAGCCCTGGTCAACGCGTGGCTGATCTACAAGAACGACTGCAAGCTGATCGGTGAGAGAGCACTGAATCTAAGAAGATTCCAGGCAGAGGTGGCAACTTGCCTCATCCTCATCCAGGCAAGAAGGGGGCGCCCATCACTTGACATGAACACTCCATCTCCTTCAGCACCTCCCACGAGAAAGAGAGTCCGTGTTGGAGTTCCTGATGATGTCCGTAAGGACCACTTTGGACACTGGCCCGTGAAATCTACCAAGCGTGGCCGCTGCACAGTCTGCAAAACAAATGCAACCACCACCCTGTGTGAGAAATGCGACGTGCGTCTCTGCTTCACAGAAGAGAGAAACTGCTTCAAAGGCTACCATTTCTAAACAGCCAGCAGTAGGCTTGGAAAGGATAGTGTAGGATGACTGGGAGGAGAAGAGGAACGGGAAGTTGTTGAGATTTAGGTGTTGTGGAATTAAAAATATTCCTGGTGATTATTGACACTCTGTTTCACGTGTTCCAAATGGTTCCAAATCTACCAGGCAACATGTTTTCTATTGTTCAGATTGTACTTTTCCTGCTGTTGATCTGAAATAATTTCTAGCCGGACATTGTTTTTTTTATTATTCAAGTGGCATTGGATGTTGATAAAAATAAAAAGTCAGCTACATTCTCAGTCTGATTAATTTTAGACAAATGAAGATTGACATTGACCTAACAGACAAAGATCCACCTCTCACCTGGTCCAGTTTGAAATGTCAGACACCTGGTGTGAAAAATGAATGAATGGCACTTGTTCTACACTAGTAATACATGGCATATTACATATAATAGATATAATACATATTGTATTGTCTCTTGAGGACAGTGTGGGACATGGACATGGTCTTTGAATAGAGTGCAATTGCGTTATCAACACAGGTGAGTCAGGTGAGCACTAATGATCAGTCCCTTGCTGCAGGTGTGGTGCTCTGGCGACAACACTTGACCTTTATTTGATGATAACTCCTTCTGGGAAGGTCTTATGGACCTTGGGGAATGGACTTGATATAATTGTTCCTTGGGAAATGTAGATGTTAAAAAACATATGGCATGCCTAGGTGTAGAGATGTTTGGTGGGGGCACTTTTGGGGCCAATAATGGCATGCGGGCCCTTTTGGGGGCAATCGGAAAATGCAAATACTCCTTTCTCTCTCTGTGCTCTTTCTGAGATGGTTTGACCATGACTAATTCATCTGAAATGGATTCCATTCCTTCTCAGCTTTCCAACCATACATAATATGCCTATGGTAACATCTTTGGAAGCTTCAGAGTTAATGGAATGTGCTCAGGAATGTCAGAAATGTCAGAAAACACTGTACATTTAATAATTTAATTTAACAATCAAATAAGACTGCAGTGACACTGATGTCACTTTTCAGATCTCTGTCATCTGGTGGTGGAATTTAGATTTTTTTTTTAGACATGTGTTCTATGTGCTCTATTCAACCTGTGTTATGCTCCCACTAATTTTTATTGAGCCAGAAATTGGTCCAGGTTCTTATGGGTTTAAACAACTATTTATTAATTTTTCCTTCTTCGTTGGCTTACCAGCTAGAGGTGCATACTGTATGCCAGCAACCAACCACAAATTGCAAAGTCGAAACTTAGAGAGCAAAGGGGACCCTTAGAGACAAGGGAAGTATTAATCAGGCAGTTATTTACAAAGCCCTTCATACAACTGCATTTGCAGTTTGTGATGCTGTCGGTACGTTGTTTGCCAGAAGTTGTAAAGCATTTGGCTTTTCTTTATTCCATTTTAAAGGCACTTTACAATTATGTAGATAACAGTGGTTAATGGTTCATCTTCTCAAACAATATATATTCTAAACTGTAAATTTGACAAACACCAACTGACGCACAACTCCAGTCGTGCCATACAGTCTGTGGAGTCACAAATTGTATGAAGTGGCCTCAATTGTGCAGGTTAACATTTGAATGATGCTGTCTCAATAGCCTCAACTCGGCTTACAAACTTAACGTCTTCTCAAAAACATATGACCACCCCAAGCTACGTCATAGCCCTAATACTGCAAAAACCGAATCGAATATTTTTCTAGGATGTTAAGCACCAGCAGTATTAGATCTCTGGTATGGTATACCGCTAAAGTAGATATTTTATTTCCAACTACTACTTGTACTTTTTGTTTAAAATAACCAGCATATAACTTAAGCAAGTTACTTTTCCAATTCAAACTTTGATTTCTACATTAATAAAGATAAGGCTCAGCGGATGGAGTCGACCGGATTTGCTAACGAGGGGCTGGAGCTGGAGCGGGGTCAAGGGTAGGAACTTGAACAAGGGATGGCGCTGAGTCAGCTGATGGAACTGAAGCTGGGCGGCTGGGACTTTGGCCTGGGCTTTAGGGCTTGGGTTCGTAGTTTAGTTGCTGGGACTTTGGAATGGGCTTGTAGTTGGGCTGATGGTGCTTGGGCTGGTAGCCAGGCTGCTGGGACCTTTGGTGCATTCCAGTTGTACTGGGAAGAGTATCTTGCAATCTTGCACCAAAGATATTGATATTGAAGTGACTGTTATTTTGTATATATGATTTTGTATATTGATTGTTGTGTTTTTTTTACTTAATTGTGTATATAGGATATACATATTTTATACATATTTTTAATGTTTTTTTCGTATTCGGGATTGTTTGAAAACGTCGATCTATCTGTCTGTAAACACAAACTGAGTAAGATTGACATTAAAGTTGACCTTGACTTTGACTATCTGAGTTCCCAGTTGGAAATTTCAACTGAAAATTAAAGGTCAGACTTTCTAAGCAGCATTCAGCATGGACTGGTAGCCGTGCTGCATGCTAAATACATTCATATTCGCAATAGCAACACACACTGGATAATATCTAACACTACGATTTATAACAAAGCTCAGAGCCCGTGCTAACGATTGATCTCTGTTTTCCTAATTGGGTTTCATGATCTTCCTTGTCCAGTTATAGACTTAACTATTGACATATGTATACCAATAAACTGTAAGCCTGTTAGTGGACTACATTCTTCTCACCTACGGAATGGAATCCTACAATAAAAGTAGAGGAAGGTTCTTCTCACTCAGGATTTATTCCTTCTGCTCAAACCAGTAATAAACTGCGAGAAAAGGTATCTTGTCTGATCTAATTGAAAACCTTTAAAGTATTCTTACATGTCTTAGAAAAAGTAACATTGCTCTTTATAGTTTTGAATGTCTTTTAATACTTTATAATAATCCTGTTATTGTTTTATTTTAAATGTTTATTCATTTGCTTTTATGTCTGCCACTGTTATTTTCTGCTGCTGTCTATGTTTGCTAGGGAACTCTTGAAAATGAATAAAGGTAAAGTAAACAGTACATTTTTTATGGACACTGCCACATATTATTTTGCTTTCATGAAGGGAGTTCAGAGGCTGGTATAATATATAACCATCACTTAAAGGTTACTGAGAAATGTTTTGGGCCGAGAGAGGATGTTCAGTAAACATAATTGACTCAAAGTAATCTGCAGTGGTCATTGTTAAGGATGACACATTATCATTGTTTCATTCATTTTATTAGGATTAGTAGAAGGTAAAACATGTATCAGATTTATATAAATATTCTGAAGTTATAATAATCATACACCAGGCTAATGGAGATTAAGAACTATATATCCCAAGAAAATAGATTATATATAAATAAAGATTATTATTATTATTAAACTTCATAATGAGCCATTGGTGCAGCCTCATACAAGTATTCAACAATAAGTTCTGTCCACCCCTGTGTACCAATCTGAGTTACGTGGAGGGATCAAAAGTAAGACAAACTATTATGAAACAGATGATGTAATGTTTTGCTTATCTTTAAGACCACAATGCACTTTAGGTCATGAGTGATGCAAACGTACTGTAATGACTTTGAGTAGTCCCCTCAGCCCCCTTAATGACCATCATACCCTGAAATCCCTAGTGTATCTTCACCAGTTGTTGAAACATAGAGCTTGGGGAATAGTGTGAATGTGTATTGGTCTGAGATAAGTTTTAATGCAAGAAAATGTGAAATTAGATTGCCTCTGATGCAATGTTTGATGTCAACACTTATGAGAGCCCGTGGGATTGAACACTTTGTTTTTCAAAGGTTATTAAGGTAGAATAACAAAGTTGGAAATGGTCAACAGACCATCGCGCCTTGGGGGCAATTAAACCCGCATAGCTACCCTGGAGGGCGGTCCTTGGTAACCAGACCAAAACAAAGATGTTTTTCAGTTGAGCAAATGGTCTAAAAAAAAAGAATGAACAACACACTTTGACATACTGACAAACTTTAGTTTGGAAACACAGGGATGACTGACCTAGTGACCTTTCATGTGTTTGTAGAGACTGTTATGCAGGTAGTGGTTTTATTATGTCATTAAATTGCAGCAAAAGTGACGTGATTTCCAGAGAAACTGCTGGTCCTTTGACTTGTGCTACTAAGACATTACAGATTTTATACGAGGTTAAACATTGAACTACTTACAGGCGGGAAGTGCAAGGTTAACTTAAAAATATTTGAGGCTGAATGAAGACAGTTAAAAGTTCTGAAAAGGATCTTTGAGCTAAGTTTTCTTTTACACCACTTAAACTTACGAAGCCTGAACAACATTTCCAAAAACGTTGTACTCTTCTCTTACAGCTTTCTCAAGACTTTCCACTCCTCCCTTTAGTCAACGTGAGCTGTTGTTACTCACGTAAATCCTGCCACAGCTTCTGACATGATCTCCAGGCACATACGCAGCTGTTGGCTCTCTGTGCTGGCTGGGCAAAGAGTTGGTGCCCGTGTTGAACCAACTTTCGGGGTCGAGAGCCGGTGTCTCTGCAGTGGGAGCACAAATAAACGTATTTTGCAATCCTGCTCCGGCCTCACAACTGTCTCTGTAATGGAATAACACTGGGTAAAAGCCGTTTTTTGGGAGTGTCACCTGGCACTCCCAAAAAATTAACAAGCTGAAAGACAATGGGACACCTGGCCCAGGTGTCCCATTGTCTTTCAGCTCGCTCGGCAGACCTTCTATGTAATGTGGGACATTATGCTTGTAACTGGTGATCTGTCTGAGGCCCCAAAAGAAAGAAACACAGTCATGTAAGAGTTGTAAGTGTTTTCCGCTGTTATTACACAATATAACTCAATATTAAATGATATAGGCAGATTGTAAAATACAATCCGCAGATATCCTCTGGCCATGAATGGGTTAAGCAAAAGGCCCTGCCTCTGTTAGACATTCTTAACCGATCTGCTGCTGATTTGCAAGGCATACTTCATCAAGGGGAGCTTTCACCTTGTAAGAAACATTTTTCTCTGGATTACTTTCATCTGTGTAGTTCTTCCTACAAGGTTTTGTGCTGCAATTTTTTAACAGCTACTTGATTTACCTTGTTCCTGTTAATCTCAGGGATTATTTCTGTCTTTGTCTACATTTCAGGAGGTGGGTGAAAGGTTAAATGCTGTAAGAAGTGCAATGTTCCAGAGGTTAACTGCAGGAAGAGGAGACTGAAAGGGAAAAAACAAAGAAAGGACACCGTTTCCAAGCATTTTTCGGAGAGGGCAACACATTTGCAACAGAAGAGAAGGAGAAAATACAAAAACTATGACATACCGCTTCTTTGAGGGGAAGGATCATGCCTCTGTTTACCAAAAGTATCGATTTACGCCTCCAGACGAGCTAAAGAACATTATTCTTCAGTACCTTGATAAAAAGGTACGTGGCCAAATACATTACATATCAGCCCATTCAAATCTCCTCAAATCTGCAACATTCACCATATTGACCAAAATAACTTTGTTGTTCAGAAAGGAAAGCCACATGTGCTCGCTGTAGATCTGGGATGTGGAACAGGTCAGAATTCCCGACTTCTGGCACCACATTTCCAGACAGTGGTGGGCATCGACATCAGCGAGTCTCAACTGGAGGAGGCCAAAGGTGTGCCAGGGTATCCTAACATCACATACAGGTAGGAGTGTGTGAGATGCTCTTTATGTTTGGACGTAACAATTTGAAGTTACATGTAGGGATGTCAAGAGAACTGTTAAACCCCTAAAATTCGATACTATCGAACAGCCTACAGTTATTCTGTGGATGATAGAAAATGTGTTTAGGACGCACTAAACTCCCTTTTAACGCATTTAGGGAATGCACCCTTTTTCTGCAAACAATACATTGTAAACATCAAATCAGTGAAATTGACAGAAGGAAAACTAGTTAGCGTTAGTTGTTCTGTTAATGTTTCTTTTATTATCTTTTCTTTTTAATGACTGTTTTTAAATGCCTTTGTCTGAATGTCTTTCATTTTTGTAAAGCACCTTGAATTGCCTTGTGTTG
Organism: Notothenia rossii; assembly: GCF_949606895.1. NCBI lineage: Eukaryota > Metazoa > Chordata > Actinopteri > Perciformes > Nototheniidae > Notothenia > Notothenia rossii. The sequence goes on from NC_136904.1 coordinate 69,785,842, forward strand.
CTATATAAATAAACTTGCCTTGCCTTATTAGCTAACGTTCAGCAAGGTTCCATAGAGTGGCGCGATTAAGGCTCTCTATATAATAAAAATTGGGCAAAGGGTAAATTATTTTATTATCATGATGCATTTAAACTTTGTCTAAGAGATTTTGGCAAGAAACTTGCATAAATTATGGTTTGTTTTCCCAACATAACATATAACATATAACATATTTCACTTTCTAACAAAAAAACATGAAAACCGTGAGGAAAGAGTGTATATTAGAGTACTTGTTTTTTTTTGTTTTTTTTTACCGTGATATAACATGCATTATGAGAATCGTGGATGTTCACTTGTATTTGTATAAACTATAACATTTCTGATATTGAGACCTCCGTAGTTACAAGTGTCTGTTGCCCATGCAGGAAAGGGTCAGCGGAGGAGCTTCCTTTCCCAGGTGGCTCTGTGGACTTGCTGACTGCAGCATCAGCAGCCCACTGGTTTGATCAGTCCAGGTTCCTGGCTGAGGCATGTCGGGTTTTAAAACCAGGTGGTTGTGTTGCTCTTCTGGGCTACAGTTGTGCTTTCCCCAGACTTCACTACCAGGACTGTGGAGAGAGACTCGACCACATATGTGAAGAGGTGGGTGTACTTCCATGGGCATTGCACAGCTTTGAGTGGCAGTATCACCAATAAGAAAGGCCAGACCTGATAGAAGACAATAAAGGCTTGAAGCAGGGGGATACATATGGATCTACCAAACATAATGTTTTATTATGCTTACTCTAAAAAAGAAAAATAAGCTAGATCCATGTTACATTGTTGGTCAAGAAATACTAGTTTTGCCACTTAACCCCCTCCCTATGACCAATGAAGTAAACAAACAAAATACAGCATAAATGATGTGCTTTACGTGTTTGTGACACATTTTGAAACATTGGACAGAGACGTCCAAGCGGTTTCCAACTTTGCCCTGTCTTAATGGTTAACTAAGCTAACCCCCTCCCATATCCACCCCTGCACTTAAGGAACGTTTGGATGTTTGGAAGAGGGTTAGTATGAGGTTCTTTCCCATAGTGTACTATCTTAGTACATTGGGGTAGGCAAAATAACACAGGAGTAATGGCTAGCTAACCAATGTACCGCTGTCGACTGGGCCAGCAGCAAAAGGTATTTTAGCCATGCGAATAAATCAATTTCAGTTTAAGTGTATGCTATATTTACAATATTTTACCCTGTTTTCAATGTCCTCAGACAGCCATCTCAGCCATTTCTCTCTTCATAGCCGTTCGATTTTTACCTCGCAGAACACAGGAGTTGCTGGTCTACTCACTGCACCAAAGTCACTCAATAACAGAAACAAAGTAACCGATCAAGGCGGTGGTAGACCAGCATCCCCCTTTGTTAAAATAAAACATATTTTTCTTACTGTAACCTTACCTCATACAACCCAACTTCAAATCTTACACATTTACTTGTTACATTTACAGGTGAGGCAGGTACTGTTGCCATACACTAGCAATCAAGTAGCTTTGGCTTTGGGCAAGCTGGAAGAGCTCTACTCAGCCATCCCTTTTCCCGACAAAGAAAGGTAAATAACAACTAAGATCTAAACAAACCTATGAGATTTGACAGATACAGTATTAAATTGTCATCAAAAACATGCAATAACTAACTCGTTCAGAGCTGAAATCCCGATTTTTTCCTTAAATCAGAAATACGCTTACTTTTGCTGTCTTGAATTAATGATAATTTCATAGTAAAATTATGTCAAAGATGTTTTTCACGCGACAGCATTTTTTAATTGTGTTAATAATATACATTATATAATGATACAACAGGGTTGAGGACCTTCAGGTGAACTTGTCGACCTCTGTGAGGAACCTGATGGGTTTCATTGAGTCACTTTCCAGTTTCCAAGCTTACAAGAAGAAAGATCCCCAGACTGCTGAAATCCTGCTGCTTCATACTCAGAACAGGTAATCTATCCATACGCACACATACATCGTAAATGTCTGTTATTGTAATGTTTTGACTAATCACTGACTGATTCACAGGTTTCTGGAGGAGATGGGAGTCATGTCTCCTGACATGGAAATGAAGCAGGAACTGGAATATTTCTGTGTCCTGGCATCAAAACCACTATAATCAACCATGTGGCATTGGGTGTGTGTTTTAAGAAATAGTTTGTGATCCTTAGATGTTAACATTTACAACTTATGAACTATAAGATGTTACTCATTGATGGAGGGATTTGTTAAATGTAGATATTTCTAAATGAAAAATGTTTTCCCTCAAGTTCAACTCATTGACCGTCTTGTGTAATGCATGTGGATCATCTTTGACCAGACTTAGAATATCATCTTTTACACAATATTTAGACCAGTTTACAGATGATTTATTAAATACTTTATAGACTAAACATCTACTGTCTCTTTCTAGTCTTGAAGTTTTGCTTTTGCAGTGTAACTTCCTTTCAATTTGTTCCCCTTTAGAGCAGCTGAACCATGAGAGGTTACATAACCTACCTTTATTATTTCACAAAAGGGGTGCTTAGATGCTTTCGTTCAAATGATAAGTGAAGTTTTTTAGCCAAGGTTCTTTACTTACTTTAATGGCATCTTTGCCTTTTCTTTATTCTTTCTCTTTTTTGAGTGGGTAGAAGGCAGCTCGTTGCTTAGCAGAGTTTATGATGTACCTGCTTTGTACACTGTAATGAAATCAAAGTAGCTATTCACAGCATAGCTTCTTACAAAGAAAGAGAAGGCCAACCCAGCTGTACTGTAATAAAAAAAAAAGCCTAATGTTGAGAATGTTACTCTATTTTCAGGATTTTGTTGCAGAAACCTAATCCACTTTGATCAATTTTGACATGTGCTTTTTGGAATAGTCTCCATAAGAGTTGTGTTTTGGAAGTAAAATAGAAAGATCCAACTAATTATCAGGATTATTGGTTTAATGCTGGTTAAGTTTTTGGTGTTATTGTATAGTATTGAAACACAAGTGAGCAATAAAACGTCTTGTTCAACCCAAAAATCTCAAATTCAGCTTTCAAGATTGCGTAGTGATGAAAGTTGCACAACAGTATATTGGAACATGAATGAACTGTTAAACTTAAGCTATTCTCACAAAAGGAAAAATCTTCATGATGTAATCAAAGCTTTGGATTGTATGTGGTGTCCATTTGAAACTAATGCAACCAATGAACACTTACTTACCGTTAAGAATGATCAATTAAAATCACAATGATAACGTGGCTTACTTTTTATATGATTGGCCAATAAAACCATTGTTAAAAATGTTTTATTTACAATTAAATGTATTGCCTTTTACACCAGGAAATGGACGAAACCAAATTCTGCTGCCCCCTGCCTCTTTTTTACAGTTCTACAGCACGGAGAAGGAATAACAAGCACCCCTATTTAAAGAGTACCATTGTGTTGAATAGCCAACAGATTCAGAAAGAGGAGAGTTCCACGCAGGGTGTCGTTAACAACATTCTTGTACACATTCCATTGGTACCTCACCCCCATCCTCTCCATAGGGTTCCCATTGGTTCTAACAGAAAACCACATAAGCTGACCCAATTACTCAAACAGACCTTTGAGCTTGACAGCTTGACGTTGATTTCCATTCAACGTAATTATCATGGATTACTCTCGAAACACAGCATTGTCGAAAAAAGTTAGAAACCAGAGCATGTAAAAGAGTTTGATGCTGTCCCTTTAAAGGCCTTCATTAAAAAACAAACAAACCAAGAGGCCTTTCAGTTGCGGGCCGTCCCTTTTCCCCTGGAGCTCCCCTGTTGAATTAATCTGCTTTCTACTGGGTTAGTGTGTGTGTGTGTGTGTGTGTGTGTGTGTGTGTGTGACTGCCAGTTAGCTCCTTTTATACAATAAACAATCGAACATAGAATAGATTTCTCTAGTTCGTTTTCTTATCTTATTCAGCTATTGACAGAGGCACCAACTTGCTATGACTTACCGTCTGTTTGAGGGCAAAGACCATGCTTCTTCCTATTGGAAGTTCAGGATCTCTCCATCAGATAATCTCATACAACAGGTGCTTGACTTCCTGGAAAAGCATGTAAGTACAAGTGGGGGGGGGGGAATGGTGGTGATCATGGCTGTGTAATTATTTTAACTTGCTAAATATCTTGTCAGAAAGGACATCCCTTTGAGCTGGCGGTGGATGTGGGTTGCGGATCAGGACAGGGCACCGTGCTGCTGGCCAAACACTTTGCCTCCATGGTGGCGACAGACATTAGTCCTGCTCAGGTGGAAATGGCTCTACAGCATTCCAAAGAGCCAAACATCACCTACAAGTATGAACAAACACAGTCACAAATAAGCTTTTTTTTATAGAGTCGGAGCTTGCAAAGGAAATAAATTAAAGACATGCATGTATTCTGTAGGCAACTTTCAAATCGTATTCAATCCTTTTTTTTGGGGGGGGATATATTTGTTTTTCCTTGGCTAAAGAGTGTGAAATCAAACGACTGTTTTAAATAAACACTACAACTAACAATACATGTTAATTTAGTTCAAACAAATCTGATAAGCAAAGTAGCTTATTGAATCTTCGTCAAAGAAAGAACAATGGGACCCTTGTCTGGTGAAAGTTGGTCATGCAGTAAGAAATACAATATCCTATCAGCACCGGACTGTAAAGTACGAATGCTTGTGTCATTTATGATTTCATATTACACAGGGCTGTTTATAGAAGTAAGAAATCTTCAAAACCTTGAAAAATAAATTGGTGCTGTTCTCATGCTGTTGCACATCATACACTGTATATGTTAACTAAATAAAATATCATATTAAATCTCAAATTATTCAGCATATACCAAAGCAATTTTAAATGTTACATCTTACATTTTGTTGCTGGGAATTGTACTGCTGCTAGACATGCTTTTCTATAAGCATTGAGTCCTTTGTACAAGTTTAAAGATGCTGCAAGTACCTGTCAAAGTCCAAATAAGTAAACTTTCACCTTATGAGGATGTATAAAAACAAATCACAGTGCAGTTAACAAACCAGGCACTCACTGCACGTAAGTCATTGAAAAAGTATTGTATGAAATATAATATTGAAAAAAACTTCAAGAAACTTCATTTCAAAATGTTATTTTTTTCAGTTCAGCAGGAGCTTACTGGCTAAAACTCTGTAGCAGTTGCTGATCTAGCTATCTTAAAGCAAAGAAAGTAAAGACAGTGCAAAGGATTTGTGAGCATCTACAGTATTGTTACAAATCGCAATCAACTAAATACCCCTCTGCTCACATGTCCCTTTAAAATACTTTGGTGAAGCAAGCAGTAAACTGTGGCAACACCGTGTATCTTTCAGGTCAGTCACCTCACTCAGAGGCCATTCTTACCATACAACTACTTTAGAAGCAATGACAGTAATTTGATATTAAACTTGACAGTAAAAGTGTCACCAAAAAAAGCCAATATGAGACTCAAATGTGTTTTGTATGGAAATCTCCTAAATCTAAATACAAATAAAACATTCAATGAGGATAACATTAATGATAGCCTATTTGTTACCCATTAATCTTCGTGTAATCACGTGAGCTAGCCAATGTTAAATCTCTGGGAACTCTTAAACTATTCTGACATGTTATTTTTTCATAGCATTGTATTGAATGCACCAATAAAAAGTATTTGTATACAGTACATGGCGCTTTAGGCCACCATACACATTATTGTAGTCCCAGTTTATACCCAACTCCATTTTCTACATATGTAGTAGGTAGTGTCTATTTTTTTAAGTCCAGGGTTCTTTGGCATGAAAGATGTTGAAATCCCAGGTGCTGTATTCTGTCAGCAGGGGTTCAAAGTTTAATCTGGCTGTTTATTCTTCAGACAGTGTGTTGCTGAGGAGCTGCCATTGGCTGACAGCTCAGTGGACTTGGTGACGGCCATGTCTGCCTTCCACTGGTTCGACCGGCCACGCTTCCTGCAAGAGGCCCACCGAGTGCTGAAGCCCCGGGGCTGCATTGCTCTGCTCAACTACACCATGGACATGGAGCTCAGCTACCCTGATTGCTGCTCTCAGACACTCAACCAAATCTGCCAAGAGGTGTATTCACCTACTGTAATATAAGTGAAACTCCCTCAGCTATATTTCAGGCTGTTGAGGAACATGTTTAAGTTATTACATTAACAATGGCTGTGTTGAAGTGTCCCAGTAAGCATAACAGATTACATGCACACAATATTATAGTTTGATCCCCTTTTAGATTGCCGATTTAGCAATTTAAAACCTGAATATCTCGAACCACACACAATCTACATTACAGCTTTGATGTCACTCACCAAGGAAAGCACACATCATACAGCAGAACATCAAAACCAAGCTAACCTCAAATACCATAAGGAACCTTCAGTATTTACCTTTAGCATGATCTTAGCTTTATCGTAGCAATTTCAAGCCAAACCTATATCTAATGTTAACCTTTTCTAAGGAGGGGGCAGTTTTATCTTACTTTTAGACTAAGCTGATAGCCTAAGATTTGCAGGGACTAGAAGTAGTTATTTTGCAAAATCCAAGCCGTTTTAGTTTTGTTTTCACAATAAAATAAGATTGCAAGATACAATAATTTAAATTGATAACAAACATCTGCATTCACCCTAACAAACACAAAAGACCCCTTTTTTTAACCCCCCTCTCAGCTTACAGGTTAACAGCTCCCAGCTTTTCTTCAGATGTACTCAGTGAATATTGAGTGAATACATAATCACACAAAACTAAACTAATTAATCATCGTTACTGACAATATATTACCCTTGGCTCATCAACAACTGTTTGTGCCACAAGACCCCCTTGCTTTCTGTTCCTTCCTTTTAGTAAGCAAAATGTAGTTCCTCCGGACACAAGGAGAGGGCAGAGTTAGATAAACTATACTCAAATTCAGATTCCTAGTTGACAATTTCCAAGTAGTTCCTTAAATTAAATTAAATTGAATTAAAGCCAATTAAATAATAATTTGCTTAAACGTTTAAACTTAAATAATAATAATAATAATAAAATAGATTTATTTTGTTTGCGCTTTTACAGGTGCTCAAAGACGCTTTACATATATAGTGAAAAGAAAAGAACAACATAAAAATATAGTATATAGTTAAAGTTAAAGTCAAATAATACAAAAACAATCATTAAAAGCCAGATTGAAGTTTTTGTAAAGAGGCAGGTTTCAGTGTGGTGCAGCACAGTCAATAATACTGGAATTGTTAACACTAAGATGGAGATTGTTTTTTCCCCCAGAACATTACAAAGGCACGAAAAAACACATGACACGTTCAATAGTCTTCTCATCATAGTGGCGTTTCTGCCCAGAACCAATCAAGGCACCTTTTAAAAATGAACAACGGCACCATCTAGTGGATCTTAATTTCACTCACTTAGGTTGCAAAAAACAATGCTGAGTGGATGGCAGACACCATTAAAGTGTTAAAGGTCCCATGTCTTGCTTTCAGGTTATTTCCCAGAAACCAGACGAGACTGTGAAGTCCACCATAGACGGACAACTTTTGGACATTGTGGAATAGCCTCCCAACTGAGATACGGGATTGTCCCACTCTCAATAGTTTAAAAGGTCAACTCAAGGAATGGTTGAGAAACAAACAGATGTGCAATCACTGCTCAAGGAGCTCCAACAAGGCGTGTAGGACCGAGAGTGAACATACTATACAGAGATGCTGTATGAAAAAAACAATGTGATTTTGGAACATTGAACAATGTAATGTACATCTATTCTAGTAGACCTCAACAATGGAATTATGATCAGTAGAAATGCCCACGACATGGGACCTTTAAAACAAGTTGAAGTATGCACACAAAGCTAGGTATTAAAGCTGTTTATAGCATTAAATAGCTGAATCAAACACATCTGTAAGACATGCTCTATTGATAGTGATGAAGAATCTCCTAAATTCCTCTCTCTTGGTTGTACCAGTTCTATGCGGCCTTGGTTCCTTACCGCAGTGCCCACCTTGGTTCCAATTCGATTGAATTGTACCGGGAGGCGTATAAATCCCTCCCTTACCCTGACAAGGAGTGGTAAGAGCTTCTTATAGTTGTTTGCTGCAAGTTTGGTTTAGAATGGGAAATCATCTATGGTTGATATGGTACTGACTGTGTTGTTTCAAATTGTATTACAGGCATGAGTGTGTGCGTGTGAAAAGGCCCATGCCTCTTTCCAGCTTCATGGGGTTTGTGGAGTCTTTCTCCAGCTATCAGACTCTGGTGAGAGAAGACCTGCAGAAAGCCACCATCCTGTCTCAGGACTTCAGTCACAGGTACATGGCAAATTGTACTATACATACAGTCAAATGCACTGGCGGCACATATCAGACCCGGGCCGGGGGGCGGGGCCATATGACCGGGCCCTTTAAACCCAATAAAGCTTGACAAAAATATCGGGAGTCCGGGGTGGTAATCTGACGCTCGTGCGTAAAAAGTCGCTCAGTCAGTAAGATTACAATTTAAAACAATGTTTGAAAGAAAAGTAGCTAAAGAAAAGGTGTAATATTTAAGATTTCGTTTCTGCAAAGGGTATAGAAACGAAATATATATCAGAGATAATAAGGATATAACATGACATAAAGTCCAACAAACCACAAGGACAACGAAAACATAGCCTAATAAAATGATTACATTTCTGACACACCATTCACCATGGACAGCCAGCCGCCACCATGAGAGCACAGCAGTGTAAAATTGGCACGGCGGCCCATACATTCACGTACAAGTAGGCTACTGTACAAATTAAATTTGAAGTGTACTCACCACTACTTGAAGGGCACTCGGCGAGCCTTGCGCTCCGCGAACTCGTCCACAATCCGCTGTATGTCCAATTTCTTGGCTCGGTCACTTTCGATGGACAGCAAGGCCAGTCCACTCAGTCTCTCCTGTCCCATCGTGCTCCTCGAATAGTTTTTGATGAGTTTTAATTTGGAGAAAGAGCGCCCGGCGGTTGCCACGGTGACAGGAAGAGTCAGAAATAAGATGAAGGCTGTGCAAACCTCACTGAATGTAGATGTTACTGCTGGGTTGTAAACAATGAGCATTTTTTACCAGATCCGCGACAGATTTTAGTTTTTGTATTTGGTCCCTGAAACAGGTTCTGAAAGAAAGCAGCTGGCCAGGGAAGCTGGCGGCGATGTCCCGGCCGTAGTGCTCTCTAAGCCGCTGGGCAGCTTGGTGTAAATCCTCATCCTTTGCTTGTAGTAGTGTGTTGGGGTGAATTGCCTCAAACATGTTCACAGTTACATTTAAGATGATGAATCTTTGGGACAGTTGCTGGATGATTATATCGAGACATGCATTGAAAACGGTCACCCGAAAGTTGCTCTCTGCGTCAGTGAGGCGGCTGTCTTCAGAAAGTTCATCAAAGTGTCTCTTAACTTTCCTGGCCCTGGTTGTTTCAAACTGTGTTTGACTTCCCCATTTAGTAGCCAGGGCAAGAGTGGCGGACTTCGCCTCATCAAATTGTCCCCTATACTCCACCAAAACACTGATGGCATTTTGCAGTAGAGTAGATGCTTTGAGAATATCTGCATCTTCTGCTTGCAGTAAATGTGAAGCACAATTTATGCTTTCCAAAATCTTGGTCTGCATGTTGACCAAAAATAGAAAGCTACATTTGCTTATGGCATTCTTGAGTGGACTTGCTTCATTGCGCTCATCCTTTTTGTCACTGGTAAGGGATATTTTGACGAGGGCTTTTATAATGTCTCCATATCTGTGCCTTAACGCAACAAGTGCATCATGGCGAGATGACCAGCGAGTGGGACATAAGCGTTTTAATGTGATAGTTCTGCTCTCTGGCGTCATTAACTCACTGAGCAATGCCCATCGTTTGATACTGTGACCAAAACAGTTGTAGAGCGTCTCTACAGTGTCATAGAACTGCTTCACTCCAGGGACATTTTTAACAGAGTCGTTGAGTGCTAGGTTGAGATTATGAGCAGCGCAATGAACATAGTGGGCAAGGGGCTCATTCTCGGCTATTCTTGCTTGCACGCCACTCATATTAGCCGCCCCATCATAGCCCTGTCCGCGACATTTAGACAGATCTAATCCGTTTTTCTCTATAGAACCAAGGATTTTGTTTTCAAACTCTGAAACTGATGAACCTTCGGTCACTTCAAAACCCAAAAAGACTTCATTGATCTGTATATCTGTTGCAATATCCATTTCGTTCTTAACAACAGTTATGTAGCGGTAAACCTGACTCAACTGGTCTATCTTTGACACATCTTGCGTTGTGTCCATGATGACGGAATAAAATGGGGCTTCGTTTATTTCATCAATGATGTCAGCTTTCACACGTTGAGATAATATGTAAATAATCTCATCTTGAATCTGGTGACTGAGGTATTTCACTGACCCTTCTGGTCGGTTGATTAGCTCTTTCAAAACAGGGTCGTAGCGAGCCAATAATTCTATTATTGACAAAAAGTTGCCAGCTTTTCCCTGACCTAGAACCTCTCGATGGCCCCTGAATGCCAAGTTGCTTGAAGCTAGACTGAGAGTTACATTAACAATGCGCTCCACGACCTGTCTCCAAAATTAGGCGGCATTACGCACATACCTCTCCATGTCAGCGTCTATTGTGCCGTTGGTTTTCCACTGCTCATATACTACGCATGCACCAAGGTGTATTTGAGTGGATTCATGCCTCTCAATTTTAGTAGAAAGATGTTTCCAGTCTTTTATTCCGTTTACCCATGCATTGTTGTAGAACGGTGCCTTTCGGTTGGCAAAAAGCCAGCAAGGCTCACAGTAGCAGCAGTCCAATTTTGGGGAATAGCACATCCAGCTACGTGGAAATTTCATCCCAACTTTAGTGGTGGAGGTGTAATAGCTTTCTGAAAAGCAACGGTTATCCTTGTCTTTGGGAAACGGACCTTTGGGTTTGCATGGGCCCATTTTAAGGATATATCTTTTGATATTGGCGTCCTCAATGTTTTCAAAATAGTTTGCCCGATCCGTCGGAAAACGCTCCAGAGGATAATTGCAGGACACATCATGATCCGTGGTCTGAGTTTCACCCGTAGGAGTAGCGTGAGGAGGAGACCTGTTGCTGCTTTCATTCCCAGTGTCCGGTAGGCCTACTTCTTCACCTTGCGGCGCAGCAGGTAAGGAGCCGGAGGGAGAGGGGTGCGGCTGGTCAAGCGTCAGGCCTGGCTCTCCTCTAGACGAGCAGCTAGCAGCTGCTGAGTCGTCCCTATTATTATTATTATTATTATTATTATTATTATTATTATTATTATTATTATTATTATTATTATTAATATTATTATTATTATTATTATTATTATTATTATTATTATTATTATTATTATTATTATCATCACTACAGCCGAGAGACAGAAAAGGAAATAAGATAGGCGACCGAGCTACACGAAGTAACAACAACCATGATATCAACATTTACCACAAACTCACATTTTCTTGCTGACAGACGTGTGTGTCCGTGATGGTAGCCTACCTGTAAATCTGGCTAACCCTCACTAACGTTGTTGCGGGCTGGGGCTCGGGGATGAAACACGGCTGGCAGTGGCAACAACTTCAGGTTCATCTCCCGCAGGAGGAGGAGTAGGGCGAAAAAAATATCCATCTAGCTTGGACAATTTGGCTTTTCCTTGGTCCTTTTTATCTTTTTCTGTGCGTTTTGTAGCTCCACTTTAGTGTTTATAACTGCTCATGCTTAGGCAGTGCTCTGTTGAATGACAAGTGATTGATGATGACGTTGACGTTCATTTACGAATGATGTTGATGGACGGCTGTTGATGACGATTTTACCCAAAATATATTTGGAGACAATAGAAGGGATTCACTTGCAATTTTTCATGTTTTAATGTTAAATGTGAGTGTGAAAATAGCAGCACAAGTTCAACTCATATTATAGGCTACAATGCTTTATACCTAATATGACCACGAACGTCAGTGCACTCAGTGGCGCGAGGCATCAGGGCCCGCCGGCGAATATCTCGGGGGCGGAGCCTGCTGCCTCGGCGACGGGCCCCCATTGGGTCCCGACCGTTCCGGGCCCGGGGAGCCCTGCCCCTACAGCCCCCCCTGAAGCTCCGCCCCTGGTCAAATGTACATATGTTTTCACATCACACATTTGACAATGCTCTGTGAAAAGTATTAGTAGCATGCTTGGTGAGTTTATTTAGTCCGGAAAAGGTTAAGGGGGTCAAGTGTGAACATTTATTTGAGGTCTGACATTAACCTCTGAACTCAGCTATATGTGACACTAATCATCTTTTGTATTTTAAAATTATGATAAGTTACTGAGTACACAGTTAATGACAATTTTGTAATTCAAATTGTGATTTTTTAAATATTATTTCACAATCAAACATCGAAAATATTGCATATTATTACTAAACAGTGACAAAGCTCCAAACATTTGATGAATGCAAAGTAATCAAAACTCCATATATCATCATCAAAAAACAATAATTACTTCAATCACAATTTACAAAATTGGCAACCTGAGAGGAGTAATTTACCCTTTTATAATTTGAGATGTAATCAAAAATGTCACCAAGTTAACGTTGACAATGTTACAACAACAACAACAACAACAGCAGCAGCAACAACAACAACAACAACAACAACAAGAGTAGGCCCTGTTTTAAATGATTGTTACTTTTGTCATCTGATTTTGTAGTCCAGATAACATTACGTCTGTTGCTATCCAACCCTGATCATATATAGTACAGACTTATGGAATTTTGTATTTACATTTGTTTTATAGCTGAAGCAAACCATAATGTACTATCAAGACATGCCAAATATACCAGGATTTCTTTAAAACGGTCATATTGGAGAGTTAAGGTTTTGAATAAGATTTCCCAATAGGCCTACACTCTTTGACATAACGGTGACCCGCTGTCTTCTCAGGTTGATGTCCGTGATGAAAGTGTCCTCTGCAGAGACAGAGGTGGAGGTGTCTGTGAGATATTACTGTCTCTTGGCCTGCAAACCGGAGGGAGCCTGACTGACTGCTGCCAGCACTCACAGATTCAAAAACGAGTAACTTTGCTGTCAACTCCCACTTTGTGAAACAATCCCTCTGACATCTCTCTACATGACTAAGTGAATTAGATGTTACTAGCTTAAAGCTTGATCCGACTGTTTTGCCTACAAATGCCACTTCTTTAAAAGTAATAGTTTAACATTTTAGGATATATTCCTATTCATCTTATTGTTGATGGCTAAATGAGAAAAAATGAATCCTACTCTTGTTAATTCATTCTAAATTAGAAGTTGGAAGAAGCTGCTATTTAGTTTAACTTAGCTTAGCTTATAGCTTAGCACAAAGACTGGAAACGAGGAACAGCTAGTTTTGTGCTATTGTCGTTTTTACACTCCAGTTATTGTATTGTTAAAAAAACTGAGATAGAATGTGTCAAAATATGATCTGAAAAGATTTTCTTTCAAATTGAAGTAAGCAAAGTGGGAGAAGTACTGAGATATTTTACTTAAGTAGAAGTAGAAGTACCAGAGTGTAGTAATACTCTGTTACAAGTAAAAGTCCTGCATTCAATATGTTGTTACTCAAGTAAAGGTGCAGAAGTATTAGCATCTAAATGTTCTTAAAAAGTACCAAAAGTAAAAGTAGTCATTGTGCAGATTGGCCCCTTTTCGAATAATATGTAGGCCTGTTTTGATTATAAAGTTCTTTATATTTCACATCATTAATTCAAATCTGCATAGTAACTAAAGATATTAAATAAATGTAGTGGAGTAAAAGTTCCCAATTCACCTCTGAGTTGTAGAAGTACAAAGTAGTATAAAATAGAAATACTCAAGTAAGGTACAAGTATCTCAAAATTGTACTTGTAGTAAATGTACTTAGTTACTTCCCAAAAAAAGTGAGCAAGTTGCATGCTTTGTGATATGATGACGCCTGAGATTGTACTCTTTTGCAACAGCGACCGTTTCATTGCAGATAAGGCAAACAGGTGTAGCCTTATTGAACGATGGCATGATGAATGCGTATTTATCCGTCCATTCCTCATTAAAACTGCGGTTTTCCACGTCAACTTTACGCTTGAGGCTCTTTGACAGTGAAATGTTTGCGTGCCTGGCAAACAATTTTCTTATATCCTGCAACCGTTTCCCACCAATCAGGACAAGGTATTAATAAAAAAGTTGATTCCTTTCCCTGCCAATCAGGACTGCTTTCAGTTTTATTACCCCGGATACAGGCTTATTAAAAAAAAGATTATTTTTTTAATAAAGTGAACATATTAATCAATTATATATATATATATATCATTTATTATTATTTATATATAAATATATATATATAAAAATCTCTGGCCCCCGAAAGTGTCTCTTGGATTAATTTTGGCCCTTTTGACCCCTGAAATACGGGCTATGTCGGATTGAGAGGAAACAAAAGTGGGAGAGATTAAAACAATAAAAAAATAGATTGGGAAAACAATGGTTGTAGTAAAAATAATCGACTATGCGATTAAAACTGATTAAAGTTTAACCAAGCTAAGCTGGTAAAAAGCTGCACATACTTACTCCTCAGTATATCTGCATCCGGCCATAATTTTAATTTGTTCACAACGGCTCTTTGTGTATATTATGTGAAAGCAGTAGCTGCACTTCAATATGGTTCTGCTATGTGTAGTCATTGATTTTCACTGTGAACAAGGAAAGGCTGTTGTTTAAAATACAACTAGAGGGAGACATTCGATCAAAAGTGACGAGTTCAAGTAGTTTCATTACTTTTTTTAGCTATTAACTACTGAAAAAAATAAATAAATGGAAACTTAGAAGGAAATTAATGTTGTTATTTTTAGATTATTTTACTTTTGCTTTAACTGTAATTGACATGTGAAGTCGGTTTAAAATGGTGCGAGACAATAATTTGTTTAGGGGCATTTTTTATTTCACTTTGGGTTATGTATGACCTGTGAATGTGGGCATGGTTTTAAATAAACTCAATTGATGGTAATTTGTTTACTAACATCACTACCAGTTCATTGTCAATCTGTCAATAGTCAAACCTTTCATACTAGCTTTCTCAACACTGCATACAACAGATCAAATTATTCCCCACTGTATTCAGTTCATTTTCTATATGCTACTGACACTGATATGTCCTTTTCAATATGCAAAAGTCTGACCCAAAAATACATTTTCATCTTGTCAGTCTTAAAGATCTCATCACAGCCTAGGCTTCTTTAGGTTCAGTCTTAAATGTTCTTTCTTCAGGCTGTCCTTCAGATTTCTATAATTCTTGTCAATTAACTTCACACACCTCACTAAGGCTAGAAATCTGAGAGTTATCAATCCTTAAAAAAGCACATTTAATTACTGTGCTTTACCAAAAGTAACTTTTACGTGCATTCGAACAAACATTTGGCATAAACCTGAGCAGAGTCATATCTCAATCAACATACATTTAAAACAGAGAAAACTCCAGTATTTCAGTATCATCATTATTTCGAGCTCAATCGCGTAGAGTGATTTCTGTTACAATATTATTGTATCTGATCTTTGCCATATGGGAAGAAAAAAACGTGTTTTGAAAGTTTGTTGTGGCGATTGTAACAGACCATCTCTCACGGTTTGTTTTCTTCCAGTAGCTACTGTAGCGTGCTACGGTAATTTTTGTGACCGATTTTCTTTGCTTTTTTTGCTTCTTTTTTTTATTCTCAGAGATTTTGTACTCACACTTTTGTCCATATAGTCTCACATGGCTCTGGCTATTCAACTACACATTCAATTGGGCCAGATTTTATAACTACAAAATTCAGCTGGGCCAGACATTCAGCGGCCTGTAAAAAGCGGGTAGTGACACATTTTAAACCAACACATATTACTGCGATGAAAAACATGCAACTTTTATTCATTGTTCATCTAACAAAGGTAGGTCAAAAAGTGCATAAAAACACAACAAATTAGCATTAATTTAACAGAATCTGAAAAAAAAGTGCACAGTTGTAGCATTACATTTGTTTGCTTTAGAAGTCAAATATTCAGGTTATTTTTTTTTAACCAGGCACATCACAAAGTGCATTTAATGAATACAATAATAGCAGTCTTAATAAATGTCCTCACATACAAAAAAAACAGCTAAAGAGCTCCAATGCAACACAAAGAGGTAGTAGGGGAGAGTGGGGTAATTTGTGACAAGGGGCAAGTAGTGCCACCCCTGTTATCTAGAAAACCATAGAAGAAGTTGGTCATGTGACCACATATTTTTGAAGAGGCATCCATTTCAATCATCCTGCAAAGAAGAGAGACACATGGCTTGAGAGGTAAGCACATTTAAGTTCAAAAAACATTTTTTTGCCCTCCAAAGTAAAATTTCTATGATCAAGGTTTTTTGATTGCTGTGTTTGAACAATTTAGAGAACTTTGAAAACAGTTCACACATGTTTTAGTGCTTTAGTAAGCTACACCATGAGTCTATACAGTTAGCATGATGCTAGCTCAAAGCAGCTGGGGGATGCATTTTTTTCAAAATGGTGGGCTTGGGGTGATTTGTGCCAAAGGGCCTGGGTTAACCCAAACTTATGATTATTTACTATATATTACTTTATTGTATTTTTATTGTTATTGTACATTGTATTCTTACATTTGATCACTAAAACTATGTGACATTCTTAATTTTAGACCAAAATCCATCATGCCACGCAAATACAAAAGGAAGACAGACAGGGTTTCAACTCCTCTTGAGGAGTTGGAAAGAGCAGTGAAAGAGGTGCAACAGGGGAAGACCATACGTCTTCTTCCCTTGCCAAAAGCCACATACAAAAAAAATTGTAAGAAAGAAAGTGAAAACAAGAATCGTGACCGACACACCTGAGAAGATGGAGTTGGAGAAGGCTCACAAAGAAAAAGAAGATAAAAAGGCTGAAAAGGAAAAGAAAAAGAATGAAAGAGAGAAGAAAAGGGCTCTGAAAGCTGCAAATCAAACCAAAACCAAGAAAAAAACAGCTGTGTACAGTAGCTCAGAAGAAAGCTCCACCACCAATGATGAGGCAGAAGATGGCCTGGAGAAGACACACAGCAGAGAAAAGGAACGGGCTGAAAAGAAGAAAAGGAGTGGAAATAAGTAGGGGGCTCTGAAAGGGTCAAAACCAACCAAGCCCAAAAAGAAAGTGCTCTCCAGTAGCTCAGAAGAGAGGGACTTTCCGATTCCACTTAGCGATGCCACTCATTATGAGAGTTCAGATGTCCAGTGATGATGATGATGGTGACAAGGATCTGTCTGCTGGTGACTTTGTCATTGTGAAGTTTGCAGGTAAAAAATCCAAATCCTATAACTATGTTGGATTGGTGGAGAATGTTGAAGGTTACGAGATCAGTGCAAAGTTTCTGAAGCAAAGTTGTAAGAGGTCTGTTGATGGAAACCCCATCTTCACATTTAGAGAGAATGATGAAGGAGTCATCCCTAGAAGTGATGTGCTCAAGAAACTACCCACACCACAAAAACTTGGTGGTACAACCAGAAGGGAGTATAAGTCCACATTCCCCTGCAGCATTGACAAGTGGGATGTTCAGTAGTAGGCCGAATCTGTGAAGAGATTCAGATGCAGATGATTTGCAGATGATTAGGTGCTCATTTTGGAATTTTAATTTTGTTCTGAGTATGTGTTCATGTGGCGCTAGGCCTTGTTTAAGCAAATTGGCCACACCACAAAACTTGGTGGTACAGCCAGAAGGGAACAGAAGTTCATATTTCCCTGCAGCATTGGACAAGTAGGATGTTAGGTGTTCATAGGCCTTGTTATAGAAAAGTGGCCTTTGATGTTGTTACAACTTTAAATAAACATTAAATAAATAATTTTGTATTGAATTTGTCTTGCTTTTATATAGCATTATTGTTTGTGAGATTAAAATGATCTGTTTTACTTCAATTATCAATGGCACAATTTACCCCAGTGTATTGTCTCTAATGGCACAACTTACCAGGGGCAAGTTGTGCCACAAAACCACTTTTTTTTCTAAAGCTATATTTCTCAAACAGTTTATTTAAGATCCGAAGTGATTGTTCCCAGGGATGCACAACATCTTAAACTATATGTACATATTTTAGTTGGAGGCATTACTGTAATCCCCTTGCTTTGAAGGCACTTTAAGTAAAAATTGGCACTACTTACCCCACTCTCCCCTACTGTAGTAATACTATTTTTTCACTTTTCAAGTAATAACAACAAAATCATACGTTTTGGTCACATTTGACCCAGACACATTACAAAGTGCATTTAAATGAATACAGAAAGAACAGTCAAACCCTTAAGTGCACAAACCCATAACAAGTGATACGGGTAACTATATGAATGAATACTACAGTACACGTCTACTATAGTAAATAGGTGCTTACTATCACCTCATTTGTGATTTGTCATCGCTGACTTTCTCAATGGGAGAAGGGACATTTTTAGTTTTGAACAAGAGCAGTGATTTTTGGCTCATAGGATGTCAATGCAATCCTAAGACATTGGTGAAGAGTGCTGTCAGTCAGGGAGCAGCGAGTGCTACTTTTGATTGAGTTCATGTGTGAAAAGCTTGATACACATGTGTATGTTGATCCAAACATACTGAGCACACAGATCGCTATTTTCTGAACGTTAGGGAACTGCTGTTTTTTGACATCACTCCAAAACTTCGCTGGCCCGTTAGTGCGCTGCATGTCAATAAGTTCCAGTGTATATTTCCCCTTGTCGATGCAGGGGAGGGGACCACTTCCTTTGCTCTGGTTGATACGTCCCCCTCTATTGCAACAGTGAAGGGGTATCTGGCAAAGCCCATCATCACCTCTGTGGGCAGAGCAAGTCCATCCAATCGACCGGCAAAGTTCTCTTTTTAACCTCGCAATGAAATCTGTCATCACATCCGTGATTTGTGCCGGAGATGTGATGTGTTTGGGAAGCGTCGGAAAATGCAGCATCCGACCCGTGCTCAAGTCGGTCGCGAAAAGGTCCAGCTTGACTTGGATCTGCTCCACAAGATCAATTACCGTTTTGTCTCTGTTTACGCTTCAGAGTTGAGAGAGACATGTTTTAGAGTTGCTATCATAGGACCACCGTTACTAGCACCACTAGATGCACTTTTAAAAAACGTGCTGCGTTGTGGTTTGGTGGTTTCTATGCAACACGGAGTGTTGCGTTCAAGGTCTGTCCTAGTGTAGGAATTTGGCTACGGGAGGCTGGGCCACTCGGGAGTTGGTTCTGGGCCAGTTGAATAGGCCTGCTCTACAGTTTCTCAGTGACAGCTATTCTCTTTCTTTATGACATTGCAGACTACCTGGATTGATTTACTTGCCTTATGCGTTTTGTCTCGCAATACTCAAAAATGACTTCTTCTGTATGATATATTTTTTTACACTACATTATATGTCCTATATAATCCTCGGATTCTTTCTTAGTCTCACAGTTTTGGTCATCAGTAGTGTTTGTGATGTGTGTCAGGCCTGTTGTTGTAGCATCCCCCTCTGTTTGTGTGGAAATGCTCTCAGCAACATTTCCCCACCACTAGAAGATCTGCTCTGACAGAATCCTGCACTCTTTTTTCTTTATCCTCATTCTCACAAACAAAAAAACATCCCAAATGCCCTCATCTGTGTTGGTCTGGTCTCTTTCCTAGGTTTTGAATCTTAGTCAGGGAGACATTTATTACAAACACGTTTTAGTGTTGGCAGTGCAGAAATGTTCAGCCATTAGTTGGACAATGCATAGCTTTTAGCGTGACTTGAGGCCATGGACAGACATGGTCAGAGAACAATACCTGCATTTTGAGTTGGCTAGTTTGTCTGTTCTGCACAAGAGAAGCCTTTTTAATCTTTTAACATAGAGGTATTTGAATACCAGTCATACTATAACATTTTACCAAAGGTACGTGTATTTGAATGGTCATTGCTTTGGTAAAAAATACAGTATTATTGATCAAAACAGGTACATTCTTGGTTATAATGTTTGCTTCTGTCTTGATTCATGCAGTGCATGTACTGTAGTGTAGTCCCTCACTACTACCGCCAATTCATTGATATTTTGTAATATGAATGGCCGTCCAGTTTGGGTGTTGTTGTCTGTGTTTGCGTATTAGAACTTTCACTCTTGATTGTCTTACTGAAGGTTTGGTTGTACGTATACCCTCTTTCACTTTTATTTGAAAAAAACAAAAGAAGGCGGCATCCAAAAACCAAAGTGAAGTTAATTCAAAAACATGTTTTGAGAACAGAAAAGTATTTTATGTGCATGGTAGTTTTCACTAGAGGTTTAAATGGTGAATCATCAAAAATGGTATGTGAGGTCATCTGCAACAGCTCAAGGTTTTCATTTGAAAAAATAACCATGGCACCATCTGGTGAACCCGAGCCTTCCTCTGTATCTGTTGTTGCAGCTGTATGAGCACAGAGTTCCGTTCAGATCTCTTACAAACATGGTGCTATTGTCTGGAAGATTATTGAGGGAAAACATTACCTTCCCATCCCGTGAAATCAGATCTCTCCTCGCCACATGTCGAGCCTCAAGTGATATTTTTTTATTAACAATCTGATTTTCATTTCTTTTCATGATAAGATCTCGCCTTCTTTAAACCTCGTATATCTGTCACAGATTTAACTTATTATAATAATAATAATAATAATACATGGGATTTTTATAGTGCTTTTCCTAATGCTCAAAGACGCTTTTAAACACACAAGAACGAAAACTTTAATAGCGTTATATAGACATATTTAATGTAATATATGCACTGTTGTTAAAGGGATAATGCAGGAGTTACACAACCCAAAGACTACAAAAAATGTATTTTTTCTCAGCACTCACATTTAAATATACAAATATGCGTTTGACACAATTTGCCTGCTCATTTGTATCAAGCTCGAGAAAAGTATTTCCTTCTCCTCCCATATTCAAATAATGGAGGATTTTACTGCTCAAACAGAAGGTGGTCATCTCAATAAAGTTTCACATTATGTAATGTGTGTCTGAGAGAGGAAGTTCTTATATTTTTCTCTGTGACAGAAGAAAATGGACTCTGCCTCTTCAGTCTTCACATCAATGATGCCATGCTCAGATGCTGACCATAGACTGTATGTATAAATGGTGACTCAGCATTTTAGTCTACTCCTGTTATGTTCAAATAATGCAGAGTGAGTTGGACTGACTTCAGAGTCAAACAGTGAGCAGTGTCTGGTGTGTCTGCTGCACAGATGTTGCTATCTCACCATTGTAAGTGCTGTGCGTAACATCACACAGGCGGGATCTGTGCTCAAACTAATAGCACTAGTAGGCTGTGGATTTTTTTTTTGTATATGTTGTGAATAAACAATATCTCAAATTAAAGGGACAGTTCACCCCAAAAGAGAAGATAATCCACAGATATTGTGAGTAGTTTCACGTAGGTACTTTTTTCTTTCTTCAAAACTACACGAGTCATTCATCACGCTGTCAAGGCAAATATTTAATGTGAAAGGAATATTGCTAATAAGTCATCATCTTAAATCAAATCAAATCAAAGTTTATTTATAAAGCACATTTAAAAGCGATTTTTGGTCTGGCCAAAGTGCTGTACATGTAATAAATACTACAATCACATAAAAACACATTACTACAATCACAATAAAAGACAATAAATTACAACAGATATATAAAAAACACAGGGAAAAGTCAGGAGTCGTGCTCCGCTCTGACTAAAAGGCCAGGGAGAAGAAGTGTGTTTTAAGTGTAGATTAAAAAACCCCTAGGGTCTGGGCCGACCTCACATGGAGGGGCAGAGTGTTCCAGAGCCTGTATAGGGCCAGCTGCTGCGTAAGCTCGGTCAAAGGGACAGTTCACCCCAAAGAAGATAATCTATAGAAGAAGTTCCATGTAGGAACAATTTTATTTGTTCCAAACGATGTTGTAAACAACATTGGTGTCCTCATTGACATACTGTATCTGTAAGGTTAGCTATAGCTGAGCAGATGCGCTTTCTTTCTTTCTGCAGCGTATTACAACATTTCAGCAGAAGTAAAGTGAACACACAGCATAACACAGGATGTGTTGCTGCAGCAGAGACGTTTTTTCCCTCTTAAACTGAGTAGACACTACACTCTCATGTGGGCCACGTGGTCCAGGAGGAAGAGCAAAGCCCCCGGTGTAACACTTTGTTTCTACATGAGTAAGATTAAAGGCACTGGGGCTACTGTCACTGCAGTCACAGTGATTTGAATGACAGCAACATGTCACTTAATGTACATGTAACTGGTGGTGTTCCCAACTTATTTCCCCTGGCTTACGTATAAGACTAAGAAAATGCATCTTATAAAGGATCAACTTAAATGTACCAACTTTAGTGGGATATCCACAACTATGGAATGTGATTGATAACACTAATATGCGTCTGTTTAAGAGATTTTAAGGCAACAGTTGCTTATCACTAAGGACTTCTAAACAAATTTGCCCTGTGAGACACATTTATACTTCCCTTGTAATGTGTCTGTATTTATTATATCTTAACTATTTCAAACCAATGTTTAGATTTATAAAATGTTAGTTTAGGGACCATTTAATTAGGGTTGGATTGGTTCAGTTTTTTGGGTGTTTGGTAAGTGTTAGATGTTTTTTTAGGGTTGGGGTTAGGGGTTTGGGTTACGGTTAGCTTGTAATGTTTATGTATAATAATTAACAATAACAATTATATTTGTAAAGTGATGGAGTTTAAGAACATATATTTAAAGAGTTGTAAGTTAAACATGTTTGTTCAAATACTTAGAAGATAAACTAAGACTAAGATATCTCAACATGTATTTCAATAGACTACCATTAAAGTTGTCAATACACTTGAGTTTTAAAATAGTGCCATCATCAGGTTGAATTTAAATGCATCCAGTAATTTTAGTGTATGACCAAATACCTCCAATATGCTTACAAGCTAAACTAAAAGGGAACATGGTAAACATTGTACTTGCCCAACATCCGCATGTTAGCATTGTCACTGTAAGCATGTTAGCATTCTGACGTTAGCAAAACCTTGCTGTTCCCCCATCTGATGATTTAGCTCAACAGTGTGAACAACATAAGTCAAATGGAATCGGAACTTTTTTATTCTGATTTTGTGATGTTTTGTGAAGAAGTGCAGACAAAACAGTTTTAATTGAATATATTCATGTTTCAACCCCACCATTCCTGGTTCATATGCTGCTTTGCCTTTTCTTCACATAAAGCAGAATAATTTAAAAAAGTCCCTTTCTTTGTCCGTGCCCTTGTTTTCATCTGCTATGGAATCTGCAAGCTTGCTGGTCAGTTCAGAACCTTGACCAGTTCACAGGGAAAATCTGATATCAGCCACATTTAAGAAGACAATGAGTACAACCACACCGATTGAATGGTTTCTGAGAACTACATCAAAATTGAGAATAACACTTGTAGGAGCCAGGAATGGAAGAGTGGGGGATTCTGTTGTACATTTAATAAGGGTTATAATTGTTTATATTTTGTCATGGCTTTCAATTCTGCCCTTTAGGCTTTAGCTTGGAGAATCACTAAAAGTTCAAGAAAATAAATGTAGGTTTGTTATTTTTCACATTGGTTTAAAGCAGATTATGTGTCCATTATGATTAGCAGATGAAATACAATTAAGAAAAGCATCAACAAAAAATTGCAGAAAAAACCCGTTTTGTTTTACATATTGTATTTATATTCTGTGATTGTAGATTTGAAAAGGGTTGATAGCTATACCTTTATATTAAGGTCATATATTTATATATATATAACAAATAATGGGATATGCATTATTAGAAATGTAAACAACACAACCTCATATATTTTATGATTAATAATATTGCATGGCCTTTTTTCCTCAGTGAGTGACTAATAAAACCCTAATATTTGTATAGCCCGCATGCAAACAGCAGACGTTTTTATTACTTCAGGAGAACATTTTTCAAGTCATCATTGTTATGCAGACATCAAAGTTAAAAACTAATTTAACATTTTTAAAAAGCTGCCCAAAAAGATAAACAGAAGTCTGAAATCCTTAGGGTGCATCTTCCGTCACTTAATTACTCCCCATTTGGTAGAGAAGCACAGCAGTCTTTTCTTATTACCCTCTTTACTCTGCTGTCGGGCTCCGAGACACAGAAGTGACAGAAATATTTTATTTCAAAGTGAATGCCTTTATTTTCAGTACTGTGTTTTCTATTTATTATAGTCATCTGAGGAGGGGGTGGGGGAATGAGAAACTCAGAAAGCCTGAGGGCCAACACCTGTCTAAATATAGATGAAAAACAATATAATCATCTACTCTAAGATTAATAGACTCTTCTTTAAAAAGAAATGTTGTCTAACCAAGCAGGTCACCTAAGAGCATGTTCTTGTTTACAGTGACAGCCCCTCGGGTCCAAAACAACTGGCTGAGTGAATTACAGTTTTGTGAAAATACTTTAGGAGGAGTTGGGTTTGCTCCAAGAAGTCGATGAACTGTTCTGTCAAACTGTGAGGCTTTGTTTCCCATTTTGCAAATGGTGCTATTTTTATGGCACGATGTCCGTGTAATAATGGGTGGGTTAAGTATGTGAATACCCCTTCATCATTATATTCAATCATTTCTAAAAGTAATGCAATTTTATTGTGAATCCGGGAAGATGTTATTACTATTAGATAAAAGATACTACAAAATGCTAAAAGACATATTATAGCACAGCTACTGTTACATATATTTTACTAATACAGATATGATCCAATACGGATCATTTCACCAATAATTGAAAAACAGTACACACATAAGGTGTAGCACCATACTAGAATATTTTTAAGATATATGTTTTTCATTACTTTTTAAAAATAAATAAACAGCAGGAGACATTAATATTTGATTTTGTGAAGCACTACACTGTTATTCAATATTTCCCACAAAGAATCACCAAAATTATTCAAAAGCATATTTTAAAATTATTCAAAAGCATATTTTAAAAATAATTCAAAAGCATATTTTAAAATTATTCAAAAGCATATTTGAAAATACATATGTATTTTTTTTGCAAAAAAGTAAAGTCCATAAATAATACATTGTATAATTTAAAATAAATATTTTAAAAAGAATTACGTCATGTAAACGTTTACTGAAGTTACAATTTCAATGCAGGAATTTTAATTATAGCATATTATTTTTGCAATGTTTTATTACTTTAGCTTTGTATTTTCACGATAGCTGAAAATGCTAGAACAGACCTTTGCATACAGTCTATCTATGGAACCTCTGCTCTGCGGAACTGATTATCTGCCACCATGTCTACCCGGACAACAATAACAAACGGCATTCACTGCGCTTCCGTTGCCCATGACACCGGAGCGAAGTTCTGACAGCTGATTCCCCAATCAGTTTAAATCCACTCCGAGTCCCAAATAATCACTTTTTAAAGTTATTTACAGTCCGACGTGTCTCCTATAACCTCCGGCTGGAGTCACAGACAGCGCCTTGAACCGAGGAGTGCGGATTATTATGGTGTAGCAAGGGGCGCTAGCTCTGAGACAGAAGGTAAAACACAACGCTCAGAAAACACACAAGCTAACACCGACTAGCACACATACTTCATCAACAACTCGCGTGCGACTTCACTGAATCAAAACGAAGTGACATGTCCTTGTGCACTCAAGCACACGTGCGGAAAATAAGCCTTAGCTGATACTGTTTAAAGCTTAGCTAGCTGTTATAAGCTGCAGTGTTAGCGGTTTGTTATTGCAGTGGGTTAACGAGTTAAAAAGTAATGACGAAGCTATAACTTTACCTTTTAAAAGTGTTTACATTAGCATTAATAATCCTGTTAGCTCCGCAAAAGGTGTTGTCGCGAGGAATACGCACTTTTACGTGTTTCAGTATCGAGTTAGCTGTACTAATTTTGTCCACCGTGAGTTACAGGGTGTATTTATTTACAGAGCAACTACACTTAGCATCACTCTACCAATGTATTCTTTATATTGGTTATGTACATAAGCTTGACATACTGTTCCAATGTGTGTACACTTGTGTGGTAGAGCCAGTGTACTTTAGTCTGATTACACAGCAGATCTTTCATTATTGTATTTGGTAGTTGTACAAGCCTATTTTTTGCTTCTGCTTCATGGCTCTGCCCCTACCCCTGCAGCTACTTGACTAACATCCAGGTACTTTGTGTCAGTGAGCCACAGGCCAGGGTGCAGTGACTGACAGCTCAGGCTGCTGGGCTGTGAGTCAGACTCAGTGACACACATTTGATGGCTCTCTGATACCTGATGCCTTCACCCTTTGCTGCTTCTGCTCCCCAAATGAGCTCCCCCCGGTGCTCACTGGACACACAGTCATCAGAGATGTTAGTGATCTGCTCCCCTAGAAAGGTTAAAAGACCTTATTCTGCAACACCACCTGCAATGTTAAGTGTAATATTGGGCAGAAAAATTAAGGAAACAGGATAATACAGCAGATGTGCATTGATGACTGACACAAGCAGTGTGTCAAACAGTACATTTCTTTGGAAGAAATGATGTCCCAGCACGAGCAAGAGGTTACAGACTTCTTTGAAAGCTTGAAATTCCCTGAAAGTAGTGTTTTAAATGGCCATTTATTGGTGATTTTATATGTTTACATACTGTACCCTGTTTGTTTCTATTTGTCTATGTGTCCTGATCCATTTATATAAAAACCTGTCTGAAAATTAGACTTTGGCCACTTTGTGATGTCACAATGTTTTTTTGGGTTGTGCAACCAGTAGCCAATAACTAACCAAGGTAACACCCATCTTATCACCTGAGTCTCCTCCTAGATCACCATTGTGTTCTTTTAAACATAACACTCCTCATAGGGGTGTGGCAGTTCATTTGCAATTAAAGCTACATATACTGAATCAGCACTTTTGAAACAAGGCTGAAACAGAGGGGATTATGGGATGGGATTATGGGAACACATGATCTGTGTGTATTTCAAACCAAACACTTCACAGACATGTTTTGTAATATCTGATACCCATAATATATTGTTGAAAAAAGTATAATAGGGGACCTTTAAATTATTCTGTTATTAATTAATTCAAAAAGAATGAATACCAAATTTTGATACATTATCTTTCCCAGGCTTAACCTGAAATAGATTTACAGTTTTACAGCAACTTCCAGGACATGTCAAGCTTTCAAAAACATTGTTTAACAGTAAGACATTTGCAAGGTGTGAATATTTTCATCTTTCAGTTTAAAATGTCAAACATACAGTATATGATGGCTTCCTGCTTAGTGTCTAATAGGGAAGTTGGAAGATTCATGATGTTGAAACACTCTTTTCTCCTCTACTACTCTGCTGTTACCGTTATCTGCTGAATATCATGCAGTGTGGCCAAATTGCTGTTAATTTTCAGTTCTGATGCTTGTCACTGTAGGCTGCCTTCTGCCAGATAAATTAAATTTTTACGATATGATATTTATCTCTTTTCCGGCAGATGGTCTAAATGTAACTCTTTAAACATATATTGCATCCATTTTATTTGTCATAGAGAATAGAGAAAATTGTTATTGCTGTGGTATTGATCGCCTCAGTTTCTAGCTGCATGTAGTCTCATATTGAAGTCCATAACTCTTTTGGCACCACACGTCTTTTCTTAACGGGGAGTCCTAATTGCAATTGACTCCTCTAATCGATGTGGAGCTCTCAATTATACCACCGTAATTAAATGTTGTCATAGCTGTTAGTTTATTGCTATAGGAAGTAAAGGAAGCAGTATAATAAGACCTCATTATTTCCCTGTGTCTTGCTCGTTAAACACTTGCTATTTCTGTCCCTATTACCCCTTTGCCTATATGAGACCAGGTTAGTCTGAATATGCATGATTGAAACGCTGAAACTTAATGTAGAATTACAACATGATGTGATTTTACGATCTATAATTTAACAGCTAAGCTTTGGCCTTATAGTATGTATAACTATTGTTGTTTTCATCCATCCAGCTTCGAAGTATCTATATCTGCTTAATCTGTGCAGTGTCATGAGGGCTGAAGTTGTCAAGCTGTCAAATCAAGACCAAGCCTCAAGGCAGAGAGCAGGGCTTTGAAGTATATATTTTTAATAACAAAACAGTGGTACTGCAACTTCTGTGATATCATAGGGTCAAAAAAGACTCCTTCCCCTTGAATAAAAATGTGAAAGGGACGTCTGTATATCAGCATATCATTCTCTTGAGATAAATCATCTTCACAGTACGAACTTTTGAAAAGCCCTCATTTCAATTATTAGGTGCTAAAGTTGTGAAATGCGCTCCAGCTGAATCCAGTTATTTTCCAATAATTGGACTGAGCCGAGACCGACTGTGACTTAGTGGATTGGAGCCGGGCCTAGGGAAAACCCAAATGCTTACGTGATCACGCTGAATGGGCCCAATACATGCGGAAGATTGCTGGAAGGTCCATGGAAGATCCCTTTTTTTCTTGGGAGAGAAGAGAGTCAGGCCATTTTACATTAATTTGCCACTGTGAATCGAACGGGCCCTGCCTCTAACGCTGTATGTAACCTATGGTCTACTCTAGATAGACGACAAATGAAATTCAATACAGTTTGAAATGTAGATTTCACAGTTTACCTTGTGTGCACGTCTTTGTTGTAAGAGAGTAAGCCAGAAGAGATATTGAAATGATTATTGAAACTCATTGTGTTTCCCCCCCCCCCATTTGTTCTCCATTGACTGATGTATTCTCTATGTTCCTTTTGATTGTCAGGCTTTTAGCAGCACAGTGCAGCGGTGGGCAGACCATAGCAGCGCAGCCATGCTTACGTTGGCCAGTAAGCTAAAGAGAGACGATGGAGGGAAGACGGGCCGTGCCTCCGGGGCCTCCGACTCCACCCACAGGGTCTCCATCAGGGACCGCCTCCTTACCAAAGGTACCGGTATTTTGTCAGCTCGAATAATGAAAACAAAACAGACACATATTTGGAGATTTACTCCAGGTCAATAACGTTTTTTTTTGGTTGTTTTCAATACAGGAATATACATTTTCACGCTCCTCTTCCTCCATGAATGTCCTGTTCCTTTTTCTACATTTCTATTTCTCTCTTTTCATTTCTTTTCACTCTGTCCATGTTTTTGCCTCTTGCTCCGTCTCTTTTATTTATAGGTATTTCTAGTTGCCTTGGGAAGCAGCTCCAACACATCTGCCTCCTCTCTCTGTCCTTTTACATTTTAAAGGACTGTCCTTAACCTTTTCAGCTTTTAGCTCTATTGTTTTGTCTTGCCTCATGTTTACTCTCTTCTGGATTATCACCTGTATTTGTTTTAATCTATACATTTACTTAAACAGATACTCCATTGGAGCGACTTATTTTTCCTTAGGTACTGAGGTAAGGTTTTGGTTAAAGGTCAATACAGTTCTTAGACAGGAAACTGCTTAATGAGCTGGCTTGGGACCAGCACTTCATACAACTCAAGCTAAGGTTGCCAGGCTTTTAGTAATTTCTGTTTAAGTATAACACCATAATACGTCATGTGCATTTTTTGTTTTACTTGTCTTTCCTGCTCTTCCAGGAAACACTATTATCTCAATCTGTTTTGAAAAAGCAACTGATACTGTATCCGTTTGTCGCTCCTTAATTATGATTCTTTCTTTTTCTCTCTACAGAAGTTTCAGAACTTGAAGCCCATCTCCCTAGTAAGTATGCTATTTGTATTGAATTATTATGTTTTTTATTGACCAAGAATACTGCATAAAAATACAAAAGAGAAAATATTATATTTGCCAGATTTCAGCTAATAGCTAATTACCATCTGCAGCCCCTGGTCAAGTGCGTTACCCGTAACATGCCATACACACAGATTTTTCTTATACAGTTTGTTGAGTCAGACACATTCTTTCTGCTTTTTCTATCAAAATAGCACAAACTTTGGAATGTATCACTTCAATACACTGCATTTACTATCAGCACTGATTTGACCTCGACAAAAAAAGGTGGCAAACTTATTTTCTAAAATAGGCCTTATATTGTTTGTATTTATCCTTCCACGTCCGAACTTTTCATTTAAGGCTATTCAGTCTGAATTATTGACTGATTTAAAAAAACACATAGGAGATACAGTGGTGCAGTGATGACGTATTTTTGTAGGCTGATGTTAGTGAAGTTAGCATCGCAACCTTGACAATAAACAATAGGCGCTTTCACACTTTTCCAACAAAGGTTCATCAGAACTTAGTTCATGAGAACCCTTTAGTTCTCATGAACTAATTTTAGTTCCGGATTTCGGAACTAAAGTGGGAAAAGTACTGCGGTGTGAAAGCGCCTAATGGGATCTTTTGGGGGGACATTTAGATACTAATCACAATATTTAAAGCGTAGCTGCAATAACCTAAAGAAAAAAACGTTTAATGTCCGACGTCATGATGTTTAGTAGTTTTCGGACATTCACAATTGGGGTATTTACTCACGTGTTTTATGTCATAAAACAAAATGTGAAAATGTCTTAAGACAAGAGACATGGAAGTGATACAAATACTAACTCTGTTCTGGGTTTTAACAGTCATTCCTGCACTACTTTACAGTATAACTAATTGTAAAGCATTTCATTTCATCAAACAACTCTGATTTTCCAGATCACCCGGCTCTTCCACATACATGTTTTCTGTATTGAGCTGGAAATGAGTAAACACCATGTATGCTTTGAGCCTTACTCAGGCTTCATGCTTGTTATACTTCTGGCCTCAGGATGTATTTGCTCAAACAGACTGTGACCCCCAAACTGCTATTTAGTTCTGCTTTTTAATTAGAATGTATATTAAAGTTTATCGGATCTTCGTTGCTCAGTTGTCTGGTTATTATTATGCATGAGGGCTGAATTAATTATCATTGCTTTGGCTGAACTCAGCATGTTGGCTGTTGTTAGTGGTCTGATCAGTTTCCTCTCTCAGCTGAGGACCATGAAATCCAGGGAAGTAAACACGTTACGCAGCCCACAGTGTTGATGAGAAAGTAAGAAGAAGACTTGTATAGCTGGAAAAAAATTGTTTTGTTATATGTCTTGTAGAAAAGACATGTGATAATATTGGCTCAAAGCTAATGTTTGCGCCTAGCTACTACAGTGCTTTTGTTTTTGTTTTTCTTCTGTATGGTTTTCGTTTATCAAAGCAAATGAAATCAAACTTTATGTATACAGAACTTTTTATACACAAAAGGTTTGGAAGAGGATTAGGGCCAGATGTCAAATAAAATTGAGATCTAACCAAAAGGGATTTTTTTTACCTGATTTATTTTCCATGATTCTGACTTAAAAAAACATTTTAAAAAATGTCACAATTCTGAGATTATAGTCGGAATTCAGATTTTTTCTAATTTAAATGTGGTCAGATCTCCAAAACCATCACACGGGGCCCTAATCCTCTTCAGTACACAAGTAACACGAAGTGCGGTACAACTTTAACTTACGGTATAATGAAAGTATTAATAGACCTGACAGTTCTAGATGGTTCATAGGTTAAAAGCTAATTTGATAAATAGCTAGGACCAAAACCATTAAGAG
The DNA here is from genome assembly GCF_949606895.1 of Notothenia rossii. Classification (NCBI taxonomy): domain Eukaryota; kingdom Metazoa; phylum Chordata; class Actinopteri; order Perciformes; family Nototheniidae; genus Notothenia; species Notothenia rossii. The sequence goes on from NC_136904.1 coordinate 69,817,318, forward strand.
CTTTAAAAACCAACGGAAGTATTGTAATGATTAATTTAAGGTTAGTTTATTTTTATAGCACACACAGGCAATTCAAAGTGCTTTACAAAACGCAATGACACGCTTTGTATTGTGAATACGGTTGATGCTACAAGAGCTGCAGGTGTTAAATCACCTCTGAAAAGCATTGGCAAATATATATGTTTTAGACCCTCCAGAAAAACGCGAGGAAAAATCCTTGATTATGCGGGCTAAATTCCTTGATCATGCGATTAAACATGCAGGGTTTTTATGTTATTTTATGCGGTGAAATTGCGGGAAGTTGCGAAATATGCGGAAAGTTGCAAAATATGCTATATGAGGGAAAAAAGAATAACAATTTTTTTAAATATTGGGCTGTCTTATTTATTCTCTCTCACACACAACCTGCCACTAACGTTAAACCCCTTTACTATTCAATTAAACACATTCAATGTTTATTTATTGGAAAAGCAATTGGGCTATTTTAATCTCACACACACACACACACACACACACACACACACACACACACACACACACACACACACACACACACACACACACACACACACACACACACACACACACACACACACACACACACACACACACACACACACACATAACCCCCCCCCCACACACACTTCTCCGCCTCATTCCGTTTTCATTTACTCGTTCGTTATCTGACCAGCTTCAATCGTGTAGGCTACTCACCTCGTTTCTTGTAGCCCTCGAAAGGGTTTTGGAGGTTGATGCCTCGGTGAACGTAAGTTGTTTGGCTTTCTTGTCCGCAGCAGCAGAAAGCATTTTCGAATGTTTGAATGAATCAAAGTGGGTCGTCCCCGTCAATTTTCTCTTATGCTCCAACACACAGTTGCACGGGGTGCAGAATAGTTTCCGTCGGTAAATGAGATGGATTAGATTTTTTCATCTTGGTGTTTTCTCTATCGTGTGAGCTCCACACGTTCACTCTATACAGTGTTGTTTACATTCTGTGATGCGCGAGCTGATGACGTCACGTCAAGACGAGTTTTTCTCAACTTTGTGTGGAAAAATGCGGGGATTATGCGGCCTTTTGATAAATATGCGGCCTTTTAAAAATCTGCGCCATTTTGCTGATTATGCGGTCAATTCTGCGATCGCAGAATCGCGTTTTTCTGGAGGGTCTAATGTTTTCAACCTTTAAAACCCTTTTAATGCCATCAACCTGCAGAAGTAGTGCAGAAGAAAAGCAACTCTGATTAACTTTAATCAAACAAATAAACACAAACTTGGGGCGAGGAACATGCATACATCTACTCAATAGCCTTGTTGAAAACTCTATTCCGATTGGTCAGTTAAGGTATTCTATGGTCTGTTATTTTAAATGAAAAGGACAAAGTTGATTTCATCTACGTTGTTCCTTTACATTTATACCACACGTTATAGAAGTGTCACTATATCTGGTAGCCTTATGTATCCAAAGTATCATTTTAAACTGTCGATTCAGTGAAAAGAGCTGATGTAATGTTGATTTAGTAAAAAAAGAATTCTAGCACATGATGTCATTTGTCTAGGGTGCGGTACATGTGTTTGAACAGCAGGGGGGGATGTGGTGCCACATGGAGACCCCAGGCATTAATCCTGCTAGATGGGATGACAGAATGAAAAATATGGCTCGAGATGGACTTTAATAGAAATACAATAAATTATTGATGTTAGTGTCACAGAAAAAAGTAATGGTAGAACTTCATGGAGCTACTGCTAGCTTTAACCCTTGACCAGACTAACTAAACTCCTGTCATTTGTTTTTGTTCAGGTACATGCAAAGCCAGTTTCCCAGATGAGGACAAGCTGCATCATTTTCAGCTGGCAGTGTCACCTGGTAAGAGAAACATCTGTCCCTTTACACACTTAACTGCCCCCTATTGACAAAAAATTGTGACAGTCAATGTCAGTTTGGTTTCCACCCCTGCAGTGTTAGTATTGTGTGCACTTATTGCAGCAGTGTTTGTGGCTGCTGGTTTTTAAACACATACAAAAACCCAAAGAGAATAAAACATCACATTTAATGGTTATGATGCACCACACTTACATATATATTTTGTGGGAAAACCCAGCAGGAAACCTGAACCATGATTTTGACACTTAAATGTACTGGTCAAACACTATAAAAAATGTAATATTGGTTTATTGTCGGAAAAATAGCTTTTCAGTTTTTTATACTAACATCACGTCATTTGGATTTGATTAGAATCACAATACTTTATTTATCCTGGGGGAATTAGGTTTTTTGTGACAGTTGTTCCATTTCTAAATGAAATAAAAGTAAAACAAAAAACTGAATAATATAAACGTAAGAAGTTAAATTGCAGTCAAAAAATGCAATAAAAAAAAACATTTCATATAAAATACGAAGTTAGAGTAAGATGTCCAAAAAGTTCAAATAAAACTGCTAAAAACATTTTTTATAAACATAAGAAGTAAAAGTTAAACTGTGCAATGGTAATGGAACAATATATAACATGTATATTACAATATATAGAGGGGTATATTAGTATTACATTACAATGTATTTAATAGACTAGTATGACATAAAGGGCTGCATTCTGAAAAGTTGATTCATCATTGGAGACGACTGAGTACTTTTTTCCCACCAAATTCCTGCACTTTTTCTTAGTTATGTCATTGCACAGAAGCTAAACATTTACAAACTAATTCTAAAAATGACCTAACCACAAATCTACCGGAGGGCAGCATAATGCCGGGCGGCAGCGTAGAGTAAGACAGCCTGACTCGTGTCTGTTGTCAGCTCGGCTGCTCTCAGCTCAGGTGCAGGCTGTCAATGAAGGCTGCTAAACTGCTATTGAACCAGACGCTGGAACGACCTTTGCCGTCCGCTGGGATTGACTCTTCAGCCGACAGCGCTGTCAGCAGAAGAGAGGCTCTGTGGTGTGTGAGGATTTTAAAACTCAACTGTCACCACTCTTTTTACTTTCTCTGATGTTTGTGAATCACAGGCGATGAACATAAGGCATTAGAACTTGGGTCTTTTAGCTAAAAGAGACTAGAGGGTGATATAAGGGTTTAGTGAGGGGCAGCAGTTCTGAAGTAAAGAGTATGAAGAAAACACTTCAGTAATTATAGTATGTGAAGTGTTTATAAAAAGTAACATATTTATAGATATGACAAATTAAGAACCACAGGCATATTACATTTTATGTTTATATCAATATTTAGTATTTTATTTTGATGTTTGTATGAATATTTAATATATATATATATATATATATATATATATATATATATATATATATATATATATATATATATGTATAAATATATATTTATATATATTTTTTGTAATCTTTATTATTTTGCCTAAAATATGAGAATTTAAAATAAATATAATAAAAACATATGTATAGCTATGACAAGCACTAACCACTGCAGGCACATGATGTCTTATGTTTATATAAATATCTTTATTTTATTTTGTATTCATTTATTTGATCTTTAATTTAATTCAAAACATTTAGCAAAACAATTATTATTAAATATATTATGATATTAAAATATTATTTTCTTGATTCTGACGACAAACTCGAGGATAAACTTTTACAACAAATGTGAGAAGTGGAAAATAAATTCTCATTTTAATGCGGCACAGTTCTCTGAATACTGAGTGCTCAGCAAAATATTGTCTTTCTATTGTTCTTAGCCTCAGCCTCCAGGGAGGACATGCAGCCACAACCACTGCTTTCTCATTGTACGCAGGGTTTGTGTGTACACATTGTTTGGGAGTATGTCATTTATGATAGAGTGGGGGGGACTGTAGATCTTAGTAAGCCAATTTGTGTCTTAAAGTATTCCCTTGAAAAGGCACTCCAGTCTTCTCTGGGTATTTTTCGACGTTACTGCAGCACCAACATTATTCCCCACGTCCAATAAGCTTTGCTCAGCAGTGTTCCCAGCTAAATGGGCCACCTGTCGAATACTGTACAAACCGAGAACACTGGTGTGGGACTAGCCGTGTCTCTGGAGGCTGTTTTACCACTTACTTCCTGCTATTATAAAATCTATTAACACCGATTAGACCAGAAAGAAATTCATTGAGGATAAATGTGTAAAATTGTAAATGTTAAAGATTGAAATAATTATTAGGTTTAGATATGATAACAAGTATTTGAAGAATGAAACAATGTTCGCCTCATTTTGCTGTTGGCCTTTGTTTTCTCCAAATTAGTTTAATGAAACTGTAGAGCTGCAGCGGAAAGTCAATATTTACTGGCATACGTGACTGAAACAATCCTTAAATAATACAGCCATTTAAGAAGCTTGAGCTACCATATTTATGGTGTTTATACTATTTTAACTTTGGAAATTGTATGCGCTAATATCGCAAAATTTTACATGTGTTTTAAGTTTGAGCTCATTTTAAAAGAGCAAATCCCTTTTTATTATATTTTGTCTTTTTTTGTCTTTTTATATAGTTACTTAGGTAAGTACTCGATTATGATTGGTCAATTCAGACATTTCAGAGGTTGTTAATACTCGCTAACACACCGTGGCTTTGGATCATGGGACTATATTACTGCAGTCATATCAATCCGCAGAAAGAAGTTCGGTCAACTTAATGCCTGCTGTGGATAACAAACATTAGTTTTCATTCATCAGAAACAATCTGGAATACTTTTTGAATATTCACTTTTATATTTGTGGAGAGCTTGAAGCTTGTGATTCATGATAGCTAAACTGTCCCAGTAAAGCAAAAAACAACAACGCAAGAGAATGAAAGAGGTCAACAGACAGAGCGACGTCAGAGAAATCAAAAGGATCAAAAGCAAGTAAACACCGTATGGGTTCTGGTTTAAAGACTGGTTAATGAAAATAAAATCCACTGTTGCCGCATCTCCAGCTGTTGGTTGGCCGTCGGGCTCCATGATCGTCCCAGTGTTTCATTTTCATTAATGACCCCCTCTTCCCACATTATCCGTTACTTAGAACAAGTGTTTTGTTGTGCTCTAAGAAAGTTCACGCATTATATTGTTTCTTCTTTACTTTTACGTTGTTCAGATAGTCCTTCCTAAAAATGTTCTATTATTTGAATTGAATTTATTATGGCAAAGTTCTTGATATGGCATTTAATGCTGCATTTTGAATGGGTTTCAATTTGTTTCAAGAGAGTTACTAAAGTCCCTGGCCTGCATCATTTTTTTGCCAACTAAGTTGTTTTGACATTTTGATGCTTTAGTAAGCGGTAAATTAATTGAAAGTTATTCTAAAGCTATTCTAGGCCATGTTTGTGAGTGTGTACGTGTGAGTTAAGTGCCAGTTAGTGTGTATATCTGTGATTCATCCATCTTCCTGCCACCCGAGTCGAGACTGTTTCTCCAGCTTAGATTTCACAAAGGTCTTTGTAAGCTAAATCTGCAGAGAAAAGCAAAGATCAGCAATTAGAGACGCGGGTTCGGTGTCATGTTCTTAAAGAGGAGTTGATAAGGATATTGAGTTCTCAGAGAATGACACGCTCAATTATTCAGAGCCTCTGTCTCCCTCTTTTCACTTCCTTTCACTTGTTCTTCTCTGTTTATGTGTTTCTGTTCTCCCGTTGTTTCATCTCTCTCTCTCTTTTGTTCTTTTCCTTTTGTCTGCTCTGTCTGCTTCCCCTTGACTGAAAGCCAAGCAATACTGTTTTAGCACAGTTTTTTTATACTACAGCCTGGCATTACGCTACCCTTGAGCTAAAGCTAAAGGATCAAATTACAGTGTTAGATCCAAACGACCTACTGTATGTGCATATCAAAAGTGCATTGCAGGAATTGAGTCCTTATAGCTGGAAAGGAGATGGCTTTCCCAGTTCACTCGTCTTAGAGTCAACGTTTTGACTGTTTTTTGGGTGTAAGGGAGAGAAACTCCCTCTTGGGGGAACTTTGGGATTTTAGCCTTTGCAGAATATTTAATATTGTTTGATTGTATTGTCTTACACTGTGTTATTTCTAAATATTTAACCAAAAAGTTGTTTAACTAGCATCAATCTAACATTTGTTTGCTACATAAAAAACAAACACAGAACAATATTCTTCAAGCTCAGATCATCTGGAATGTCTCTTTAGTTACTCCATTTAGATTAGTTTCCTTTTCCCATGCAAACGCTCTGTGTCGTGACCCCTCTGCTCCGGACCCCTGTGTCTCTGAGGAATGGGGACAGCAGCAACACTTTGGGGTGAACACGTTCTCACATCATTGTTTGGATTATTAGAAAAACAATTATGAAGACTATAGACATGCAAATTATATTGTCTTTGAGTTTTAGTTGTGTTGTTGTCCCCATTGCTACAGAAACCGGCAAGCGGTTAAAAAAAAAATCATTGCAAATGGCCGTATTATAAGAAAGGAAGGAGTGTTACATTTATGGCAAAATGCATAGCCCTAGTTTAGTCCTTCTTTTATACACACAATGACCTAATTTTGGCAACAAAAGAAAGCACATAAAGAAAGACTCACTCAATACTTTGTAAGGATCTTAGGTAGCAATCTTATCTTACAGTTATTTGAAAAATATCTGTAACACCTTTGGTTCTTCTCGCAAGTTGTGAAGTTCAAACTTGTGTTAACAGCTTTTCCACAGAGTGACGGTGTGTGTCATGTCTGGCCTTAGGTATTCATACGCTTATTATAGTTATATGGCTTTGTAAACCTCCAAACTTGAGATGAGTTATGCTTTAGTTTGTCTCGTGTCTTTCTAAAACAGACTTTGCCTTTGGTCCCTATGTTGGAGCAGAATCAAAAGCATTTACATTTTGGCTTGCCAAACGGACGCTTGGCCAAAAAAAGAAAGGAAATAATAGTAAGATAATTACCCTACACATTGGGGTTTCAGTGATTATGCCATTGTTGGAGGTTGGTGGTGCTTTGTTGCTGCTGGTGGGGTTGTTTTTCTGTTGAAGGACAGCCAATGAGGTTACACAGGTGGTCATCAAAAGTTCATCTCTGCACAGGCGTGTGCATGTACGTGCTCATGTGACAGTTACAGTACAGCTGTATGGGTAAAGCGTGTTTTACAGCCATGCTGCATTTCATTATTATTTGTATTGCAGAGTTTCCTGTGTTGGGATGCCCTCAACGTCCTGGGAAACATACTTTGGTACTATTGGTTTTTGGTTGAGTTGTGTAGTTGTAACCTAGCTGTTTTGCTCTCATTATGGTGCCAGACAGGGACAGTTTGGTCAGTATTGCCCCTGTGACATTTAAAGAAAGACTGATGCAAATAAGGCAAGGCAGGAGAGGAGCAAATCTGCACACAAATGTTGATTCCCTCTTTTGATTTAAATAATGCATAATTTAGTATTTGTTTAACATTAATGCTCCAGGTATAATATTGTTGCCTAGATCTACATCTTTGGGACGAGGACCTATATCTTATATATAACAGAATCAAAATAGTTCATCATACAAGATAAATAGATTTTTTTTTTTATAACATTATAGGTACGAAGATGGCTATTACAGTACAAGATATAAATGCTTTATCACCTGTATCTGCCCCCACTCTTCATTCTATACCTAAAAAAAAAATACAATCGGTGGACAACCCCTTGCAAAGTATACAAATAACAAAAGGTGAAAAGGTAATATAGCTCTTTATGTAGGACAACTCTCTGATTGTAATGGCCTTATATTGTCAGTACCACAAAATACAGAAGCTTACTTGTTTGTTTCTGTTTTTCCAGATAAGCCGTCCCAATCGGTTTTGCTTTTAATAATGGATCTGTCTTTAAGAAATCTGTCACAAACTATAATTACCTGTCATCTCCAATCAAGCCTTCTACCATCAATGTACTTCCTTTTATTCCTACAGGGGACATCGCAGTTATGCTAATACATCTTGGTATGATGGCTGATTTCTTGCTCAGACTTTTTTACTTGGATGCACTTAAGAAGGCAAAATTGTTTATCCAGACAAAGGCTACATTTACATTTTAAGGGTCCTCTCAGACTGCTTCAAATTGTGGGTCTTTCAATTGAGCGGTAGGATTTGTTTATTGTGTAAAAACCAAGCAGACCACCCAAATTATGTTGTGATGCATATTCGGCTGATGTTCTTGAATCTGCCTCTTAGGTACAGTATTTGAGTTTAGTTCCTCATTTACAGTGAGTACAGTGAGCACTATTCATCCCGTACATAGCAAACGCCTACAAATAGCCAAAACTAATGGGAATGTGTGTGTGCCTTGCATTCTTGGACAAATATTTGGGTTTGCTTCCATTAAGCAACTAACTACCCCTAAAATAAAAGTTATTTGGATTTACTCGATTTGAATGTGTACATTGGTCCCACACCATGAGAATGTGTAAGACTGACACATTTTTGCTTGTTAAACCATCATATACTATTCACATCAGACCGCTATAAATAATCATGTTGATTCAACATGATATCTTTCAGTTACTTCAATCCCATTTTATTGAGAAATGTTAAAGCAATTTCATCACGTTCTGTTTATTACATTTTGACCTGTAATTTTAACATGATTTTTTCATGCTATTAATCAAATATATTGTCTATGTTTTAAGCTATTTCATCATGTTCTGGTTGCTAGATTTTGACCAGTACCAGTACCTTGAATTTTTCATGCTAATATTATTAAAACGTATTATGCGTGTTTAAAGCAATTTCAAATATGACTAAGTCTATCTCATTCAAATACATTGCACACATAGCTTCTAATGGAGGCAAATACAAACTCAAGCAGTTCTGTATCAAAACACTTTATTGAGCTTTAAATAAGCAACAAGAATACCACTATACACACACTTATGTACATTCAAACTAGTTCTCCATTATGTGGTTTAATTCGGGGTTTTACCCTTTTCACAGTAACAATAGAATTGATCAAATATATATATTTTTAAACCTTTAAAAGAGGTGCTACAGCACAGGCAATATAGAAAAATACTACAGCATGGAACATTGAATAATTAAAGCATGGAACTATGCTTTAACCTGAGCATTTGTGACATAGAATTACCTGTGGTGGCTAGACCAACATCAGTCTAGAATAAATATATGAAGGAACAATAAGAGTAAATACGCTGAACAGTTGCACAGTTCCTTAAATTCTCAGCAGGGGGAGGATGATAGATAAAAGATTTCAGACACATGCAGGATTGAAAGGTTTCTGATAATAGAGTGTCAAACATAAATACTAAAGACACCAATGGCCTTTAAAATTGTCTCAGGTTAAAAACACAAGTTGTAACGAAGAAACAACAAATCCTAAAATGGTATTTCAATACCAAACATAACAGAGAAAAAATAACAGATTCAATTGTTTGGGTTTCCTTGCATGCAGCAGTCTCTGAACCGTTTTACTGAAGGAGCCTGTTTTTCAGAGCAGTTGCTTTGTTTGAGAGCTTACCGCAGTCCAGTTCCATAATAATGCTTTGGACTACTTCAAAGGTGTAGCGGAGGTTAGCATGGTAGCTGAAATTCAGCGCGTACATTAGTCCGAACAGCATTGCAAAGGCTAATGCTACATTATCCAGATTTGTCAAGACTTTGACGCCTTCTAGAACGATCCCGATGTCCTCCGGTTCATCAGTGGAAGCATCTTTAAGAACATAAATCCCCACAGTTGTGTCCTTGATGGTGCCTTCATCTGTGTCCTGTAAAAAAAAAAACTGCAACATTTAAGCAAATAAGACCTAAAACGAAGCCCCATCAAGAAAAAAATAAATAAATATGGGAAGGCATAGTATAGATCTAGCCATGGCAAGTTGAACATTATAAATGAAAGTAAATTAAAGATATCAAATTAAATGTAGAAAAAATAATCAAGTAATTACAGCAGAACATGAATCAATCTGGTGTTCTTTAAGCTGGCTATGCCTTACTGAGTATAAAAAGTGGGACACGTCCTTGTGTGGCACTAGTTGCCGTGTTCACTTACTAGTTTGTTAAAATGCTCCAACGATGTATGCAACTACTCCACAAGTATAAAATGAAAAATTGCAATTGAATGAAAGAAAAAGAGACATGAAAGATTTAATTGAAAAATGACCTTGACCAAATGAATGTTTACACAAGTGGTAGAAGTACAGGTGCATCTTAATACATTAGAATATTATGGAAAAGTTGATTGATTTCTGTAACTCTTTAAAAAGTTAAACGCATATTACATGGATTCATTACACACAAAGTTAATTATTCCAAGTGTTTATTTGTTTTAATCTGGATGATTACAATTTAGCTACAATAGCTAATAAAAACAAAAAATTCAGTAGGTGTTTGTGTTCCGTCTGAGTTGGATCACCAGAACTATAGAAAATAGATTTTTTCCCCTGAGATCCTGGGAGTCTCTTAACACGTTGGGGACACATACATGTAAAAGACATGAAAATTGAAATCTATGAAAAAATGTTGCATAATCAACTTTTCCACGATATTCTAATTTATTGAGTTGTACCTGTTATTGCAACAGTGGCTATGATGGAGACAAATAGAATGATAACAGAACAGTTATTGAGTTTGTGAAGATTTGAGGGCACGAGATAAGTTTGTGCACAGATGGAAGGCTGACAGGCAGGTAGGCCATCCAGTTATTTTAGCCGGGCCGGCTCAGATGATTGGTCGTGCTTTTTACAGTTCCACGGCTTCCACAGATGACATTTTTTTATGGATTTTTTGTCAAAGCACTTAAGATATTCATTGCTATCAGGATGTTAAGAGCATTCCATGGAATATAACAGTGTATCTCGAGCCGGTTTCTCAAACTTACCTACCCCACCTTTAAGTCACGTTCCAAATGTATTAAGTTAATTCAAGCAGCAACAATGAAATATTGAATTTAATATTTCATAATATCAAACAAAGGAAACAAAAACCACCCACTAAATTTTCAATGAACAATTTCAGCCCAAGAGATCATGTATGAAAACAAAAGTGAAGAGAAGTATAAAAGAAGCAGGCAGATTCATGTACATACCACATATTCTCGCACAAGGTCTTTTGGATCCTCCCCCATGTAGATGCATAGCCCCCTGATTATTGAGTCGCCTCCAGCATCTACATCATCACACTAAAAGTAAATGTACTTTATTAGTGTCTTGTTACAGGTCTTGTGCTTTAATTCAAGTCAACTACTGGTGTGAACTGTCATTTGGATACATATTACTTTGAGAATACAACATCACAGTTCCTAAGAAAGTGCAAGCCCTGCTGTGAGCTCCACATCCCCTGGACATCTTTCTCAAATTGTGGTCAGTGGATATACGAGTTGAATTATTATATATCACATTTAAAATTGAGATGGATAGATGGCTCAAGACAGGGTCAATTAAAGCTACAATGTGTAGAATTAGGGTGTTTTAGCTAAAGGTGTGGTTAGAGAGGGAATGGCAACGCTCTACTCAATCAGAGAAGCTACGGTGGCACTGAAGGACCAAAGAGTAGCAGTGTGTTAGAGCTGCTGTCAGCCGGCACTCTGGTCACTTTCACTGCGGAGCTACTACACTACTGAAAGGAGAAAGATAAAAAAAAAAGCAAAAGCACTAATGGTCTCCTTGGCGATGAGCACTTTTTGTGTGCCATTCTTGCAAATAAATTATGTAATAACTAAAATGTAAAATATTGTAGCATCACTTTTCACAATTCTAAAATTTGTGATTCTCAAAAAACATTTTCAAAATCATTTATGTTTATAGGTTATTAATAATTGTGAGGATACTGTATCACTTACATTAGCCATTTGCGAAATTATTGTTTCCAGCCTTCCCCCAAGCTGTCCTCCTCGCTTTTGGAACAGCTTCATCTGGGTGCCAGAGTGGAGGTCCAGCTGAGACAGGAATTTGGATTGTAGTGGCTTGGTCGTGATTCTCTTGAATTCAGAGTTGATCTGAAAACGCATAAAGGCAAAAGGGAATTTGATCATTGTTTAACATCAGGGAGAAAACCACCACCACAAATACTGGAGACCAGGATGAGGTTAAAAAGCACAGATGAATTATATATAATCAGTTACAGTATATTAGCAGTTTGCCAGTGTGCCCATAGATTTCCTTTTATCAACTTCAAAATTCAGGATGAAAAACCGAGCATGGGATAAGCCTTACCTCAGAGACTTCAAACAGAGCAGGCCACCTTGCCATGAAATCCTCCACCATTGGACCATCACGAACAACTTTGTGTCTTCTGAGTGCAAAGGTCTTTTCCATCTTTCCATCTCAACCAACAAGAGTGAAGCCGTGCAGCCTTCCATTGTCACTGACTTTATGTTAAATCGGCAAAACAAAACTTCAGCCGTTGGCAGCACACATATTTGTTCAGAACATGAATAATAATCCTTGTCACAGACGGTCCTTGGCATGCGGAAAACAGTCGCTGTTTTTTAAAAGTTTATATGACGTTATTTTAAGTGTGGAAAGGGCACCAACAACTATAGCTTAGCCCGATCCGATCTCCATTCAGAAAATGGCTGCTTTAAAGTGTTTTGCCTGCAGTTTTGTAACTACACTTCCCACAGTAGTCAATCATGGTTTAAATTAATCGGTGTCAGTATGTTGTTGATTCGGCCTCATTGTTATACGTTTATTACAATGAAATCACGGCAAATAAGCTAAATAAATGTACTTACTTTGACCGAGACCGACTCACAAACACAGCTACACAGCCCGACACAGGCATGGCGCACGTGATCACACAAACGCCACAGCAGTAACCGCAAAAGTGAAGCAGACTGAATACTTTCTCCACATCTGCCAGTAACGGCCCGTCCACACTATAGCTTCAAAAAAAGCTTGGAGCTGGGCGTGTCTGATGCTTGGGGATTTTATTCGAGCACCGCGACCAACAACCAATCACATGAATGTCCCACCCCCGGCATACAAAGCAAAAAACCCCGGGGATTTTATGCGAGCAATATATATACAGTGGGGCAAAAAAGTATTTAGTCAGCCACCAATTGTGCAAGTTCTCCCACTTAAAAAGATGAGGGAGGCCTGTAATTTTCACCCTAGGTATACCTCAACTATGAGAGACAGAATGAGAAAAAAAATTCCAGGAAATCACATTGTCTGATTTTTAAAGAATTTATTTGCAAATTATGGTGGAAAATAAATATTTGGTCAAAAACAAAAGCTCATCTCAATACTTTGTTTTATACCCTTTGTTGGCAATGACAGAGGTCAAACGTTTTCTGTAAGTCTTCACAAGGTTTTCACACCTTGTTGCTGGTATTTTGGCCCATTCCTCCATGCAGATCTCCTCTAGAGCAGTGATGTTTTGGGGCTGTCGCTGGGCAACACAGACTTTCAACTCCCTCCAAAGATTTTCTATGGGGTTGAAATCTGGAGACTGGCTAGGCCACTCCAGGACCTTGAATCGCTTCTTACGAAGCCACTCCTTCGTTGCCCGGGCGATGTGTCATTGTCATTGCTGAAAGACCCAGCCACGTTTCATCTTCAATGCCCTTGCTGATGGAAGGAGGTTGTCACTCAAAATCTTACGATACATGGCCCCATTCATTCTTTCCTTTACATGGATCAGTCGTCCTGGTCCCTTTGAAGAAAAACAGCCCCAAAGCATGATGTTTCCACCCCCATGTTTCACAGTAGGTATGGTGTTCTTTGGATGCAACTCAGCATTCTTTCTCCTCCAAACACGCCTAGTTGAGTTTTTACCAAAATGTTCTATTTTGGTTTCATCTGACCATATGACCTTCTCCCAATCCTCTTCTGGATCATCTAAATGCTCTCTAGCAAACTTCAGACGGGCCTGGACATGTACTGGCTTAAGCAGGGGGACACGTCTGGCACTGCAGGATTTGAGTCCCTGGCAGCGTAGCGTGTTACTGATGGTAGCCTTTGTTACTTTGGTCCCAGCTCTCTGCAGGTCATTGACTAGGTCCCCCCTTGTGGTTCTGGGATTTTTGCTCACCATTCTTGTGATCATTTTGACCCCACGGGGTGAGATCTTGCGTGGAGCCCCAGATCGAGGGAGATTATCAGTGGTCTTGTATGTCTTCCATTTTCTAATAATTGCTCCCACAGTTGATTTCTTCACACCAAGCTGCTTACCTATTGCAGATTCAGTCTTCCCAGCCTGGTGCAGGTCTACAATTTTGTTTCTGGTGTCCTTTGACAGCTCTTTGGTCTTGGCCATAGTGGAGCTTGGAGTGTGAATGTTTGAGGTTGTGGCCAGGTGTCTTTTATACTGATAACAAGTTCAAACAGGTGCCATTAGTGGAGGACAGAGGAGGCTCTTAAAGAAGAAGTTACAGGTCTGTGAGAGCCAGAAATCTTGTTTGTTTGTAGGTGACCAAATACTTATTTTCCACCATAATTTGCAAATAAATTCTTTAAAAATCAGACAATGTGATTTTCTGGATTTTTTTTCTTTCTCATTTTGTCTCTCATAGTTGAGGTATACCTAGGATGAAAATTACAGGCCTCTCTCATTTTTTTAAGTGGGGGAACTTGCACAATTGGTGGCTGACTAAATACTTTTTTGCCCCACTGTATATATATATAAACTCCCCAAACAGGTGAAAACCTACCAGTTTCACCCACTGTCTCTGCCACCTCCCTCCATGCCTGGTTCCTCCGGTTTGTATCCCAATAAATAGTTTTGGTCGTAAAGAACCGGGTGATTTGCTAGCGTAATTTCTCGTTTGGAATATGAGGAAATGAACTGCGGTCTGGCCCTCCCAGCTTGCACGCGGTTTGATTGGCTAGCGCTTGAACTGTCAGATTTGCATAAACAGGATTTGATTGGCTGACGCTGGCTACTTCGGCGTCTCCGCCTTCAGAAGTTGAACATTGTTCAACTTTTGCAGCCTGAAACGCCAGGAAAGCTCCGCTCTGCTACCCACAATTCAGTTCGGCGAAAAGCGAGGCAACGTGACGTCACCCCATTTAAAGTGAATGGGCAGACGCGTGGGAAACCTTTTTTGAAGCTGTCGAAGCTGTAGTGTGGACGGGCCGTTACAATGGCCCGAAACCATAGCCTGTATATATTAGCCCAATTAGCGGGTATGGTGATTACGAAATGATTCTTAATACATCTATCATCAATGCTAATGTCAGCGCTAGCTTGATAGCTAACATTAGCAATACATGGTGTCATGTATATACACACGTCCCCGTAATTGTAACATACCGAACGAACACAGCACTATATTGGAAAGGGGTACAAACATGTATTGAGCAGAAACATTACATTTAATTAACTTACTTTTGGAGTCTTTCACAGAGGTTGTCGACACCTCTTCTTCTGTACTTTTTTTCGTCAGTTCCTGAGGACCTATCACAGCTCCGGACGCCATTTGAAAATATACTTCATTTCCGGTTCTAACCACACTCGATTACATTGATTAAAATGTTTAAATGAAATCACGTTCAGTCAAAGCGATTTAAATACGTAGATTTAACATTCTCAATAAATAAATGAAGTCTGCTTAATGAAATCACATTCAGAGACAAAACATGAACTAATTCCGTTGCATTTACTGTTTTTATTTGTGTAAATTCAAAGAACCCCTATGTCAATTTTTTTCAGTGTAGCGTCTTTCTGTTTGGAATGTGTCTCTCAAAGATGTATTCCTTGTTTTGCGTACTTCTGTACTTAAAGTTGAGTGCATATGGCAATATCAGTGTGTATTAGTACAAGTTGAGTGTGGATAACATTATAATATTTGATATCCTTGTTTTGTTCCACTAAGTACCGCTATACTGTTGTGGGATGAACGTTTTGGTTTGATTACTGTTAATTTAGCAATATGTAATAGGGAAACACCAATGTCACGGCCAATTGGGCTTATTCAGAGTTAATGTGATGAAAGGCTGAAAAAAATGTGTACTTGTTTTCCGAAGAACATAAGCATTTGTATTTGGCTCTAGCTATATTGCGAATCTTGGCATTGTTTTGTTATCGGCTGAGAAATTTGACATTGGTGCATTTCTGGTTGGTAAAGATTTGGTTATTGAACAAACTCTGCTAGCTAGCTCGCCAACTGTCACAGGTATGCAGGCCTGTGCTGGAAAAGACTCATTGTTCCAGTAAACTGAAGACACTCATTAATTATTTCTGACCACTGACTGACACTTTTAGTCGGTGGATGCTTTCTGTCTGCTGTCTTTCTTTCGCCCTTTCAGTTTGTTACTTTCCGTTATTCTCTTTTTTTATATCCATCCAGCCCTGGGTTTGGATCTGTAGCGGTTTCTTTTATTAACCTTCGTACTGCCTAACTGCGGTATCTCTTTTTCACACAGTGTTTCACTCCCTCTATCTCTGCACATTAATAATACAGGGAGGACTGTTTGTGCGGTCTAATTCAATTGTACCTCTGTCATTGTTGCAGTGAATGGTATCTGGGAGGGCGGAGGACAGCTCTTTTACAAAGCAGGCCTTATCTCAAATTGCTCAGTGTTTGAGAACACAGACAACAGTCGAGAATGAGAATTGAACAGCTTGCCTTTATGCCAATGCTAAATGGGTGTAAATAAAAATGTTTCAACTCAAACACGACTTTTAAGTGCTATTGTTACCGTGTCAGAGCAATAAATAACTAGGGGTGCACCGAATGGGAAATTCTTGGCCGAAACCGATACCGAAAATAGGAAACAGTTGGCCGAAAACCGAATGCCGAAAGGCCGAAAATGATTAATAGAAATATATATAATGTATACATTTTTTACCAATGTTGTTCAGCTACCTGATTTTGGAAAAAGACATGATTATGGCAAAACTTAACTTAAATAGTAATCACTATTATGGGTCCATAAAACATTTATTCAGCACTTTTGAATCATTAATTCTAAGTCAAGTGCATTTTCTTTTCTCTGTAGGATAACTACAACAAAGTGCATTCAGAACAAAGCCAAGGTGCTTTAAAACTGCATAAACATCTAGGCCAGTAGGCCTACAACAAAATAGTGTAAATAAAGACTGTAACAGCCAGGCCTTCAACAACAACAAATGCACCTATAAGTGCATGCATACAAATGTGCAAACTGGATAAATCCACATGAATGTAACTATTTACAATTGAAATTACAATTCAATTTCAAGAATCTGTAAATAAGGCTGTCTGTCCTCATAAGCAAAGTAGTACACATTGTATAAAGATACATACAGTGAAAACTGGATACAAAATCCACAATCAATTACAAATTAAATTACAATTTCAAGAATCTGCAAATAAGGTGGTCTGTCCTCATGAGCAATGTAAACAACATTGTATCATTTAGATACCGAAAGTACAATATATTGAACACTGTGCTGCTTTCATTTCCCCCTAATGATAACCTGAGATGCTGAATTATAACTCACAATGAAAATTGTTCAGGAAAGTGGGTATAGAGTAGACATGTAGAACTAGATAAGCTTATGATAAGCCAGCCTTGTCTACTTATTAAGGAAAAGTGGGAGGTTCTTTTTAATGAACAGTAGCTTCTCTGCTTTATCAGCCATAAGTCTGTTCCTCTTCTCATCAAGCACATGAGAGGCAGCGCTGAACAGTCTCTCGCTGTCAGTGCTTGTGATTTGATCTTACTCCGCATATTTTTCGGGTGTTTTGATTTCAAGTGGTGGAGTAATCCCGAAGTGGTTAAAATCTGTGCAGTTACACCCCCTCGAGAAATGTCAGCTGAACACGTTTTGCAAATCGTAATCCGCGCCTCTTTTAAATATCTCCAAGCGCCAGACATGTTGGCTGTGAGCCAGCTGCGAGCATGGTCGCGCGCCGTGCTTGTCGCCGCGTTTTGATTACGTCATCACAACAACACGTTAGCTTACCAACGTAACCCTGTCCCCTGACATTCGGTGATATTTTTTCGGTGCTAAAACCCTTTCGGCCGAAAGCCGACAGGGCCTTTTTAACCATTTTCGGCCGATAATTTTCGGCGGCCGAATATTCGGTGCATTCCTATAAATAACCATTTTATTTTGTACATTTGTATTGCATTATGTTTTAAGGTGTTTTTAATATGTTTGTGTTAAGGTACTTTAAGACAAAAGGTGCAAAATTGGATACTGGCTGCTCCGTTAATAGAGCAAATAAACAGGTTAGGTCATTACACGGCTTATTTTCAAGGACTTTCCTTTTCTGTCTATCTCTCTCGATGTCACGAGTATCAGTCCACCTGTTTGAGGTCCGATTAGTCCACTTATTTATTTTGTCCAAAGCTGGTCCTGTGTTAATTGATAAGTGCTGTGTTATTCCTGTCCTTTTCTGACAGCGTGACACAATGAGATCACAGCTATCCAACTAATTAAAGTCCCCTCACATCCTATGTCCTCTATGAACCTTTAATTGGCTTGAAAGGCTACATGTAGGGAGAGATGAGGAGAGTGGCTGACAGAGAGAGACAGCTTACAAACCTAGTAACCTATCGAAGAAATTGCCGCAATTGATAAAGAAAAATCGTATCTTTAATGTGGGTAAAAATCTCGTACTTGTTTTTCTTCTTGCACATGTGTTTTCTCTTCATTTTTCCAAGCAAAATCTTGAAACTTGTCAGATATTGACCTGAGGACAATTTGACATTCAAATATTGTGGGGGTTCCGATGTAGCCAAGACTCTATTTGCCATGGGCCTGTACTTTTTTAAAAAGGTAAAGTCCATGACCAGAGTTTTTCACAAGATGCCATTTCACACTCAGTTAATGGCTTATCTTTAGCCAATCGTTACTCAATTTGTTGTCGGACAGAGCCAATGTTGCTTGGTCTCAGATTACATTTTGACCTGCATGTAACCAAAACCCGCTCAAACATGATTGGTTAATGGGCTGCTGCCTAGCTCACTTGGTTGAGCAGCAGCCCATTAACATTCCCCTCTACAATCTACCTTTCTAATGATGACTAAACTGCCGACACATATCTTAAAGAACAAGAACAGGATTGGTCTGTTCCCAATTAATGTGGTGCATTAGGTGTGAAAGTGTGTGTGTGTAATGAAGTCCGCCATTGCGAGATTGAAATGGAGGATTAAGCCATGATTATGTTTGACCTTCAGAATGTTTTCATTGAAAGGTCAGACATCAGGTCTTTAATCCCCTGAGATAACTTCCCAGGTTGAGATGTACTTCTCCATTTGCTGGACTATCTCCGCTGTCTTCTTTCATGTTTGAGTTCAGATGCAACTTCCTTCATATCAACGACGGTCGTCACACGCTTCATCTTTAAACCAGACTGTCAAGCTTTTAACCAATCTTCCTCTTCCAGTATTCAATTGGAAACAGCCACTGCCTATTTCTTTTAATCAATTCTTAAAAAACGGTAGTGCGTGGAAACAAGCATCAATCACAATTTTCTTCTGCAGATTTTTTACAATTTGTTGGAAACCTGACTTATGTCAATGGTTAAAGCCCTCTTTCCATTGGCATTTGTACATTAATGATTGTCCTTAAACACAAACTCTATTGTCGTGTGTTCATTGTTGATAACCCTTCTCTTCTGTTTTTTTCCTCCATTTTCTTCCAGATGAGGGCTACTACCAAAGTGGAAGGTTTCAGTTTGAAATAGACGTCCCAGAAGCCTATAACATGGTGGTAAGTGTTCCAATTATCTCTCATCATTTTGGAAAGTAATAGTCTGGGCTGTATTTTATGCATATATGCATTTGGCAGCAGCTTCTTGTGTTTGAATAGAAACTTCCAGGTTTGCTTTGCATGAAACATTCTCCAGCACAGTAGTGGTGCCCTAAACATCTAAATGTAATGTGAAATGTAAGCAAATGGCATTATATTTCCTTTCAATACAATTCATAAATGATATCAAAGTAGGCATTTTCTTATCTCTTAGTGGAAGGACTCCAAATAACCGCATAATTTTTTCTACCTGACCTTCATGACTTGCGTGTTTTTTTCTGTTCTTCTATTCATTCTTGGCTTTATCTCACCGTGCCAGTGTGTGCCTGTGTGTGTGGGGGTATCTTTTGTTTGTGTTCGTATGTAACCCTGAACATGTATGTTCCTTGTCTTGTATCTCAGTCTTTTGCCTGAGCCCTTCATCACACACAGTTTCTCTCTGTTCAGCCATCTGTGGCAGTTTTATGACACCTGCCACGGACTGATAAATAATAAACGTTCATTCATGAAAGCTTAATCGATTTATAATGTTGGCCCCAGGGGCTTCAAGTAAAGAATTACACCACTGACTGACTTTGGGTAAGAGAATATGACTCGGATGGTTTCAGAAGCACTCTTTGTCAGTATATGACCTGTAATAAAGTCACTTTTAAAGCTGTGTGAGGGTTTAAATGGCCCAACAAGCACAACAAATCAGTCATCTGCCTGGTTTGAAGTCTTAGCTCACATTACAAATATCCATTCCTTGACTTTTCTAAAAAGCGTGTCATTGATTTTCCTTCAGACTTACAGGCTTTAAGTTAGGTCTGTCAAGTAATTGGGTTTCTATCCATCAAATTAACCAACGTTTTTTTTAGTTTAACCGTTACACAGCACGGGAAGTGCCCAGAACTGATGGAATCCAATAATAGCAATGACTAATAATGACTCAGATATCATCTTAATTTAGAAGGGATCAACTGAACAATTAACATGGGCTGTAAATAATATCTGGATTTATTTGAGATTTGGAAAAGGGTGCCAAAGTGAATTGAATTTATTGAAAGAGATTTTGCAGTACATTACAATACTTTTAGTGTGCAATACATTACGATCCTAGTTTGTACTGCAGCACGGTTTCATTAAATTACAGGTTGAGGGTGTATTTCAACCAAAGGAAACCACAAGATCACAATAAAATGCATATGCATGTTGAGAAAAATCAAAACAACCTTTTTTTCCTTGCCTTTTCCCGAGGTCTGTCACTATTATTAACATCCTATGTACTTTTCATTATCCCTGACAGAGCTTCCCTGTAGTTAAAGGAATTGAACATTTTCCGATTACATGATTATAGTCATTTCACACGGGCACCTTTCACTGTTAAAACATAGTTATAGAAATCTCAGCAGTCCAAAGAATGCATAAATATCTTTTTTGATTTGAAAATAGTCCATATGTTCATGTTATTCTAAATGTACAGATATTTTGATAACAGGTAAGATGGCTTTATATCATCAAACTTTGAAAATGAGTTAATATAGAAACCTTGTGTGAATTCTTTTTTGCAACCTACAAACTTACAAACAACAGAAAAAGCCCCAAAACATAGTTAGATATGGAACATTTATTGCTGATACAATAGGCATAAAAGCCTTCATGTTGACCAACAAAAAATAGTAATCTATCTGGGAGCGCTGTTGTATTTGGCTTATCATAATTATCAACAAAAGGAGAAATTGATATTTTGTCTTGTTACATATTCTTTGCCATTTGTCTATCTGAGGGTGCCTTGCAGGTCGATACTAAACATGGGTTGATGTTTTTAAATTGCATAAGCACATAATTGAAATGACCAATGAATTGTTTTGTAGAGCATTTGACTAATTATCCACGGAGAAATGGTAACTTTGGTCGTCACGATATTCCGCATGTTGGATGAATGTGAATCTTTTTGCTATTCTAAAAAGCAACATTTTTATCTTTTTATGTCGAGTAGCTTACAAAAGTCAAAACATCTAGGTGTTAATTCTATAACTGGCAAAATACTACAAGCAAAATGCCCATGTACATATACTTACACGTCTATATACACTACTTACTAGCAGCAAAAGCATTTGTTTTAGCTCCATTTTCTCCGTTCTGTAAATACTTGTATTGTACAAAGATTATCTGACCCCCATAACAATTGTGTTTCTTCACGTTATTTCCAGCCTCCTAAAGTGAGATGTCTGACCAGAATATGGCATCCTAACATCACAGAGAACGGAGAGATCTGTTTGAGGTAATGCCTTGCTTCTATTATTTTATTCTATGCTACATTCGTCCTGCTAGGAAATTGATGGAAAAAGCAAATAAAAGATAGTATTCCCTTCGCTAGATATCCATTTCCCCTGCAGTCCCTGAAATTGGATGGACAAACCCTTAGAGACATTCAATAACATTCTCGCAAATGTTACCATTTTCTTTGTGATTTTATAAACGCTAGTCTTGGAGTTTTCTTGTCTGTACATTTGGCGATGGCACAACATTTCCTTGGTAATACTCACAAATGTTAAATGTCTGTGTTTCTCTTTATTTTATTTCAGCTTATTGCGGGAGCACTCTATCGACGGCACAGGCTGGGCCCCCACTAGAACATTAAAGGTACATAATTTGCATTTCATTCAAAAAAGAAAATGTAACTTTCTTTCAGAAGAATCTTTAAGCTTAAGGAATTTTTTTATCTCGAAAAAGGAACGTTAATGTAGCATGAATTCATCTGTCTTTTTTAAGTTTTGGCTGAGGGAATGACGGGACTCGAGCACCTTTCAGACAGTGGGTGAAAAGAGGTGCTGCAGCACAGGCAGTATGAGAAAATAAAGCACTTTTGGATCATTAAAGCGGCACAAAATAAAAATGTGAACCTGAAAATGACCATAATAGGGCCCCTTAAATGTAAACCTTAAGGTAAACATTAAAGGGCCCAAAATCAAAACCAATAGTCCCATTTGCTGGTAAAATACAAAGGAAATACAATGGAATTCTTAATAAACCTGTGTCTCTACAGGCTTTAGTTACACAAACATGATCTCAAATCTGTGGTCTTGTAAAAGTGTTTAAAATGTGTCAAAATCAAGAAGAAGTCATGGAGCTATTGAACAGAGTTGTATTGTTAACAACCGTCTACATTCAGTGGGTCATTATACAAACACTTTAGAACTGATTGCAACAGACCTCAACATTTGGCTTTTTCTTTATCAAGCCCTGACACAATGGGGGTGTGAGAAATATTGCTAAGGGCTGTTGAAAGCACTATGGAATATCTTCAGGACACAACAAAAACATTTTGCGGAGCTGTGCAAGGTACATTTCCCAATGGAAGGTTTTTCAGCTGCATAATAAAGAGTGCCTTGACTTATTTTACCCTTCCAAAAATGGAGCACTTTCTGCAAGAAACATTTGCTGAAGTTCAAAGAAAGTATGCATCTGCTATCCCTATTCAAGATTTGATTATAATTATGTTTGATTACAACTACCGCTTGGAACTGAAAGTAGTGGTACGATGAAGCTCTGTCTCACATGTTTAATTCTGCCTTCAACATTCTGGTCCAATCGGCACCTATCAGTGCTTCTCAACAGGGACACAAAGCTAGATCAACATTCCTCTCGATCACTGCACTCGGATGCAGTTGTAATAATGAAAATATGTAAATGCATGCATAATGTGTGAAGTTAGGGTTAGTGGAGGGACAGGGATTTTTTTCAGAGCTCCCTTGTCTCCACTACTAGATTTAAAAAGTCTAGAGGGTCATACAGTAAATCCCCTTGGTGCCTTTGAATTTCCTGCCAAGACTGTAGTTATTGTCAGGATTAGTCTTATCCCCTAGGTTGTCCTCTTAAGGTTCTATCCCTCTCCTTTCACCTTGTTTTCGCTGTCTGCACACATTAACGTACTTGAAGGGTCTTCTCTATATTCAGAAAATCTATTTTCTCTTCTATTTCCTGTGTGTATTGATGTACATTGTTTACATAATTAACATTCTCCAGCTAGATCAAGTTTGTTTCAAAGCGATGTCCTCCTGACCCTTACTGTCACCATAAGCAACCACATTATTTTACTCTTCGCATGATTAAATCCCACAATACACCAAAAGGAAATGTATACACCATATGTAGCCAATGTGGTGGTGGGTTGTGATGAGGATATAGTGTCTGTAACCAAGGCATCATTTGCCATGAAAGTGTGGCTCGAAAAAAGCAATTGTTTTGTCAAATCTGTTTCTTTTTATAAAAGTCATTTCAGTGGTGCAACTGAAACCTTAGCATCACATTAACACATTGTCCCCCAATACTGTATATCTACATTACATTTTGAACCAACTAAGCCATCACACTATGTGTTGATGTCATGTTTGGCATCGAACTTTGACACAGGAAGTCGGGCCATTGACCAATAGCAAGTGACAGAGCTTATTGTCAAAGAAATGGGAAGGATGCTATCGTAGCTTACTAGCTAGCTATGATGCTATATTCAGTTAGGATTAAGATTTGTTATGGAAAGAGTAATAGATTGCACGACATTACCAGACAGGAGTTTGTTTCGAATAAACGTAATGGCCCGTCAGCGACCAAACTAGGCTAGCAAACTGAGCATTACCAGATTCGGGAAGCTCAAGTATATTCTTCTATAGCATTTTATTGTTTTAATTTGTGTGCACTGTGAACAATATACCATCCAAAGTTCTCTAGGGTTCTTCTATTTACTTCCCCAGAGAACTATTATGAATACAGCTGAAATGGTTCCAGGAGTTTGCTGGTAGATGATATAAAATAATGGAATTCGTTGCCATAATAGCAACACATTATACAGTTAGGATAAACCTTCTATTGACGAGAAAACCCCACATCTAGGTATTGATTTACACTTTGAAGAAACTTTCCGAAGACCTTTCCACTATATTCTGCCAAAACCAATAGTAAAAATTCTCTCCATAGAAACATTGCTTTCCATTAATTTCCTCCCCCTGTACAGTGTGTATAAATCAATTAAATGAGAGAATCAATCTTTTTGTTTCCTGGAATGTATACACCATATGTAGCCAATGTGGTGGTGGGTTGTGATGAGGATATAGTGTCTGTAACCAAGCTGTTATTATACTCAGTTTTTGTGGGATTTGGAATGGGAGCAGGCAGACGTGGCGTACATTGACTTACACTCGCACAACTCTGTATTTCATTTTCTTACCCTGATTTCTATCATGGGTGATTATATTATGTGCGTTCATGGTCTTGAATTTATCTATTCTTTCCTTTCAACATATATCTGCCCTTTTCTAGCCCTCAACAAACAGAGCTTATCCAGAGCTGTGGCAACACAAATAATTTAAAATATAAAATGTTCTCTTGTTGCAAATAGTTAATAGCATTTCATTGACAATTCACAATACTCGGAAATACACACAAATAGATCTATTTATAAAATACTTCAGTCTCAGTTTTGTATTCTTCTCCACCGCGGCCTTGAGTAAATCAAGTTGCTGCAAGGAAGGAAGCTTTTCATAGAGAATACGTGCTAATCTTTGTGTTTGTTTGGTTTGGACCAGACCTGGATTTCAACAGTCACATCAAGACAACTCGAAGTCAGCCTACTATCAATTTAGGAATATATCTGGGATTAAAGGATTTATGTCACAGCGGGACTTGGAAAAACTTGGAACCACCATGCATTTACCTTCAGTAGACTATACTAGACACGGCTGCTGGAGGCCTCACTGACACTGAGAAAGTGAATCACATGAATCCAGTTCGGAGATCTTTACACTGGCTTCATGTCTTTCAAAGACTCTCAGGTGTTCTGCGACAGGTCCGCTTTTTTTGACCCCAGAGTCAGAACAAAAGATGGAGGAGCAGCATTCGATCACTATGCTCCATATATCTGGAACAAAATACAAGAAAACTGCAGGTCCACTGCAACTCACTTCTTTTAAATCCAGACTGAAGACTTTTCTCTTTTGCTGCTGTCATGAAACCATTTGTAAAACGTTTCCCTGTACTACGTTGATGTGGCTGATTTTTTCATTTCCACCATTCAATCCCTGGCCTGTGTGCCTGTGTTTGTTTTTATTTCCTGGTCCAAGTTTAAATGCAGTCCTTTGTTGTTTACTTAGACGTAGATGTGATGTGGTCATATGCGTGCGGGCTCAGGTTCATGTATGTCAGAGAGTGCAAAACAATCCGCGAGAAAAAGTAAGTGCTCAAGCTGTGAGTCAGAAAGGATTGTGTTCGTTTTTGAGTGGGTGATGATGTCCCTCTTCACTGGTCACCACTCTTCTCCACTTCAGCCCACGCACGCACGCACGCACGCACGCACGCACGCACGCACGCACGCACGCACGCACGCACGCACACACACACACACACACACACACACACACACCAACATGAACAGTGCCACACAAAATACCTTAGCAAAGGCTAAATTCTCTCCAGAGGGAGTTTCTCTTCCACACATCCTCCCTCCTGCCTGAAACGCCTTCATCGGACTCCTTTGTTTTACTTCCGTAACAAAAATACCTCACTATGTAACACTCGCGCCCCTATTGGCTATCGTTCCAACACATTGTACTTGATAGGCTAAGGATCAGGACATCTAAGAGGTTGACCTATCAGAATCAGAATACCTTTATCCGTCCAACAGAGAGGGCATTTTTTACAGCAAGAAAAGAGCAAAAGACAGCTTAATATTACCCAAAAATGTTAAAGACAAAACATTCAAAATAAATTACACTATTTACAAAATGCACATCCTGTAACAGTTGTGAGATATAGCAGCCAGATATATATTGCACAGCTAGACCCTCCAGAAAAACGCGGGCTAAAATCCTTGATTATGCTATTAAACATGTAGGGTTTTTATGTGATTGTATGCGGTGAAGTTGCGAAATATGCGGAAAGTTGCGAAAAAGAAAAGATTTATTTTTAAATATTGGGCTGTCTTATTCATTCTCTCTCACACACAACCTGCCACTAACGTTAAACCCCTTTCCTATTCAATTAAACACATTCAATGTTTATTTATTGTAAAAGCACACACACACACACTTCTCCGCCTCATTCTGTTTTTCGTTATCTTGTAAGCTACTCACTTCGTTTCTTGTAGCCCTCGAAAGGGTTTTGGAGGTTGATGCCTCGGTGAACGTGAGTTGTTTGGCTTTCTTATCCGCAGCAGCAGAAATAAAAGCATTTTCGAATGTTTGAATGAATCAAAGTGGGTCGTCACCGTCGATTTTCTCTTATTCTCCAACACACAGTTGCAAGGGGGGCAGAATAGTTTCCCCCCACTTTCGTGCAAGATATCGGGGGTACTGCTTTGCCCGGTCTTTAGCTCATGGATCGCGTTTTTATGGAGGGTCTACACAGCTACTAACGGCATATACAGTGGGGCAAAAAAGTATTTAGTCAGCCACCAATTGTGCAAGTTCTCCCACTTAAAAAGATGAGAGATGCCTGTAATTTTCATCCTAGGCATACCTCAACTATGAGAGACAGAATGAGAAAAAAACAAATCCAGAAAATCACATTGTCTGATTTTTAAAGAATTTATTTGCAAATTATGGTGGAAAATAAGTATTTGGTCACCTACAAACAAACAAACAAGATTTCTGGCTCTCACAGACCTGTAACTTCTTTAAGAGCCTCCTCTGTCCTCCACTTGTTAACTGTATTAATGGCACCTGTTTGAACTCGTTATCAGTATAAAAGACACCTGTCCACAAACTCAAACAGTCACACTCCAAATTCCACTATGGCCAAGACCAAAGAGCTGTCAAAGGACACCAGAAACAAAATTGTAGACCTGCACCAGGCTGGGAAGACTGAATCTGCAATAGGTAAGCAGCTTGGTGTGAAGAAATCAACTGTGGGAGCAATTATTAGAAAATGGAAGACATACAAGACCACTGATAATCTCCCTCGATCTGGGGCTCCACGCAAGATCTCACCCTGTGGGGTCAAACCTAGTCAATGACCTGCAGAGAGCTGGGACCAAAGTAACAAAGGCTACCATCAGTAACACACTACGCCGCCAGGGACTCAAATCCTGCAGTGCCAGACGTGTCCCCCTGCTTAAGCCAGTACATGTCCAGGCCCATCTGAAGTTTGCTAGAGAGCATTTAGATGATCCAGAAGAGGATTCGGAGAATGTCATATGGTCAGATGAAACCAAAATAGAACTTTTTGGTAAAAACTCAACTAGATGTGTTTGGAGGAGAAAGAATGCTGAGTTGCATCCAAAGAACACCATACCTACTGTGAAACATGGGGGTGGAAACATCATGCTTTGGGGCTGTTTTTCTACTTATTTTCCACCATAATTTGCAAATAAATTCTTTAAAAATCAGACAATGTGATTTTCTGGATTTTTTTCTTCTCATTTTGTCTCTCATAGTTGAGGTATACCTAGGATGAAAATTACAGGCCTCTCTCATCCTTTTAAGTGGGAGAACTTGCACAATTGGTGGCTGACTAAATACTTTTTTGCCCCACTGTATATATATCGTATATATATATATATATATATATATGTATATATATATATATATATATGTATATGTATATATATATATATATATATATATCTATATATATATATATATATATATATGTATATATATATATATATATATATATCTATATATATATATATATATATATATATATATATATATATATATATATATATTGCACATAATTGGTATTTAACAACAAGGGGTGTTATAGCATAGTCTTCCCAACAGAGCCGGCCAGCTAACCTATCAGAGCAGAATAGGGCTCTGGTTTCAGACAAAGGTCGAAAGGAGGTGCTGCAGCACAGGCAGTATGAGAAAAATCAAGTGCTTTTGTAGCATTAAAGCATGTAAACATGTCACAGGAGATAATTGAACGGAATCCCTGAGAGCATGCATTTTAAATTGTTAATCACAGAACCACCTCACAGTTCATTGCAGCAGAAATAAAACTTCCCAAAACAATCTGTATAGCCATCGCTATGTGACTGCTGTGTTTAGTTGGAACAGAGGTTTGGCGTTAATATTTATTTTTACTTTGCCCATTTACAAATTGTATTAAAACTCGACAAGATCCTTGATGTTCAGCCTTGCATTTCCTTTGGGATACCGAAAGTCATAAGCTACAGTATAAAAAGGACAATTATAATGTCGCTGTTGTTTTCTTTTTCAGACACAGAACCCTCATGCCTATAGCTGCTTTCAGGCGTACAGTACATTAGAGTCCTGCCGTGCATGTTACAGTGGTACATTAAAGAGTCCCATAGCTCCTGATGCTAGAAGATAGAGGGACTTGATGGTTTTGAACTTATATCTTTTGTACCGATGTGCTACTGCTTTGTCTCAAGGGAAAGGTCTGAGAAAATCTGCAATCCTTGTGAAGGTCAAATGCTGGTTTACTCGCTTTGTTTTACATAGTATATATTTGGGTATTCCAGGATCCGTGTTATAAGACACAGATCAAAATGTATCACGTCAGCTTCATACAGCCAATTTAAATACATGTTGGTATTATCAGCTAATACTTTAGATAGATTTGGTTTGGGTAAAAATGTTTAGTATATTCTTTATGTATACGCAAACACTATATATTATAGTACATATGTTTTACTTGCACTCTGTTGCTAACTTGTGTTATATATAGTCTGTTGTGACAAGAATATATGTGAATTTAAATGTAATACTGTGATACTATTCATTATTAATACTTCTTTCATTCTTCTCTTTTCTAGGATGTTGTCTGGGGATTGAACTCCTTGTTTACTGTAAGTTTTGAATTTTTTTAAATCTATTAACATGGATTTGTTGTTTAAAGATAAACTGCTTAAATATCATAGTGACCGGTTAAATGGCCAGAACATATATCATTTGTGCAGATTTTAGAAAAATAAATGTTAAACCTATATGCAGTTTTCCATAAAATCTAAAAAATAAAAGGAAAGTATTAATTAGAACCCCCTATCGTTGACACAAAGTATTGAACTGAATCACATGAGTGTGTTATGGTAGGTTAAATCAATGATTGAGTCCAAGCACTGATTATGTCGCTCTTTAAACCTGAAATAATTCAATCATTTTAGACATTAGGGAAATTGTCTTTCTCATTATGAACAACACTTTGAGACGTAAGGGAAATAGCAACGCATTATGATTGTGTAAATGCCTCCCCAGCTGCTTCTGGATGTCCCTTTTTGCTCATTCATACAGTTAGGGTTTGTAACTTCATTACAGATTCTTTGGAAGATTAAGATAACAAATCAGATTTTAAGTTATGTTAAAGGACCAAATGTGGAAATGTTTAATCGTTCGGAATACAATTGAAATATAGACAAGCTAAATAGGATTTAATTGGGTGAAAATGACTGCGAACATGCTTTCAAATCAAATGGAATGGAGGATATGTTACAATCTTGTTAATGAACAGGACATTTGTCCGATTAATTAAACATTTGGATGCCAAAGCAACCGTAAATAAGCAGCTGAAAGGAATGAGATTATTTAGCTTGGCATACTTTGCTAACCTCAAGCTTGCATAAATCCATTATCGATTACATTTACCCAGAAGTCATCACTGGCTCTGATGATAATGATCATGGTAATCTGCACTGATGTGTGGTCATGCCCTAAATCTCACCTCCTAATAAGGATACAACCTCTCAGGCCTTCCTCTTCTTTTATCTCTAATAACACTCCACTTGCCTCCCTTGTTGCGCATTGTCTTTACGGCAACATCATCATTATAATGCTTTCTTTTTCCCCACTTGCAGAATCCAGGGTGACATTGCAGACTGCAAATAGTGCTGAATGGGCAATATCTTCCTCTGCAGTTGGTTTTTTGGAAACAAAATGTGCATTACAGATAGGACTATTGACCTATGCAAAGTTCTCTAATAAGAAGACAAAGCGTTTTGCGTTCATGATTAATCACTTTCATGACTCGCTATTCTTCAACTTTTTCTCGATAACACTTTTCTGTCCTCACGTCGTCTTCTCTCTTTGCCTCTGATCCAGGACCTGTTGAACTTTGATGACCCTTTGAACATCGATGCAGCAGAACATCATCTGAGAGACAAGGTGAGGCTTTACTGACACATCCAGGGCGATTGTCATCTCCGATTCTGTTTTAGCGTCACACATAAATTAAGCGCAACCAGTGACAGCCGCCGATTAACTAGTTCTTATCATGCTTATCGTCTCAAAATTCATACACATACAACTTCCTTTTCTGCTGCAGCTGTCAGTGCGCACTACTTATGTTTGTTGGTAGAATTATGTGATATTGAGTGGATAGAGCTTTTATCCGGTGAAGTGGGATGAAGACAAGGCACAGAATGGCTGTGATAGTGTGCATATAACATAGTTAACATTCTTAACAAAAGTAGGTGCCAATACATGACTATTTAATTTTATACCACAACAACACACTACATATTCAAATCAGCAGCCCAAGCAAATTATTGACCGAACTTCACAATTGTTTTTATATATACTGTATATGTTGTGTGTTAACATTATGTTTCTTTGTGTGTTTTTAAAATGGCGCACAAATTAGTTCTAAACCGAAGAATAAGTGCTCTCCCCGGCTCCGATGAACTCAAATGATTTTAAATGAGTTTCTGGTTAGACTTCTTATATATGGTCTGTGGTTAACAAAAGCTTACAAGATTTTCCCCCAAAAGTAGAAAAGAATAACCCACTTGTGATTGCCTGTAGCTGTTACGTGTCTTTAAAACGATGGTTGCAAACAAGGGACAAAAAGGAAACGAGTAAACTTCAACTCGTCAAACTTGAGTCAGTATTTAGCTTAGAAAAGGTGGTGTTTTAAATTCATGTAGTTTGTTTATAGCCTAATATTAGCTATTTACTTGTCGCGATTGCATTAACGCTCCAATTATTATAACATTGTTGGTTATATGCTGAACAAAACATGAAAGTACCATAAATGTGTGTTTATAACAAAACCTATTTTGTTACTATATTTCAAAATCGACTTTTGGCCGAGGGAGCCCTTGCGATGCTTACATCTGGGTCAGCCTTAAAAAATATATCAACCCTGCACCACCTTGTTACGTGGCATAGTTGAATTCCCAGTTCTGATTGGTCAGTTTGGACATTCAGTTGTCTACTTTTTTCTCAATAGCAGATGGTTGCTAGAGGAAGAGACTGTAGCTAAGAACGCTCTGATCAGGCTTCCATATGGTTCAGATCAATCCGCAGAAAGAAGTCCGGTAAATTTATCGGTCAGCTTTGACAACAAAAACACATTATTTTTCAGTTCCTTCATCGGAAAACAACATGGATTACTTTCTGAATATATATACATCTGAATGCCTGTCTATGTCTGTATGATTTTTTAACTGTACATTTGCTATACTTTATCTAGGCCTTCACATCCAGCAATTTCCAGATAAACAATTTTAGACTTTCAGTGTTTCCCGCAGATCTGAAATATACTTGGGGGGGTTGAGGTGACGTGCAACAACAACATTAAAGGTGGGGTAGGTAAGTTTCAGAAACCAGCTCGAGATACACTTTTTGTTATATTCCATGGAATGCTCTTAACATCCCGAAAGCAATGAATATCTTAAATGCTTTGACAAAAAATCCATTAAAAAATGTCATCTGTGGAAGCCGTAATACTGTAAAAACTACAACCAATCCGTTTAGCCGGGCCAGCTAAACGGATTGGATTGCCGCCCTGTCTGTCAGCCTTCCATCTCGTGCACGCACAAATGTATCTCGTGCCCTCATTGGGCGTGCATTGCAGCAGTACTTCAATGACTCGCCAGCAACATGCGACCACTTTCCCCATGGCAGAGTTAGGTTCAACATCGTCTACTGGTCCCAAAAGAAAAAATGTAACGGAGCAAATTAAGAACAAAAAGAGAAACTAGGAGAAGTCAAACCAGAATCAATATCAGAGTTGCTTTGGCTGTGTAGTATTGCTAACCTAGATGTGTTTAGCTTTGCCTGATATGTAACGTTACTGCAGCCTGCTCTCGCGGAGGAGGTGCTCTGTAAGGAAGTCTGAAGGAAGGGGCGGATTCTTTTTGGCTGTGTACTTTCAAATTTTAGTGCACTCGAGCCGGTTTCTGAAACTTACCTACCCCACCTTTAACATTAACCTTTCTGTTGGTCGCTTGTTAGCAGACCCTTCACGCGATGGCAGAGCGAACAGGTACAGGCAGGACCCATAATGATAGCCCTATAGTTTAAATCTAGTACCCACTGACACATAAACATATGCAAATGGGTTACTATTTAAAAAAATTAATGTATTTATAAATGTATTTAGGAACCTATCCATGTGATTTTAAGTAAGGGTCAACCTCAAATCCTCTAGGGGGGTCCGGGGGCATGCCCCCCGGTATGATTTGTTTTTTAATTTTGGAGTTAAATGCATCAATCTGGTGCATTTTGAGGGGAAAATAAAGAGACTAGATCTATAGAAACACCAATATTAAACAGACCTGTATACATTTCAATAATCATAAAATCATGGCCATAACCAATAACATACCGTATCCAATATGAAAAACACTGAAACTTGTTTATTAATTTATTTTCGGTTCATTTATAGTTGTGAGTGTGTCTGTGCTCCTGAATCAGCCTCTCCTGTCTCTCTCCTCTCCTCCCTGCTCCTCTTTGAGGCAGCAGCAAAGACTAGTTTTAGCTCTCAACAAGTTTTAAAAGTGTATCTTACCTTTTTTCACCTAGTTCACTTTTTATTTATTTATTCATGCATATTTTACTAATCACATTACATTACATTTCATTTAGCTGACCGACTTATAATGACCGATTACAGGGACATTCTCCCTGGAGTAACTAAGGGCTAAGTGCCTTACTCAAGGGCACAGTGGTGGTGTTCCTGGCGGGATTAGAACTCACAGCCTTCCGATCTTCAGCCCACCTCACTATCCATAAGACCAATCACTACCCTCTCAAATGGAAATATGTGTTTACATAAATGGTGACCACACCGTTTGAGACCCACTGAGAACTTAGACTAAGTTAACTATCTAAACACTCAGAGAGTCCTTTACCTCACCTGAGCTGTGGTTATCCCGAGCTTGAATGACACAAAGAGACCAATCAAGGGGCTTTGATTTATGATCTGTATGACAGTGGCCATGTCGGCAGGCCACATCATGTCACCCTGTGTGAGGCAGACCACTTAACAGGCCAGAAGGACGCAAGATCAGAGCAAGGGAGCGAGGGATCATTGTCCACAAGTTAATCGATCGCAGATGGCGTCGTGGTCACGGACGAATATTTTTTTTTAATTATATATATATAAAAAAAACCTAGATGGGTCGCGAAATATACTTGGGCGGCCGTTAATATACCTGGGCGGCCCGCCCAAGTATAGTCTATGTATGGGAAACCCTTTAAGCTGTCTGGGGAGCAGTTTAATGCCAGCCTTCCCCAAAGCAAAACAGATTTTCAAGATGTTTCCAAAAGATAAACACCATGGCTAATTGATTTTTGACTCCCCCTATCACAATTTTCCATTTTTATCTTGTGTATTTACTCTCTTCCATTCAGTACATCAGGCAGTGTCAGAAAGTTGCAGAAATTGATGTTCTCCGTGTTTTGCTTACAGTAATCCTGAGTTTGCCGACCAAACTAATGTAACTCTGCCGGCAGCCTGCTGAACCAGAGTAATAGTTGTTACTTGAGCCTGGGTTGAGGCGAACTGAAAGCATTTTAAAGTAGAACATTTGACCTTTGATATTGTGCGCATAGCCTTTCCCGTGTTGCATTGGGATGGACCCAGCAGGGCGTGATAATGGCTGCCATGCGACCTCATTAGATTTTAACCGAGTTTGTCTATTTGTCGGTGTGTGAGAGGGAAAGACAAAGTGTGTGTGCAAGAAATTAGTGCTGGTTTTTTGCAAAGGTATTCT
Source organism: Notothenia rossii (assembly GCF_949606895.1). NCBI lineage: Eukaryota > Metazoa > Chordata > Actinopteri > Perciformes > Nototheniidae > Notothenia > Notothenia rossii. The sequence goes on from NC_136904.1 coordinate 69,851,820, forward strand.
TTTGAATTATTCTCATAATTCTGTCTTTAATCTCTGAGAAGTTTTGAATTGTTCAAATATTTTCATGACTTTATTGGTAGTTCTTTTATTTGTATTATTGTATTATTTTATTTGAGACACTTTTTGGCATGAGGCCACTACTGAATGGATTTCCAGGAAGTTTTTTTCTGTATCAGAAGGTTTTGAAATCTCAATGTATTTCCTCATAGGATCTAAAGGCAACAGGGTGGTTACTGTAGTATATATGTGTTCCATCCACAGTGGCTAATTACCCTCACAAAGCTTTGGACGTCGTCTAGAACAGGGGTTCCCAAAGTGGTTTCTCAATCTTTTTCATACCAAGGACCACTTAACCAATAAAAAAAACACTCACGGACCATCTAACTCTACAAATATCCAAAAACAATAGGCCTGCTTACCACACCAACAGTACATAACAGCCTAATAATTACAGCTTAACTTTCTCTACATCGCCTCGTTCACACAATAAATCAACAACACAAATACAACTACAGATTATATAAGCATTTCATTCAAATCTCAGGCTCTCAGGTTTTACAGCTCTTATGAAATGTAGACTACATTTATTACAGAGTTTATTTCCGAGCCAACAGACTCACAGATCGTTGGCTACTGAGAGATATGCAAAATACACCGCATGAAGTACGACACAAACCTCCGCTGTGGATTTTCAAAACAAAATACAGTAAAACTATGGTCGCAGGCCCAAGTTTAACTCTCTGAGGCCTGCATGCTCTGCCTACAAAACAAACATAAAAAAAAGTGTATACAGCCCCAACAACAGCCTCTGATCATCAACAGACTTCATCGGATGCATATATTAGATAATAATCTCTATCTCACCCCTAAAACATAGAAATCTACTTTCAGCATTGATAAATGTTCATAAAATACATCCATTGTTTGTTCTATATACTTCTTGAAAAGGTGTGGGGGCTATATCATGAATATCATGACAGTTAAAACTTAAAGGTCCCATGTCATGGCTATTTCTACTGATCATAATTCCATTGTTGAGGTCTACTAAAATAGATTTATACTGAGCAATTTTCCAAACTCACATTGGTTTCTCATACAGCATCTCTGTAAATTATGTGTATTCACTCTGTCCTGAACGGCTTGTTGGAGCTCCTGCCCCCCCCCCTCCCTGTGAGCCCAGTGTGCTCCGATTGGTAAGCTCGGCAGCTCTGTTCTGATTAGTCACCCATCAGAGAGGCTCCGCCCATGTCTAACAGTGCTTTTTTTGGCTCTGAGTGGAACATCAGTCTTACAATGGCGTATATGGTACAGCCGTATATGTTATACGCTAAAAAACCGAACTGTACCTACAACTGTTGTTATTTAGGTGCACTTGTGGAAACTGCGCCATGATGCCTACCGAAGTGGAAAACGTCTGTTGCAAATAAATTAGAAAGGTAGCCTTGCAGCTGACAGTTACAACATTATGTAGCCAGCTAGCTGAAAACACCAACAGTAGCACACAACATTATATGCCAAGATATACACCATACATACCCCACACCCTGCAGAACCTCCATAACATGTACAGATTTGATTAAAGACCTTTGAGGCGTATAACGGAAGAAGAGTACGTTATTTGTACCTGTAATAAACTACTACTGTGTTTGATGAAAAATCAAATCATGGTTTGCTATTATATCAATGATATGTTATATGAGCAAATAATTCAGGGAAGAAAGGCTACTAAGTATTTCCATCAAACTTTATTTTTAGAAATGTACAAAATGAACATGTGTAAACATACATATATATTGTAGTGCCGAGAGATAGGGAGTCGGAGGCGGTGCAATGAAGGTGCAAAAGGGTGCTTTATTTGAGAGCAGCTAAGGTCATGTTGTCCGGTTGCAGTCCGGGAAGAAGAGAGAGAAGCCAGGAGGGCACACAATATATATAGACCACACATAAAATGTCCGTGTGGAAACAATACCCCCAACTGTAGTTCCATGTATGAATTATGTAACCCAGTGTATTAATAGGTGGTCACCACAATATACTGTATATCAGCGGTTTTCAAAGTGTGAGGCGCGCCTCCCCTGGGGGGCGCCAGAGAGCTTCAGGGGAGGCGCAGCGTGAGACACAAAAGAACGAGAAAAAGACGAGAAAAGTGACACTTGCCCACTTGTGGCTTTCTGTGGAGACCGAGTTCCCCCACCTCGCCAAAAAGGCTGTAAAAGTGCTCATTCCCTTCACCTCCACCTACCTGTTTGAGTGCAGGATTTCCACACTGACTTTGATCAAAAGCAAGTACCGCTAAAGGCTGCAGCCAGAGTATGATCTGCGTTTATTCCTGTGTGCATCAAAGACACAGACTCATTGTTCCCACTAAAGTAGGGGTGAGTGTAATAAGGAGGCAAAGTTGACGTTCAGTTTGTTGCCGGGAGCATATAAGGATTTATCCACCATGTTGAAAATGTTAAAAAAAAAATGTCTTGAGAACAGGGCGTGCGGAAATATACGGGTCGTGCTGCAGCTAGATGTGCCTGTCCTCTGTAAGAAGGTGTCGGCGACTGACATGCAAGGAAGAACGGCTGTCCACAGGCTGTTCCAACTTTAACAACTGTATTAACTTCCAGAGTAGTGAATTGAACATGCAATTGTAATTGGGTGTGTGGTATATTTTCATGCACGGACACGCATGTTCCACAACACACAAACTGAACAACACTCAATTTCCCGATCGCTACCAGTGTCCTTGCGATCTTGTTATAATAACAAGTGCACGTTACTGAGGCAATATGGTTGAGACCATTCGGGCTTATTCTAGAGGGGTGCAAGGAATAGTCCAAGTAGTGGGGGAGTTTTATACAATATGTTTAAAACATAAAAATAAAAATGTTTAAAAAAGTTATTGTTTAATTTTTTAAGGAGGTGACGCTACTCAGCCAATCAAATCGGTGCAGTCAGCACGATAGATTCAAACACACACACACAGAGACGAGACAAGAGGAGAGAAACAGTCGGAGTAGACAGCTAAAACAGAGCATTTAATTACATTTTCTCTTACTGGACCTCTTTGAAATGCAATTGAATACCCCTGCATTATAGCAACAACAACAACAATAATAATAATAATAATAACAGCAATAATAATTGGGAGGGGGGGCGCGGCTGTTCTTATGTTCTCTGAGGGGAGGCTCACCTACCCACACTTTGAAAACCCCTGCTGTATATCATCCATTCCTCCCATTACAGGCGTTTCGGCCTCTTGCCTATTGCAGCTTTGTAAGCTGGTGCCAGGGCTTTTTAGGACGAGGCATCAGAGTGGTCATTCCGTCATGTGTTGTCCGCCAGATACGCCAGGAGTTTCCCGATCTGGCTAGACGAAATCAAATGCAAATCACAAAATATTAGAGAAACTTAGTTGTTTTATGTCCGTTAGCTTGCCAGCTAGATTAATATGCTAACCTACGTTTGCTAGTTGTTCAGTGTAATATGCCAACCTACTATGAACAACAGCTAGTCTAGGCTAGCAAGAACATGTTTACAATTGCAATCTTATACGGGTAGTCTGCTACGATACTTGATACTTGATACTTACAGGTTGTGTACCCGAATCTCCCACTGGTCCAAACAAAGTAGGAACAGCATCGTCCTTCGGTTAAGGTGACCAGATTTTCTAAATTAAAACCGGGGACATTTTGAGTTTTGCGGTCAAAATCTCATTAACATATCCAATTTTCTTCACTGTTAAAGAAAAAAGGGGGAAAATTCTGGTTCAATGTAATTCGAACATTTTAACTGTTTGATACAAACAGAAGGACGATAGCTCATATATGAGACTTCAAAGGTATTTTCCTTTGAAACTGTACATCAGATTGTCCAGATTGTCTCTGAGTGATTAGATGGGGTGTCCTGCTATCACCCTGAAGTGAAATAAGTATTTGATACTGGATAGTTTTTGTTTTATTCTTATCTAAAAATAGAGGGATGATAGCTAATATATGAGACTTCAAAAGTATTTTATTTTCAAACTCTACATCAGATTGTCCTGATTTTCTCTGATTGACTAGATGGGGTCTCCTGCTATCACCCTGAAGTGAAATAAGTATTTGATTGACTTCGAATGACTCTTTGATTATGGACGGTTTCCATTAAATAATAATCTAAATATAGATGGACAATAGATCTAATTTGAGATTTTAAACAGCATACATTTGAATTTGTGCTTCAGAAAGTAAGGTTATTTTAGGAGTGTTGTGAGATGGTGTTAACATCAATTGAAATTAGTCACCCAGTGGAAATGTCAGATATGTCTGTTATGACCTAGTAAACGCTTTTATTTTGAAGGCAGTTCACAGGCCTCTACCGTAATGCACACCGCAATACAACGTGGGGGCTGGCTTGACTGAGTTTTCCGAAGTGGGGGCTGGCTTGACCACAGTCTGTAGTGTTTACCCAGTGTTTCCTGACATGAAACGTTTTATTTCACCTTGCTATGTGTTTTTAACGTATATTAAAAAACGGGGACATTTCCGGGGAAAGTTTCAACCGGGGACAGGGGATGCCAGTGATTATTCGATTATTCTAATATTCGTTACAGTCTCCATAATCGAATATTATTTTTAAAAATCGATTTTATTTATATATCTTTTTATTATTATTTATGTTTTTTTTTTTTTTTTCTGGCTTAGTTTCAACCAAAAATATAGACTAATGCTAAAAATAGTAATAGTATTAATAATTGTAAATGGCCATTGGTCACACCACCAGTTTGTTTTACTGTAAACTTGGAGGAAGCCTGCGTGCAGAGCAGACTGCTGCTGCAGCACGCTACACACCGACCCCGCCCCCACCCCCCCTCTCCCTCACACGTGCGACTAAAGATGAACAAAGCGGCAGGTAAAAAGAGTTCCTCCTCGTGGAACTACTTCGAACTTACAAGTCCAAAGGAAGTTAAATGCAAGCTCTGCGAAAAGACGTTGGTCTATCACAGCTCAACCTCAACAATGCGTTCGCATTTGAGTGCAAAGCACGCCAAAGAGGTTACAGAGAAAGACGCAGCACTGCTGCGCATAGCGCATCTCCAAATAAAGGCAATGGCAGGCACTTTAGAAAATAACAAAAAATAAACCAACATCATGTTGATGTTGGTTTATTTGTCGTTTATTTTGTTTATACTGTTAAACATGTTCCAGTAAAGAAAACAACGGAATTCCTGGGGGGGGGGGTCGGTCGAATAATCGATTATTATTCGCCAGGGCTGCCGAATAATCGATTTTGATCATGGTCAGTTTCTGGCAACCCTAGGACAGGCCAATACAAACGGGGACTATCCCCGGAAAACGGGGACGTCTGGTCACCCTACCTTCAGTGTCCTACGCTGTGCATATCCGGCATGAATCGCTGCAATGTTTGAGAAGCTTTGGTCCGTTGCACACAGTACAATACCGGCTCGAACATCTGAAGGAACAGTGTTAACAAGAAATGCCAACCACTGACTTTGTTGTGGTTCGGCCTTCGGTAAGGCATACATTGAAGATTTCCCCTCACAAGACAGGAAACAGACCCTCGTCGGCATGACTGAATACTAGGGATGTAACGATATATCGAATATCGCGGTAAATAAATGTCTCAATACCGTCGTGAGACTGACAAAATCTACTGTGATTTAAAAAAATATATATACTGTATATATATTTTAATTATTTTTTATTTTTTAAAAAACCTTTATTTAACCAGATGGTCCCATTGAGATCATCGATCTCTTTTTCAAGAGAGACCTGTACAACATGGCAGCAAGTTACAACATGAAAATAAAACAAGAGATAACACAAAAGGACATCGTATTTACAGGGCTACATGTACATACCTAGAGACATTGACAATTACCAACAGTATATTTATATCTCACCCTGTCAATAAGTCTCACCTTCTTGGCAAAAAGTGTATTGTTTTTGAAGTGGTGGAGAGACAATGCACAGTTTTACCCACTGCTGTCACCCATGGCCAAAGCATACTGTATCTCTCTGTCCCAGCAACATCAGTACCAAGCAAGAGAGTCTTTTCCACAGCAGGGGATATTGTAAACGCCCAAACATCCCAGCTTCTACCTGGAAATGTGGACATGTTCATATTCCTAAAAGAAAACCTTGATGATGCTAATTGAGTGAGTTAGTGAGTTAGAGTTGAGTTACTTGAAAGACTAAAGTGAAACTCGATTTATTCTATTGCAGGGTCTGATTATTATATTGTTGACACTTTAAAATACTACTATCCTACAAAAAATCCGGTACAAATCAGATTTATTATTTAATAAAGAAAAACAAATTCAAGTAAAAAAAAAAAAAAATCACATTTTGTTCCCTTTATTTTTTCATATCACGATAAATATCTTACCATGGACTTTTTATCGCGATATTATCATACCATGAGTTTTTGGTATCGTTACATCCCTACTGGATACAGTTTTGAACTGAACCTGAGCTTCCAACAGTATATATGTTCGGCTGGCAGAGGGTGCGGCCATAGCACTGGGCGTGGCTACTATGTATCCCTACGTCACGATAACCAGGAAGAAAACGTTGGAAAATTTGAAATCCCCAACGAGGCATTGGAGATTTCTCCGATACCTTAGAGTAAAACTCTAAAACTGTGTTAGAGTTTTACTCCCTACAGGGTGTACTTTGAGGGTTTTTGACTCTGCAGACCGTTTACATACATAAAAACCTTCATAACACACAACGGGACGGGTAATAACCGAAAAAGCATGCCATGGGACCTTTAAGCTCGCTCCATTGCGGAAAACTTAAATACATTCACTAGCACCCCCCCGTTGACAGGGGTCGCCATTCTCTGGCACTGTTATTTTGGGGGTTGTACGCTAAAAAGTTTGGGAACCCCTGGTCTAGAAAATGTGTGATACCCAAAAATATTGATAGAAATTATAGGAACATATGTTGTAATTGCAATTAACACTGCTGTTACTGTAAATGTTGGTGTAGCTTCAGTGTGCTGTTGTGGTTCTCTGGAATCACAACAACTGAAAACACAAAGTCATCCATCCATGACCCGCTCCCACTGAGTCAAAGCCTGCTGTAATCAACTTCAGCAGGGAGTGGGTGAATCCGGGGGAGTGTGTATGTCAGCGCACTTGTATGTGTGTGTTTATGTGTGTTAAGGCTTTTGAAGTGGAACTCCTCCTCTGGCTGCTCTCTGAATACATTTACGTGTGTGTGTGTGTGTGTGTGTGTGTGTGTGTGTGTGTGTGTGTGTGTGTGTGTGTGTGTGTGTGTGTGTGTGTGTGTGTGTGTGTGTGTGTGTGTGTGTGTGTGTGTGTGTGTGTGTGTGTGTGTGTGTGTGTGTGTGTGTGTGTGTGTGTGTGTGTGTGTGTGTGTGTGTGTGTGTGTGTGTGTGTGCGTGTGCTGGTTGTGAGTAGGTTTGTGTGTACATACACAGATACCTGTATATCAAAGAGTTCAGGATGAACAAGCTTCTGCAGCTCCAGCATCAGCTGTGTTTACATGAATATTTGTGCTGAATATAAGCTACTGAATACCTTGTACTATTTTTAGTAACATTATTATCTCATATCCTTATTATTAGAAACCATTGACATGCGGCATGTCAGTATTTGTTTGAAGCTCTATGAAAACAGTGCTGATGAATACTAAGTTGGGAAATGCCAAAACACTGTGATAGTTTGAAACTGTCTGGAGCTACTTTTTTTTATATATACATACTCATGAAGCTTTTCTGTGGCATGAGAAAAACATCTTCCTCTTCTTCAGCAAGTCTGAAGCACTTAACCTATTTTGTCTGTCTTTCCTTAGATATTAAACATTTCCTGCGTACCAATGTCATACTTAATTGTATGCAGGATTTTGGTATGTGGTATGTTTACACTAAATATGGTTCAAACTGCTTAACATTTTTTAATTATAGCAAAGGAAAAAAAAGTGAAATATAAAACTTTCAGACAGACATATTATACCAAACCGTACTGTTATTATGATGCTTATCGAATCTTGTAACATGTAGTATTTGGCAAAAAACTTGAATTAACTTATTAAGTTATTTAAAGATATTTTCACAAAAGTATTTGAATAATATATCAAAGAGGGATTTTTGACTGGACATTTTTCCCAAATTGGGATCAATAAAGTATATCTAATTTAATCTTACCCCAGCGCTCCCCAGTTTATTGCATGGAAGTACAACCAGTAATGCGTACTCATGCCATATTTTTTTTTAAATGTATGTCTTAATCATTTGAATTGTGTTTTTGATGATACTATCGAAGTAAAGGGATCATAATTCAGTATATCAGTTGGTACTGATTATTTTAATTGGTGGCAAAAATACATGGCATCATTATAATAAAATCGTAGGCGACATCAAATCTAATAATGGCCTCAATAAAATACCATAATAAAATGAATAATTATCATGGTTTTATCAACAAACCCAGAATGTTCAACTTCACAGACAGGACAAAATAAAAGGCTTTTGTATTTGATTCCGTTAGTTTGTACAGGTGCTAACATATTGCATCAGTAATTGGAAAAATAATGGAAACAAAACTTGCCAAAACAGTCAGGAAATAAATCCTTTTATATCTCATATCGTAAATGTACCATACCACATTTTAGTGCAAAGGAGAAATGGACAATCTAAATAATGGTGTGAACCATAAGTGAAAAAGCTCCTACCCTTTTATACTCCCACCAGCATGAACACATATTATTATTAAAATGTCAAATGTATACAAAATGGCCACAGTCTGAACTGCCAGGTAGCAGAAGAGATCAAAAGTCTGACACATTTGCCCCAGTATTTTAATAGGAAAGTGTAATTGTGTTGCCAGTGTATTTGGAACATGTTACAGAGATTATTTCCGTATACTGTAATGTGACTACTACAGTTCACGCATTGTATTTTATTTTCTGTAGAGTCTCCATTGATTGTTACTCATCAATGTGAGACATTGCTCTTTCTGTGTCTCTCTGTAACATGCTCACGCTCAGGCTTCCTTAGGTACCTCAGGTGGCTTAGCCTGTCTAATCAATAGTCAATCATGTCAAGCAGATACACACAAAAACACACACCATGTACTGCATCCTGATCCTTCTCTGTTACAATCTTGCGCATTCGGCCGCCTTGAGAAAAAGCGCTTCCACACCATTTTTGTGTGGCTGTTTTGAGCACTTTGGATAAAGAATATATCAAGTGACCAGTGACGTCATTGTAGAAATTAGAGGGAACGTTTTTGAATGTGTTTTTGAGTTGGAAACTATAATAACAAAGACCAAACAGCATATTAGCTGGAGCAGGACGGCTCGAGTGTGTATGATTTATATCGTCCTCCTCCCTTTGGATGTTGGATCAAGTCATGACAGGCGTAAGAGCATGCATCCTCAGGTTGGTGCTCATGATGAAAAATACAATGTCAAACAAATAGATAGTAGAACATATAAAATATTCCAAGGGAGCAATGCTAGTTTGCGACTTGCCATTGCCTTTCTGCCAGAAAAAGGCGCTATGAGGACACATGCCCTTATTGTAGCAAATGAGGAAGAGACATCCTGGTTTTCATGAGTCATGCGAGATCCTGTTTATAAACCGAAACAACAGTCTTTACCAATGTTCATAATAGCTTATTATCTTGTTTTTCATTTGTTCAGTTTGTAGCCTTTTTACTTGAGCTTTCTGTAGAAGTCGCTGTATTTATGGTTTGTTTATTCAGTCTGGTTTAAACAGATGTTTTTACAAAAGGCATTGAAAAATGTCCTTAAATAAAGCTGCATTCTTACCCAGTACTGTCAGCTCCATACTTAGTTTTGTATCAGCAACAACACAGTAGAAGTGATGACAATCTGTGAAAGTGTGTGCAAGGCACAATGTTTGAGTCCCTTAATTGGAAATATGCACCTTGGTGAAATGCAAAAACGTAAAAGAAATACCAAAATTATTGAACATTATGGTCTTTTCTAACCAGGTCAACATATAAATAGCGCTGTAACCTGTAGCGCCTCATTATGCAGTATGCCTGTCCTGGAAGTGGCATCTACAGTAAGAGGCAGGGAGGCAGTGGATGTCAACAAAATCAGGCAAACAGTTGTGTGGAGAGGACAGACTGGTATGTCTTATTATAATAATAATAATAATAATAATACCAAGAAACATTTTTATAGAGCAGCTTTCATATCAATCAGAAAATGTAGCTCAAAGTGCTTTTCAAGAGAATCAAATAAGAAACACAGGTAACAAAAAATGATATGAAATCCATAATATATATGAGAAACATGACGTATCCAGTAATAACTATCAAAGACAAAGGTACTGATTATTTTAATTGGTGGCAAAAAGACATGGCATAGAAAAATAATGGAAACAAAACTTGCCAAAACAGTCAGGAAATAAATCCTTTTATATCTCATATCGTAAATGTATCATACCACATTTCAGTGCAAAGGAGAAATTGACAATCTAAATAATGGTGTGAACCATAAGTGAAAAAGCTCCTACCTTTTTATACTCCCACCAGCGTGAACACATATTATTATTAAAATGTCAAATGTCTCCAAATGGCCACAGTCTGAACTGCCAGATAGCAGAAGAGATCAAAAGTTTGACACATTTGCCCCAGTATTTTAATAGGAAAGTGTAATTGTGTTGCCAGTGTATTTGAAACATGTTAGGCCTGTCGCGATAATCGATAAATTGACTTATCGTACGATAAATACAAATGGACTTGATAACTTTTCTGAGCTCGATAAATTGCCGTTTACATGCGTGTTTGTTTACATAAGGATGTGACCAGCATTTTAGCTAGGAGCGCTGTGGCTGCCAGACGAGCTGTGGCTGCCGTCCATGCGCGCTGTGAGGGGCGGGGCTGACAAACAGCCAGGTCAGTACACTCTTTGTGCACGTACAGCAGCGTAGCAGCCAAATTAATAATATAGCGACAGGCGGGAGACAACGTGTGACTTACTCGCGGGGAATTTAAAGTGAAATGGAATTGGTTACAAAACCTACACATCTCGATTCTCCGGTGTGGCAGTATTTTGGATTCAAGCCAAATCAACGAGGCCAACCTACGGACTTGAATGAGCCGGGCGGTGTGTCGCATTTCTTTAAAAAAGGTAGCGACAAAAGCAGGCAATACCACGCATTTTAAACTACACCTAAAACACAACCACTCCATTCCGTTTTCCCAGCTGGTAGCAAACACGGCAGCTGGAGATGGAGAGCCCCCACCTTCCCGACAGTTTACAATCAAAGATGCATTTGCCCGGCAATGCAAACATGTTGGTGTTCCTTGCTCGAAAACTTCGAAAAACAGATTTGGATATGGCCTGTTGAGGCATCTGGGCCTTTTTATGGACAGTGGACTGTACAAATGACTGTTGTTTTAAGGAGATTTTTTTTGCTTGTGAGACAATGTGTGCTCATATTGATTTATTTATATATATATTTATATATATTTATCTATCCATCTATATAGAGATGGATAGATAGATGGATTGAGAGCTCTGTTTTCCAGCCTGAGTCTATTTAATTTATTGTTTTGGTTGTGTGTGATTTAATTAATTTATTATAATTTAATTAATTTGTTTTATTTATTATATATCATTTATATATTTTAATATTATTTCACATTTCATTTGCAATGTTGAATGTTCAATAAAAAGTTCTGTTTGAAAGGATGTACTAGAATTATTATGATATATTATCAGTATGTCAGTGGTCTAAAATGGTCTTACAATGGTGCCGACAATATTATCGTTTATCGCAATAATTTCCAGGAACATTTATCGTCCAACAAAATTATTTATCGTGACAGGCCTAGAACATGTTACAGAGATTATTTCCGTATACTGTAATGTGACTAATACAGTTCACGCATTGTATTTTATTTTCTGTAGAGTCTCCATTGATTGTTACTCATCAATGTGAGACATTGCTCTTTCTGTGTCTCTCTGTAACATGCTCACGCTCAGGCTTCCTTAGGTACCTCAGGTGGCTTAGCCTGTCTAATCAATAGTCAATCATGTCAAGCAGATACACACAAAAACACACACCATGTACTGCATCCTGATCCTTCTCTGTTACAATCTTGCGCATTCGGCCGCCTTGAGAAAAAGCGCTTCCACACCATTTTTGTGTGGCTGTTTTGAGCACTTTGGATAAAGAATATATCAAGTGACCAGTGACGTCATTGTAGAAATTAGAGGGAACGTTTTTGAATGTGTTTTTGAGTTGGAAACTATAATAACAAAGACCAAACAGCATATTAGCTAGAGCAGAACGGCTCGAGTGTGTATGATTTATATCGTCCTCCTCCCTTTGGATGTTGGATCAAGTCATGACAGGCGTAAGAGCATGCATCCTCAGGTTGGTGCTCATGATGAAAAATACAATGTCAAACAAATAGATAGTAGAACATATAAAATATTCCAAGGGAGCAATGCTAGTTTGCGACTTGCCATTGCCTTTCTGCCAGAAAAAGGCGCTATGAGGACACATGCCCTTATTGTAGCAAATGAGGAAGAGACATCCAGGTTTTCGTGAGTCATGCGAGATCCTGTTTATAAACCGAAACAACAGTCTTTACCAATGTTCATAATAGCTTATTATCTTGTTTTTCATTTGACCAGTTTGTAGCCTTTTTACTTGAGCTTTCTGTAGAAGTCGCTGTATTTATGGTTTGTTTATTCAGTATGGTTTAAACAGATGTTTTTACAAAAGGCATTGAAAAATGTCCTTAAATAAAGCTGCATTCTTACCCAGTACTGTCAGCTCCATACTTAGTTTTGTATCAGCAACAACACAGTAGAAGTGATGACAATCTGTGAAAGTGTGTGCAAGGCACAATGTTTGAGTCCCTTAATTGGAAATATGCACCTTGGTGAAATGCAAAAATGTAAAAGAAATGCCAAAATTATTGATCATTATGGTCTTTTCTAACCAGGTCAACATATAAATAGCGCTGTAACCTGTAGCGCCTCATTATGCAGTATGCCTGTCCTGGAAGTGGCATCTACAGTAAGAGGCAGGGAGGCAGTGGATGTCAACAGGACAACAGGAAAGACTGAAGCCATGGTGTTGTTGGTTCAAAATAGAGTCAGAGAGCAATGCAAATTCGGGGAGGAGGGAAAGGCACATGTTAACTCCTTGTCACAACAGCTTCTTCCCATTCTTTCCCGAGCCCTCTCCTCTGCAGTCTTCTTCTTGAAATAGACAGTTAATCCCTACATTGTTGAGAGTAATAGGTCACAGTAATTATCCTGTCCTCTCAGACTCCTATGATTGCCTCTCAGCCATTCTATTATCTGATTGTGTCTCACTTCCTGTCAAACTGCTATTTATATGGCTGATGAAAGATGAAATGTAAGGCATAAGGCTGTGTCGCTTTTAATAGATGTTTTGTTTTATCATTATTTGGACTAGCTTAGCTTTTATTTCGCTTTAAAACACCGACAGGTTTAGGTCTTTAAGTGGAAGTTAATGACACATGACACATGTTTTAGTTCTTAAATGTGTGTATTTTTTAAGCCAATACAAGTTCATATAAAAGACAATGAGGAATTGTAAAATATTTCAGCATAGAATTCCCAAAAACCTGTGGAATCATACATCTTCAGGTCCACGTGATTCACAGGTCGTTTTATTTATCTTTACACCTGGGAACCACTTCCCTTTCCCAACCACTTATCAATAACATCTCATTTATGACACTTATTTGCAAAAAAAACTAAAAGGTATACAGTACAATAAAATGCGCTTAATACAATGTTGTAAATATTAAAACAAAATGAATAAAATGCTCCAATAGACTATAGTGAATTGCCGTTCCCAATCCAATAAATGGCGACTGACCAAACTTTTGAATACCTTCGCCCCCCCATGAGTATTGGCCCTCTGTCCAATTCTTGTAAATGTGATATCTTAGAATCACTTGGAGGGAATTTAACCTGTTGAACCCCATCCCCCCGGTACCGAGGGGAGAAACGCATAATCTGCAGGAAACAGCGTCTGAGGGCTTCTTAATATTTAATAAACTATGAATGTTTCATATCCATGTAACGCAAAGAAACTCAGCTAACTGATCCTTTTTTGTGTGCAAAAAAAACACAAAGCTAACGCTGAGCCTCTGAATTAGCCACGAGCGTAAAAATGCTAACGCTGTTTGCACAGAAACTCACTCATAACCAGTGTTGTGCTAGTTACTGAAAACCAGTAACTAGTTACATTAGTAGTTACTTCATTTCAAAAGTAACTCAGTTACTTTACTGATTACTTACACCAAAAAGTAATGCGTTACTGTGAAAAGTAACGTTTTAGTTACTTAAAAAAGGGCTCCCAAAAAAAGAAGAAGCTCCCATTAATGCCCTTATAGCCTTCATTTAAGTACTGTTATTGCATTGGAGAATAATACAATCTGTTGATCAACTTGACATGCTTTTGCATCACTGAACTCTGCTAAGCAATGTGGTCTATACAAAAACAAAGATATGTTTCAAAGTGCCAATTTATCGATTCCGGTTGATACATGGCAAAGGCTTTCACAAAGTTAGAGCCGTTATCAGTAACCGTGGAGGTAACTTTTGTTGACACTCCATACAAAGAGTGAATGTGGTCAATCTCACTAGCAATAAGATCGTACGTGTGCCTACCCTTTATCCTTTTAGAGGCCAACGCAGCTTTCTGGCGTTGTAAAGTGGTGGGGTTTATCCAGTGAGATGTTATCCCGAGGAAGCTTCTGTTGTGGACAGACCAAATGTCTGCGGTGGTCGAGATGTATTCCAGCCCCTCAAATGTTTTCTTTAGCTCGCTATCCATTTTGGTATATTCTTTCTCCAGGTAGTTGGAAAACGTTTTGCGTCCCATATGCCGTGTGCCGCCCGGACATGGTATCATGCTTACTAGCTCCCTGAAAGCGGGTGACTCCACTGTAGAAATAGCCTGCACGTGTTCAACAACATACCGTGCAATGGCTTTATCCACTTTCACCTGACTAGCAGTCCCTCGGTTGAAATCCAGCCGCTGTTGCTTGGGTGGAGGTGGAGGTGGGGTGGCGTCGGATGGCTCTGGGTCTGTGGTCTTAACTAATAGCTTCGTCCCAGCATGTTGTTTTTGCAGATGTTTTAACAGATTGGAATTGCTGTTTTGAGCAGTAGATAGGATCTTTGACCCGCCAAGACACAACTTACACTTAACTAACACATTATTTTCTTTATGCTCGAGAAAAGTAAAATAGTGAGCATATCTCCATGCGGAGAAACTCGACTTGTGCTCCGCCGTCGCCATGATAGTATTGTTAGTAGGCTAACTAAACACAAACACGCCCACAAAGCGTCTCCGCATGTGACACAGGAAGTATCTAAGTACATTTACTCAAGTACTGTACTTAAGTACAGTTCTCATCTCTGTTCGCCTCGCTGTTGGCGCCGCTCACCAACGTCTGGGAGCCGAAACTATATTAAAAAAAATAACTGAGTAACGCACCATGTAGTCACGGTAACTGAGTTAATGAATTTAAAAAATAACGCGTTAGAGTACTAGTTACTGCCAAAAATAACGGCGTTACAGTAAGTCCCAACACTGCTCATAACACCCTTATTACTTATCGTAACTGCACATCCAAACCATCGATTAGCATCGTGAGAATACACAGAATCGATAGGTATGTATATCATCACTCCATGATAAGAACTCGCAACAATATGAACAAAAACAGACATCAAAACACGTGGTGCTAGGTAGACAAAACAAGAATATGTCTTACCTTGGTCGTTGTCTAATCAAAAGTTGTCTTCAATGGGATTACAACGATAAAAAAGCTGCTGAAGGTTAATCCATAGGTTAATCCAATGTGTCTGTGTCCCTTTGAAAGGATTTCTGATAATCTATAAGCAATAAACCTACTTTTCCGTTTTCAGATTTCAGAGCGTGAGAGAGGTTTAGATTTGGGGAAACTGCATGCGCATAACCCCCACTTTTTTTGGTAACATTGGTATGTATGTGGAAATTCCCCTTTGATTCTATTGGCTCTAACGGTTAAAAAGAGATGTCAATCATCAAAATCGACCAATGGGTTCCAGAGAAACGGCAAAAACTATAGGTTACTTACGTAACCCCAGTTCTCAGAGTAACATGAAGTGTCTCACTATGGGATGCGCCTCAACGCGTATGCAAACAGAAGCATCAATCTCATTACGCCAATCCCGATTGGCTGGTGATCTTGACGTCTACGTCAGGGAATCCACCCACCCTATAAGTAGCTTGCGCTACGACGCAGCGTCATTCAAAATAAGCACCTCTTCTCGCTGCGCCTTAGCAAGAAGGGCCGTCTGGTGAGACATCTCACTTCATGTTACTCTGAGAACTGGGGTTACGTAAGTAACCTATAGTTCTCATTCATAACACTCCGTTCGATGTCTCACTATGGGATATTGAAAATCCCGTATTGCTAGACATGCTTATCTCGATAATCACCAAAACAACCAAAACAACCAAAACTTAACAGGTAGAACCCTGTCTTGTATAAGCCAGAGCAATCGCTTCCACAATCCAGTGGGAGAGCCGTTGCCTGGCCACGGGCTTGCCCTTATGAGGGTTAGCCCAGGATACAAAGAGTTGGTCATTGCATCGAAACTCTTTTCACCTGTCCATATAGGTGCTTAAAGCACGGACTGGGCACAGCAAATTCGGCCGCTGTTCCTCAGAGGAACACAGTGGCGGACGAAAATGCCTCAATGTCAATGGGGGTACATGAGCCAACCACCTTAGGTACAAAAGCAGGGTTGGGCTTCAGCAACACTCTCGTTTGCCCCGGGGCAAACTGAGTGCATGAAGGATGTACAGAGAGCGCATGAATGTCACTGACTCGCTTGGCAGATGCCAGAGCCAGTAACAACACTGTCTTCAGTGACAGGTGTTTCATGTCAGCTTCTTCCAGGGGTTCAAATGGAGGTCGAGTGAGCCCATCTAAAACCACTGCCAAGTCCCATAAGGGCACCAGTGACCTGGAAACAGGGAGGAGCCTGCGAGCCCTTTTCATAAAACGGCAGACAAAGGGATGTTGGCCAGCCGTTTTTCCCTCAAAGCCCACATGGCATGCAGCAATAGCAGCCAGGTACACTTTGATCGTAGAGAAAGCTCTGTGTTTATCAATTAGGTCCTGTAGAAATGATAAAATCACCCCGACAGGACATTGAAAAGAAATGTGTCCCTTTTGAAGGCACCACTCCTCAAATACTCTCCATTTACAGTCATAGAGGGACCTGGTGGAGGAAGCTCTTGCACTCTGAATAGTGTCTATCACCTTCTGAGGGAGTCCCACTGTATTCAGGTTATACCACTCACGTGCCAGGTCCATAGTGCCATAGCGCTCTGGGTGTGGGTGAAAAATCGTCCCCCCCGCCTGAGACAGTATGTCCCTGCGTAGCGGGATCTGCCACGGCTGCCCGCACAGCAGCTGATATATCTCCGCCAGCCAGTACATTGCAGGCCAGTGTGGAGCTATTAGGATCAGTGTGTGGCGTTGTTCTTGCACTCTGGCCAGAGTTGGGAGTATCAGAGCCAGGGGTGGGAACGCGTACAGAAGGACCGGGGGCCAAACGTGCGCGAGCGCGTCCACGCCTAACTGTGCGTTTAAATCGTGCATTGAAAAGAACAGCTGACATTGAGCGTTTTCTTTTGATTCGAACAGATCCACCGCGGCCCGGCCGTAACGCACCCACAGCTGACTCACAATTATTGGATGTAGAGTCCAGTCTGCATATAGTGGTGCACCTCTGGACAGCAGATCTGCCCCGAGGTTCATCACTCCTGGTACGTGCGTCGCTCTCAGAGAGAGGAGACTTCCGCAGCTCCATAAGATCAGTTTGCGTGCCAGCATGTGTAACTGGAGAGAACGCAAACCCCCTTGTCGGTTTATATACGATATTGTGGTCGTGTTGTCGGTCCTCACGAGGACATGATGTCCTCTGAGAAAAGAGAGAAAGCGTTTCAGGGTGAGGAACACCGCTAAAAGCTCCAGATAATTTATGTGTGACCTTTGGAGGTCTCTGCTCCAGAGACCCCTTACAGGTCGACCTTCGTATATACCCCCCCAGCCCTCAGACATGCGTCTGTGGTGACCACCTTCCGCGATAGGACAGCACCCATAGGCACGCCCCGTACTAGAAAAGTCGGGTGCAGCCAGTGGCGCAGTGCCATTACGCATTTCATAGTGACCATCACTCTCCGCGCGCCATGACGTGCGGGGTCCAGTGTGAGGGCAGCTACCCAGCGCTGAAACTCCCTCATGTGTAAGCGTCCCAGTCGTACCACCAGGATGACTGAGGCCATGAGCCCCAGTAACCGCAGACATGATCTGAAGAGAACATAATTGCGTGGCTGAAAATTAGCGAGGCAAGCCCTGAAGGCTTTCACTCTCTCTGCTGACAGGCGGGCTGTAAAGGGCACCGAATTCAGGCCTAGGCCCAGGAAGAGTACAGTCTGGGCTGGGGACAACATGCTCTTTTCTTTGTTTATTACAAAACCTAGGTCGAGCAGGTGTTTTACGAGGACATTCGTCTGCGTAATAGCCTCTTGCTCCGACTGTGCGAGAAGGAGCCAATCGTCCAGATAAGTTGCCAGGCGTAAGGCCTGTTGCCTTAACGGGGCTATCGTGGCTTCCGTACAAACACTCGTGGGCTGAGAGACAGACCGAAGGGAAGTACTCTGTACTCATAACAGACACCCTGAAAGGCGAACCTCAGATATTTCCTGTGTGGATAATATACTGGGATGTGGAAATACGCATCTTTCAGGTCGACTGTTGTGAACCAATCGTTTTGGCGCACGAGACGCAACACAGATGTGTGAGTGAGCATTCCGAATTTGTATCTTTTGAGATATTTGTTCAGAGCCCTCAAATCTAGTATCGGCCGAATTCCGTTCCCTCCCCGTTTGGGAACGAGGAAATACTTGGAATAAAAGCCGCTCTGACTCTGTTCGGAGGGTACTATAGATATAGCCGAAAGAATGCAGAATGCCCGAAAAGTGAGGGAGCGTGACAGCGAATTGGAGTCTGTAACCCCGTGTTATTGTCTTGAAAACCCAAGCAGAATCTGTGAGCATCCTCCACTTTTCACTTCTCAAAGCAAGTGGAGATGTCACATCCCTGTCGTCTGCCCTCTGTGTCTTTATTTGTTGTGTTAGGGGGCCCTCTATTGTCTGAACACGGTGGTACCCCAGGTTGACAACCCCGGTCGACACTGCGCATGCGCGTGGCGGTGATGCCTTCACAGCCCCGTCCATCGTCCGCCTTCTGAGAGAGGCAGCAGCCACTCTTAGAAGGGGGGTAGACTTCAGACTGTTTATTGTTTTTATTGTTTTTCTTTTCATTTAAATTGACTGCGCCCTTGGCTTTAAGCCTGGAAACGACAGTGGAAACTGATTTATTAAACAACAATAGTGATGACATGTGTTTGTGTGACTTAAACAGGCAGCGGAACTTGCTGTCTTTGATGTTAAGTCCATTTCCCTCATGGCATGAACTTGAGGATAACGTTCTGACATCACTCAAGGCGGTGGGAAGATGGGGGCATGGTTGCACCCCGGAAACACATGAGCATCTAACGCTGGAACGTGTCCTGGAGCTGGAGAACAGGGAACTCCCAGCTCTTTTATCGAGGAGAGGAGAGGAGGCTGTCAGGCCGCCCTTTTCTTCTTCCTCGCCTGGTGGCTGAAAGTCTGGACCGGCTGTGCCTGAGCCGCTGCTGCTGGAACCGGAGACTTTCTTGGCCAGCTCGTCCTCGCCTCGTGTCTGGGCTGGAGACCCGGGGCGAGCTGTGACCTCTGCTGTTTCGGGACCTTGAAACGGGCAGGACGTGAGGCAGCCTGAGCGAAGGACTGCCGCGGGGCCGTTGAAGGCGGCGGCTGTACCCTTCGGGGAAGACAAAGCTGGAGAGCCTCATCCTCCTTCTTTTTGGACTCACACTGCTGCTGCATCGAAGCTAGAGCGGAGCCAAATATGCCCTCGGGAACAATAGGCATGTCAAAGACGACCTCTTTTTCCCGGTCTGGAAGGTTCGTCAGGTTAAGCCACCTGGCTCTCTCCTGTACAACCATTATCCCCAGTGCTTTGCCCGTGGCTTGGACTGCACAGCGCAAATGTCCGTGATTGCTGCGATTTCGTCCCACACGGCAGGCTCAGGTTCGACCGTCATGTCCTCGCAGAGCTCCGCCTGGTAGGCAGTCAGCAGCGAGGAGACGTTGAGCGCCCTGGCGGACAAAGCTGCAGCTCTATAGGCTCGTTCGGTCATTGCTGACTGGAAGCGGTCTGCCTTTGCCGGTAGCGTGGGGTTCCTGCTCGGTGCCGAAGCCAGCCGCGGTTGGAGGTGGGCTGCCACCAGCGGCTCCATGGGCGGCATGCGGAGCAGGCCGAGTTTCTCCATGCCGTCACAGTCCAAAGAGGAGGCCCCCTGGATTGGGGCCTTGTTGCTGAAAGGGCGGTCTCTCCACGAGACCGACACCTCGTCCAGCATCTCTGGAAAGACTGGGAGAAGCTGCCTCTTCATCCTCGCTGCTTGGGGCAAGGTCTTCCCCTCATAGCGAGATCTGGAGGTCTCCTTGGCCACTTCAGGCCAGGGGATGTCCAGCCTGGACGCAGCGCGTTGGCACACGGCCTGCAATTCCATACTGAGGCAGGGCAAAGCTGGTGTGCTTTCGCCCGGGGGAGCGGACATCGCGTCCGGCTTTGCAGCCTGAGCAGATGAAACGAAGATGTCATCTTCGTGCTCATCCGAGTCGGATAAGAGGAACTCAGAGGTATCCTCTTCATCCTCCTCCGTATAGTCCAGCTCCAGGACATCCTCCGCGGGTGGAACCACGGTGAGGTCCAGTTGGGAGCCCCAGCTTGACACAGCGCGGGGCTCCGCTCTTGCGGACCTTGCCGCCACCGGGCCCCAGCCTAACAAGGCGCGGGGCTCCGATTCCGCGGCTACCGCCATTGTTGAGCCCCAGCCTGACACAGCGCGGGGCTCAATCTCCGCGGCGGTCGCCACCATGTCCCGATTGCCAGCCGGCAAATCAACGGACATGAAGGGGTCCTGTCCCGACAGGCTAGCTTGGCGCGCTAGCCGTCGGTGGAGTCTCTTGACGGTGAAGCGGGCCCAATGCCTGCACGAACCGGGGTTATCATAGCTTCCTGGGCGTGTTTCAGCCCAAGGCAGGAAGAGCAGACCTGGTGTGTGTCCGTGCCCGAGATCTTAAACCCGCAGCCACAGAGCCGAGCCTCCGAGTCTCCGACTCCCCTGGTGTGAGGGAGAGAAGGGTCCATCCTCGTTTGCCGGGGTGTCGGTGCGGAGGGACACGCTAGTAACAGGTATGTTACCGTTTGAAAGAAAAAATCAAAACCTTATCGCTATTCCGAAAGGAAAAACGGCAGGCAGATTTTTATAATATTAACTGGTGTGTTAATATCTTTTATCTCCGTCTCCTCTGGTGTGAGGGAGAGAAAAATCCGTCCTCGCTTGCCGTGGTGTCGGCACGGAGGGATAAACTAGTAATAGGTATGTTACTGTTTGAAGAAAAAATCAAAACCCTACCGTTATTCCGAAAGAAAAAACGGCGGTGCAGATTTCAATATTAACTGGTGTGTTAATATTTAATTCAATGTTCTGCAAAGCAAAAAGTAACCGGCAAACGCCCGTCGACCGAATGTTAGCTTGGGTTCAGTCTGTGGACAGTTAAACTAGCCCGGCTACTGATATCTTTAGATGTGCTCCGAAGCGAGAAGAGGTGTTTGAATGACGCTGCGTCGTAGGGCAAGCTACTTATAGGGTGGGTGGATTCCCTGACGTAGATGTCAAGATCACCAGCCAATCAGGATTGGCGTAATGAGATTGATGCTTCTGTTTGCATACGCGTTGAGGCGCATCCCTTAGTGAGACATCGAAAGGAGTGTTATGAATGAGAACGCCCATTTCCACCCAAATGACCCCAGAGGTGGAGTTTTTTTTGCTAAACCTCTTTAAAAAGGTCAAATGTCACTTGTTTTGCATCAATCTTCATACAGCGTGCTTATTATATGTTGTACTTCGGATTCCTAAAGCTTTTAGTCTACTAACCCATCATCCAAGGGTAGTTTTCCCTATAAGTACAAAATAATTTTTGGACGGACACTATAATTTACAGTTTTTTTACTATGTTCAATCTGAATTTTCTTTAAAATAAAAAACATCTATATTGATTCTGACTCTTCTGCATCCAACTCACAGGTGTATCATTACTTTGAGAAAAAAGATTATTAACTTTCCCCTTTTTAGAAGTCTAGTTATGGTCATTTGTTCTGGAAATGTCCTTTTCGAGCCTGAGACCTGAAAAACAGGGATGGGGTTTAACAGGTTAAAATGTTATATACAGTGGGGCAAAAAAGTATTTAGTCTGCCACCAATTGTGCAAGTTCTCCCACTTAAAAAGATGAGGGAGGCCTGTAATTTTCATCCTAGGTATTATGGTGGAAAATAAGTATTTGGTCAATAACAACTTCAGTTCATCTCAATACTTTGTTATATACCCTTTGTTGGCAATGCCAGAGGTCAAACGTTTTCTGTAAGTCTTCACAAGGTTTTCACACACTGTTGCTGGTATTTTGGCCCATTCCTCCATGCAGATCTCCTCTAGAGTAGTGATGTTTTGGGGCTGTCGCTGGGCAACACGGACTTTCAACTCACTCCAAAGATTTTCTATGGGGTTGAGATCTGGAGACTGGCTAGGCCACTCCAGGACCTTGAAATGCTTCTTACGAAGCCACTCCTTCGTTGCCCGGGCGGTGTGTTTGGGATCTTTGTCATGCTGAAAGACCCATCCACATTTCATCTTCAATGCCCTTGCTGATGGAAGGAGGTTGTCACTCAAAATCTCACGATACATGGCCCCATTCATTCTTTCTTTTACACGGATCAGTCGTCCTGGTCCCTTTGCAGAAAAACAGCCCCAAAGCATGATGTTTCCACCCCCATATTTCACAGTAGGTATGGTGTTCTTTGGATGCAACTCAGCATTCTTTCTCCTCCTCTTCTGGATCATCTAAATGCTCTCTAGCAAACTTCAGACGGGCCTGGAAATATGGCTTAAGCAGGGGGACACGTCTGGCACTGCAGGATTTGAGTCCCTGGCGGCGTAGTGTGTTACTGATGTTAGCCTTTGTTACTTTGGTCCCAGCTCTCTGCAGGTCATTGACTAGGTCCCCCCGTGTGGTTCTGGGATTTTTGCTCACCGTTCTTGTGATCATTTTTGACCCCACGGGTTGAGATCTTGCGTGGAGCCCCAGATCGAGGGAGATTATCATTGGTCTTGTATGTCTTCCATTTTCTAATAATTGCTCCCACAGTTGATTTCTTCACACCAAGCTGCTTACTTATTGCAGATTCAGTCTTCCCTGCCTGGTGCAGGTCTACAATTTTGTTTCAGCTCTTTGGTCTTGGCCATAGTGGAGTTTGGAGTGTGACTGTTTGAGGTTGTGGACAGGCGTCTTTTATACTGATAATGAGTTCAAACAGGTGCCATTAATACAGTTAACAAGTGGAGGGCAGAGGAGGCTCTTAAAGAAGAAGTTACAGGTCTGTGAGAGCCAGAAATCTTGTTTGTTTGTTTGTGGGTGACCAAATACTTATTTTCCACCATAATTTGCAAATAAATTCTTTAAAAATCAGACAATGAGATTTTCTGGATTTTTTTTTTCTCATTTTGTCTCTCATAGTTGAGGTATGCCTAGGATGAAAATTACAGGCCTCTCTCATCTTTTTAAGTGGGAGAACTTGCACAATTGGTGGCTGACTAAATACTTTTTTGCCCCACTGTATATATTTCATATATTTGGTCTCGATAATCCCAACAATTTTACGATGAATCTATTATGGAACACCCTCTTTAGCTTCTTTATCAGTAGCGCTGAATGAAAGTTAAAACAAAGTCATTTTTGAGACGTGCTCAAGCAATTACGTTTTTCCTCTGGAATGGTACTCTGAGACCTCCATCAAGTCTAATGAAGCATTTTCATCGCTCCTTGGATGGTTCCATTTCCCTCGTTTTAGTAATTACATTTACATTGGTGTATTCATGAGTTTCAGGATAAAATCTCTATCCAAGTTTATGTGACCCAAGGTGTCATTCAAATAGAAAACAATTTTCTTACCAACACCATCTTGAACATAGCAAGAAGGCCACATCTCGAAGTGATGATGAAACACAATTAAAGGTCCCCTATAATACTGTTTTTCATCAATATATTATAGGTCTCAGATATATACAAACATTTCTCTGAAGTGTTTGGCTCGAAATACCAAACAGATCATGCATTGTAGCATCCCATAATCCCCTCTGTTTCAGCATTGATTCAAAAGTGCTGATTCTCTGTCTGTTACTCTAGATGAAAATAAGGAGCCACTCCCCACGCCCCTCTGAGAGATATTTAGTTAAAAAAAAACACAATGGTGCTCTACAAGGAGATTCAGGTGATAAGGTGGGGGGGGGGGTTACCTTCGTTGGTTATTGGCTAATGGTTACACAAGCCACCAAATCGTTATTACATCATAAAGTGCCCACAATCTAATCAGCTCATTTTCAGACCGGTTTTTATATAAATGGATCAGGACAAAAAGTGAGCGAATCTTTTTTCCTGAAACTTTCAGAATCTCTTTATACAGAGGGGACACATGTTTATGTATTACAGACTTGGAAATGTGGACTTTGCATAATATCTGCCATCTTCCACCAAGTCTCATAAAATTAGACCAGCAGTTATTTTTGAATCCTGCTGACAGACAGATAGACAAACCAAAAACATAAACTCCTCCCACAGTGTGGAACTGAAAGCTTTGGCAACTGATGCAGAATTACTGTTCTGGACCCGACCAAGATGTGAAGGGTATTTGACATTTTTACTAACCTTACAGAATTCAAAATTTCTCAGTGTGTCAAAATCCCTAGCCTCATGGCCTCCACACCTCTGTATCTCTTAGCATCTCTCTTCTCTATTCCATTTATTATCTTCCCTCTTCACATCTTTCCACTCCCCTTAATTTTTCCCTCTGCAATCTGTTTACCTAACACATCCAGGGGCTTTCCGTTGCTTAGTTCTCAACTTTTAGATGATTTTAAAAGAACCATTTGTACCCACAGGGTTTAATTTGCACCTCTTTCCCTCTGATGAAGCTACATATTTTAGGAACTTGCCCAAATCGCAGCAGGAAAGGAGAGTTAATTGCCTTTCATAGTTGAAACGGAGCCAAAAAAAGAGCAAGCTGTTGCCAAACAAAGTTTGTAATCGACTATACATAGTTTGCTTGGAGTCTTCAAACTAATGAACACCAAAGTAATTTGCAGTCTCAGACAGTTTTTTTGCTGTAACAGAGAAAGTGGGGTGCATCAAAAAATCGAAACAATCAAGGTTAATTAATCTTTTGTGTGAGACGGCATTTATAGGGTTGTTACACTTATCTTTCAAATGTTTGTGTGATACACTAATTAGATTTACTTTAGTTAGTATTTACTTTTTCATACACCAATAAATGTATTAGTCCTAATAGCTTGTTCACACTGGACTTTTCACCTTGCGTTACTCAAACTAATTTGCCCACGGCAGGGATATCTCAAATACCTAAATGCCAACAACGTTTCCTCAGCGATGGCCAAAATAACCTTTTTTCGCTCCTTTATGCATGTTTTGGAAGTACGAGATACTGTAAGTCAGGAAACCAAATACTGTCATGTCTGAGTTCACAACATCATCCAGAGAAATACACAGCTTAGTGAATTTCACAAGGCTAGATTCACTGTCTCTAGCAAGTCACAAGTCAGCAGTTGGTAAATGAACCCAAAAAGAACATGATCTAATTGCAATAGAAATACTTAATTGATACATTGACATGTTTGTCCACAACATGGCAAGCAAACATTTTGAAATTGTTGTTTTTGAATTGCGATCTGATCAACAAGGGCTAGCCTTAGCTAACATTGTAGCTTCTCCGTCAACATTCAAAATAACATGATATACGTATTAATAAAGCGGCAACTTGTAATCCTAATTCAATCAGGAGGGACGGTTTTGATGTAAGAATACATATTTATGGCCAGGAATACACAAATGAATGTAATGGTGTTTTGGCGATTAGGCCCCGTAGTGCAGGAGTATCATTCGGGAGGGGAAAACTCTGATCCGATGAAACCCCCCCGGGGTCTAGACACTGGTGGTGGTGAATGGATAGTTGGGTTCGGTCTGAAGAGGAGTGGCTTAGCTTGACCCTGGATTGGGATGGACGAGGGTTGCGTTGAGTCACCTGAAATGACAGCTGACAGAGATGGGAGAGCAAATTTAAAAGGGTTAGTGGAGCGCTAAGATAGGCTTGTGAGAATAGAGCGAAGTGACGCCCCCGATCACTTATTGAGAGGAGAGAGAATAGTAACGTAGCATAGTAATAAATGAATGAGTAAAGAAGGTCTTCCTGGTTGAACTTGCGCTGAGCTCCATTAGTCTCTATGCAAATATGACAAACTGTAGAGTTCTGGGTGCCGTTGCCCACAAACACCGCAGATGTTTGTTGTTTTTCATTCACATCAGTGACGACCGGAGAAGGATCTCAATGCTGCATTGGCTTTTGCTAGACCATTTTATGTGAAAGGCGTCACTTGCTTTTGCGTTGAATGAATGTGCGTCATTCGAGTCACCACATGAACAATTCTAATCTCATTCAAGTCTGTCTTGGACATCTCAATGGGGTGAGGCTGAACACCCTTTTTATATATAGATTTTTTATTTTCTGTCTGTACGTGTGTTTGCTGTACCCTTCATGTCAATGTGGTCTAATTGGGGCAAGCCTAAGCTTCACACGGTTTGGACAACCCCGCTGTTTAAATTAACTCCCTCCTTGCTGTGTATGTTCACCCTGCAAGCTTTCTACTCCCTCATGTATTCCACTAAATGTCATACTGTGGGATGCTATATGTACGTCTGTTTAGGTCTTTGTTTATCGTGGATTTACCCACAAACATTTACAAAAGCTTGCAAGAGACAGCTGGGTACACAAAAGATAAGGTGGATGAACAGTGACAGATGGACCATATTTCATATTTTCAAGTGTGTATTTTATATAGCAAAACTTAAGTGAGGCAGATGGACAGATTTTTGTTATTTTACGCAGTAGACCATGTTTCGGATTATTATTTCAGCCTTTTGCTGAATAAGATGTTTGGTTGGTGATGACCAACAAAAGGCACAAATGCTGTTTCTGGTTAACAACATAATAGATGTATGGAAATCTGCTGGTCTGTATAACATCTAATCTTCGGGGTATTGATCTTTACATTGAACATTGTCCTAAAGCCAAAATCGGTCATTGAGTTCTTGTCCAAATACCTCCAAAACTAGTGAAAACTGTTTTGAGACAGTTTAATATCACACAGTTTGGTGTATCATAGTGTATTTCATGTTAGGCTATTTGTCCGTTGCTTTGAGGTCTATATAATACAATATGTTTGACAGTATTTGATTTTTACCTTTGTTACCTCACAATTTGCTAACAGATTTGATTATACATCAGGGGTGGACTGGGAGGAAAAAGTGGCCCGGGGATTAATTGACAGACAGGCCCACTTAATGCACGGCATGTATCGGCCGGCCGGCGACGAAAGTATTTTACTTAACAAAAAACCCTATGCATTTAATGTTATTTTGGACCATTATTCATATAGTAATCACATTACCTGAGCCCTTGAGTTGCCTAGAGCAAAATAGTTACAGCATATATTTAGTGATTTTAATGTTAACAGATCGTTGATGCAATAACATTTGGACCCAATTTACCTGACTTCACGCATGGAATAAAACATGGGCGTAGGAAGCATCCTCAATGTGGCTGAGACAATTTAACAGGGGGTCCGGGGGCGTGCTCCCCCGGGAAGAGATTTTTAAATGTTGAAGTTAAATGCATCAATCTGGTGCACTTTGAGAGCAAAATTAGGGACTAAATCTATGGATACATCTATCAACACCCATATGAAACAGAACTGTAAAAAGATTTACTTTTTCTTTCAACATTTATTTGAACAGCAAGTGGAGGCAAAAGTGACTGCACCCAAAACAATAAACCTGCTAGCTAACTAGCCTAAACTCAGTAACAGAATGTGGGCAACACGTTCTTCACCACAGCCACGTGACCTCTGAGTCAGACGTCACTTCCCCCTTTTCTATCCTACGGGTACAGTCACTCCCCCTAGACCCTGTTTCCCTGCCAGCCCCCCCCCCCCTGCCCTATGCAAGCCCCTCCCTCTGAACCCAGGGCTCGCTACAATACTGTATACACAAACTATACAAAAACGCCTTTACGCTTTGGAGCTTGTTTATCCATCTGTAAGCAACTGCCAGCTAGGTCTCTCAGTCACTCACTCCTGATCGTTCACTGCGCATTGACAGCTTCTACGGGCCTGATGTGTGAAAGTGAAACTATCTGATAGGTAGAACATAGATAGCCTATCAAAACGGCCCAGCCCAGCCCAGGGAGTGGCCGGAACACTTACAAATGTGGGCCGGTAGGATTTAGGTAAGCAAAAACAAAAAAAAAGGGAGTGGCCGGAACACTTACAAATGTGGGCTGGTAGGATTTAGGCAAAGAAAAAAATATATATTTTCTTAATTTTTTTTTTTTTTGTGGAAATCCGGCCCACGCACAGCAGCGGCCCACCCTGTTATACATACCTGATATGAACCTTATTAAACATTTGAATCTCTGAGTCTGAACTCAAGTGAACCAAATCACATTATTAGAAGCTTCTACATGAAGAGAATGATGGACCAATTCTCAAAGAGACTTGCCTTTTTTACTGCACCTAAAACACACCACAGTCCCTGCACCCAAAACTCAGTGTTTTCCACCTGCCTTTGCACTTGTGGCATTACAATAGGGCCTAAAGGGAGAGCTCCCTCAGCAGCAATAAGGCCACTCCATCATCCTGCTGGGGACAGATTCTCAAACTGGTGTCATCACTGCTGACGTTTTTGTCGCTGGCAGCTTTTCAGCATTCCTTTTCTATTTTCCACACACACACATACCATGCCTCCTCTTCCTGTCTCTCTGCATCATTTTCTCTCCTCTGACTCGTGGTTTTCCTCACGTTCTTTGCTTCCTGCTCACACACAAGCCCCAGCAGTGCGTGCGTGACATACCACTGGAGCTGTGGCGTAAATCAGCTGTCAATCTGATGTCAGTGTGGGACACTTACATTTAATGTTGGACAGCAGGACATGCCAATTAATGGCCCATACCCCTGCACTGATGGATGGGTATTAGGAACCAACACGTAGAAATCAGGCCAAGAGAGGGGAGCTGTAAAGGGGTTGTAGGCAGAGAAATGTTAGAAACTAACTATGATATTGCTCAAAAGTACAAGGAGCACATTTTTATTTGAGCTAAAAAATAAATATAATGGCTGTAACAGTTTATTTATTCATGCAAACCGTCAAAATATGGGGGTCATGACCCAGGGCATGCAGCCGCACGCAGAATAAACCCTTTTTATAGTGATAGATGTAATGCAGAACCAAATTTCACATGCGTAGTTTCCCCAAGATTTGCTTGCATGAAAGGCAAACTATGGGTAGGGGCAAATACATGGTGAAAATATACATTAATTTACATCAGAATCAGAAAGTTTTAATTTTTTATAATTACATTTTTTTATAATGGGACACAGGGTTCAGTCCGGATTGATTTGCACTTCGGTCCGGATCCGGATCTTGGTCCGGAGTTTGAGAAGCCCTGGTATAGTATTTGTTTATTTGTCCCCGAGGGGAAAATGGGTTGCAGCACATCACAGAGGCATTTAAAAAGATAAAACATAAGTCACTGACAACAACATAGACACAGATTAAAAAGAACAGACATAAAAAAAAAAAAAGATATCGGCAGACATGACAAGAGGCCTAGGCCCTCATTTGCGAGAGGGGGGGGGGGAAGTGCCTCCTAGCCATCATTGATTAATTGATTCAGGAGTTTGATGGCTTGTGGGACGAAAGGCAGCCTAGATCTGTTCTTTTTAAACAGAGGGACGCGATATCTCCACCCGGATGGCAACAGTTCAAAACAAGAGGCGAGTGGGTGCCTCAGATCACTCACAATATTGTGTCCCATTTTTAAAACTCTGTCCTTGTATAAACTTTCTATACTAGAAAATGAGATTCCTGTCAATTTACTGGACAATATTATGGCCCTCCTAACGGACTTTTTCTGTGCCTCAATGGCTTTGCCGAACCAGCATATGATGCCGAAGGAGAGCACACTTTCAATAAAAGCATGATAAAACACCTTAACCATTCTGTTGCCGACATTAAAAGACAATAATTTACGTAAAAAGAACATTCTTTGTTGAGACCTAGAATTTACTTTCTCAGACCATACATCCCATCTGAGCTTGTGGTCAAGCACGACACCAAGATACTTGTACTCAGTGACACATTGTATAGGCTCCCTATTTAAAAGAGTAGGGTTGGGGGATTGTGCTATTCTAAAATCAATTTCTATCTCCTTTGTTTTTGAGGTGTTTAGAAGCAGGTTTGACTTCTCACACCAGTTGATAAAGAAGTCAAGAACAGACCCATGCTCCTCTTCCTCATCAAATAGGAGGCTGACCAGGGCGGTTGGGAAAAGTGCTAATGCAGGAGTTGGTGTATAAAATGAATAAAAGAGAGGGTAAGACACATCCCTGGGGTGAGCCTATCCAGGTAGTTATCATATCGGAAGTGCCATGCCTATTCTAACCTGCTGGGTTCTAGAGCTGAGGAAGTCAACGATCCAGGCGATCAGACCAGGTTCAAGTGAGAATTCTTCAGTTAAAATATTTGCTAAAATACTAGGCTTGATGGTGTTAAAAGCCAATGAGAAATCGGCAAATAGGATCTTTACATGGGCTTTTGGCTTCTCGTGTGAAAAGTAAATGGAGATGTGGGACGCAAGTTAACTATTAGATGCATGGGTGAATGCGTTAAACCCAAGTACATGTTTTCTGGAATGACTTTGTGGTGGCCCTGGGGAATTAAGCAATATTCATTTGAAATATATTTAAGCAAACATGTAATCCGAAATCTAGAAATGTTCTGCATTAAAGCCACATATACTGCAGTTCAAATGAACAGCCTAACAAAATATACGGTATTGAAATATATCCTGTCTGATGTGCTGTATAAGAGAATATTAAAACTGAAATGTCAAGTGGATTTAGACAGATCAAACCAAGTTAAACCAACAATGTGTTTCCCAAACCGCCAAAGGGGTTGAAGACATGGATGTCTTGAATTTGTATGCAGAGCCAAGGAAAAGTAATAGTGCTGTCAGAAGAAATGTAACCAGGAGGGATGGGTCAATTCAGTGACAGGGGAGTGGGTACCATATGGAGGGATGGATGGTTCGAGGGGATGGAAGGACGGCTAGGAGGGTCATGATAAAGAGGAGGGGGAAATGGGGTGGAGAGGGCACACATGACCAGAAGGGATTTGGCTGTGGAAAGTCAACTCCAATGACAGATATCATAAATAAGATGTAGGCTAATGTAGATGTAGACATCTACGCAAAGTGATATATCTTCAAAATGTAATTGTGAATGTAAAATAAAGTGAAAAAGACAAGGTGATACAGGCATTACAAATGAAAATCAGCTACAAAAGCACACGGTTTTATACTTTTGTTAAGATATTTTTTATATTCCTTGAAACAACTAATTACTACTAATGATGCAATTTGTGAGAAGTCAAACAATTTGAAACACTATATTTTACTTAATGTCTTTTAAAATAGTGGATCATATTACATTCTTACTTTTCTTCCAATCCCCCCTCCTTTACAAATGTTTAATATCTGGCTTTTTCATCTAACTGTCATTTGCTTTTATTGTTTCTTGTCTCTAATCCAGGAGGATTTTCGGAATAAGGTTCAAGATTACGTCAAGCACTACGCCAGATGATAGAAGCACCGGCTACCTACACCAGCCTGCACCAACCAAACTGCTCTACCTTGCCTCTGCTTGCCTCGGCCAACTCGCCCAACGTGAATCGACAGCTGACTCTTACCGCTCCCCCTCCTCTCGACAACATGCCCTGCTGCTCACCAGATTGCAATAAACTCCAACCTGCAGGAGCGAAAATTAAAATAAAATGAAAAAAGATGCGTAAAGACTTGTATACAGAAGAAAATTATGCTTTGATTTGTACTAATCGATTGAGCGTTACGATGACCACAATGTCTGTTCATTGTGACAAGATCGCCGAATGACGCCGCCTCCCTGAGGTGTCCCTGAGCCTGTCGGAAACGAGCCATGGCAACGACCGGCAAGGGATGTGATGTATCACCGGCACATCAAAATAAAGGCAGTCACGTTCAGCTGTTTAAGACTAATCAAAAGAAGGAATATTTGTTGATATCAGTTTCTCCGTTCCAGTGCCTGCTATGTTTGTGTCGCTAAAGAGAAAATGCATGAGAGTTCACAAACATATAAATACGCACAGTGTCACATCATGTAGTAAAAGCTTAACACATACATCCAAGTACTTAATACACGTATTCACACACACTAGAGTCAGAAAGACCCACTAGACGGCATGTGAATGACCACATCGTCCCGTTTTGTTGTCATTCTTCTTGCATGTACACACACACACACACACACACACACACACACACACACACACACACACACACACACACACACACACACACGATGCTCACATACATGCTTTCTTTTTTGTGTTTTCAGCTCAAGTGGGATAAAGTAAGACTACTAGAACCACAGCCAAATGTATTACTGTTTTCAGCTTCTGCTCTCCTCATTGTCCTTTTTTGCCTTTTCCTCCTGCTTCTCTTTTTCACACCTACACACCAACACTCACATGTACCTGGGAGGGACATGACTTGTCGCTCTGTATTTAAATGTGGTTTAGAAATGAAACAATGACTATGAGTTTATAGGACTGATGTGATTTAATTTTACATTTATACCCAATAAACAGTGTAGGAATTGTGTGTCTTTTTGTACACAAGTCCCCAAGTTTATTGGACACATTGTAATGTTATATGTGACAAACAATGTGAAAGGGATTGCTCGTTGATGAACCTACAGGGAATTATCACCTGCACCTGCAGCTCCTCTCAGCGTTATAGTAAAACTAAGCTAATTGTTTTGCTATCTAGCGCAAAGTTTGACTGTTTTTGTTCACTGTCACTGGTCTCATAGTGTCGTTTTTGGCTGTTTTCAGCCAAAAAGCTCCAACAATCCTACAGTACAACAGCAGAAAAAGACTGTTGGTGACTAAAAGGTGGTGAAACAAGTGAAGCATTTAGCAGCTAAAGAGACATATCATTAGTTTGGTCCACAAGTCTGACGTATGTCGTTCACCCAATATGTATGTACACCTTTTTAAAGAAAGTTATTGTTTAAAGTCAGCACTTTTACCTCACAGTTATTGTTTCATATAATTGTCAACATGCTGCATTACAGAATAAAATACATTACTGATGTATTGACTGCACAGAAGTTAGCCCTGGGAGACCAAAGCTAATGTGTAGAGTGTCTTTATTTAACGACAGTAGGCCTACCCATTCTGTCCTTCTCTTTGTCCATCTGTATCAAATTATTTCCCCAAAAATGTAAACTGCATTATCAATGTTGACAATGTGGACCTGTAGTCAACTGCAAAGGTGCATGAGGAGAGTAAGAATGGGAGCGAGCTAGCAAGCAGACTGGTAATATGCTATCGAGTGAGTTTACAAGCTAAGTAGCTAGCTCACAAGTGCGTGTTTTGTTACTTGGTGCGAAGGGCTTTGTTATTATTTGTCATCAGGTATGTGTACTACAATGTGGAGAAATTAAAGGTGTTGCCCTTGTAGTACAGGTTTAGAGGAGGGAGAGTACACACTCTGTAGCCAGTTAGCCTGTTTACGCATGGAATAGCTTACTTGCTACAAAGCTTGTTAGCTTGCGTAGGTGCTGCTATTCCACTGCCATTGTGGATTTCTGGCCATACAACTTGTGTAAGAGAAAGAAAGAGACCGTCACTCAGTTAGCCATTGAGTGTTTGTTAGTGTGCGTTTTGCTCGGCCCTGGCTAGCATTGTGCCTCCAGTTTCAGTCATA
Source organism: Notothenia rossii (assembly GCF_949606895.1). Classification (NCBI taxonomy): domain Eukaryota; kingdom Metazoa; phylum Chordata; class Actinopteri; order Perciformes; family Nototheniidae; genus Notothenia; species Notothenia rossii. Next base: position 69,885,971 of record NC_136904.1, read on the forward strand.
TCTCAGAACATCAACACTGTTCTCACTCTATTCAGCTTTGTGTTCACACGTCTGCATGAGGCAAAGTCTATGTTATCTGGCAGTGGTGCATTTTACTAAGGATGTCAGAAATGTACTTTTAAGATTGAAATGGTGTGTGTGTGTGTGTGTGTGTGTGTGTGTGTGTGTGTGTGTGTGTGTGTGTGTGTGTGTGTGTGTGTGTGTGTGTGTGTGTGTGTGTGTGTGTGTGTGTGTGTGTGTGTGTGTGTGTGTGTGTGTGTGTGTGTGTGTGTGTGTGTGTGTGTGTGTGTGTGTGTGTGTGTGTGTGTGTGTGTGTGTGTGTGTGTGTAAATAATGTTTGTTGTGTGAGTGTGAGTTAATGTATGAGGTGATGAAATGATGTGAGTTGTTAGCATGCTGTCCCCCCGTCTTGGTCCTCTTTTCTTTTGGTTTTTCTGGCCCTAGATTCAACATCTCAAATTATCAGCTATCTAAGTTAAACAGAAAAACAGATGATACTGGCTAAAATAAAGGACCTGAAAATATAACAAACACCATGCAGGACCATTGAAAGCAAATGTGAATGTTGGCGTTCAGTGTTATCTTCCATCATGGTGTTGGTCTATTAAAACGTTGAAGGCTAATGTAACAGTCTATCAATAAGAAGCCATCCTGTGAAATCAATATACAAATGAATCTTGTGGTGGTAGTTGCCTACTGGGTATTGAAGCCCAACTGTGCTTAATCTTAGCCTTACTACTCTGATATGTCATATATTCTTTACTTTGGCAGTTAGCAGTGTTTTTTCCCCAGAATGCTATCGGGAGATGCGTCTGCTTGGGCTAACTCAATCTTTGGGCCATGGGAGAAGATTAAGAATCTGTTGTCTCAACCTATACTTTCTCAGATTGTATATCAATTTTTTAAGATATATTAAAGAGAATATAGATAAAACAAATGTGTCTTGAATGTTTTTTTAATGTGTTTCTTTCACTTAAGTCATTTTAAAACTGGCAGTAAATGGGTTCAAATGCTCTAATTCTCTTCCTAAAGCCCAATGCAACAACTTCTAATCGCTTGTTTTGTTTGACCAATTGTCCCTAAAGATGTCCTGCAGGATTATACATGAAGGACATCCGCTGCATGTGGACATTATGGATCCATTATTGAATGCATCAGCAATCCATCTGGCACCACTTAAGCATCCTTGCTCTCTTTCATCTCAGGGGGATACAACAGTAAGACCACAAATGTGTAAGGGGGATGTAAAAGCTATTTTCAAACATACAATGTGTAATATGCTCCCACTGGGGGGCTCTCAATTAACAGTTGCAGTCTTTCAGGTTAAAACATATTTAAGGCGGATATTATGGATCACAATGCTGACACTAAAAAAAGCCGTAATGGGGAAGAGTCTACACTTGGGGGTTTTAACAACTGGATGGATCTCTGACGTTGAATCCTAATCACCTCGGTCATCCCTTGACTTTTCATCAAGCGCTTCTGAAGTGAATGTGGCTTTGTGCGAAATATCTCAACTAGATTGTCCCGAAATTTGATACACAGATTAAAACGTCAGTTTTCTTTTGCAGGTTTAAGCCACATTTTATTATCAGCAGGCAGAGATGGAGTTATCATATGATCAAAGCTCCATACTTGATGACAGCTGAAGCCTCTTCACGACATCGATGCAAATGGACTCCACTGAAGAAGACGATGTGGCAAAAGTTCCAGAAAAAACCCAGTAAGTGGACCATGAGTTAGGGTTCTTTTGTCAAATGCCCCTTATTTCTTTGCTCTTCACCAATCTTGAAGTGAGGTATACTAAACCAGGAGAGGGGTACATCCACATGCACTCAATGTTTTAACTCCTTGTGATAGCTGTGAGATGCTAACCACACAATGCCTACATCTGCCAATCAACCACACAACCAGTAACTACGCCTGGAGGAAACGCAATCATACTGTACATTGGCCCTGTGGCTATATTTACTTATGAATGAAGTGTGTGTGTGGGGGGGGGGGGGGGGGGGGGGGTGCAATAGCTCACAGACACAGCCAGGTAATAAGATTGTTGAAGGCTATATACATCATATTTATGTAGTTCTTCGTATGTCCTGGTTACAGCACACTTACCTGCTGCAGATCGGAAAATACCTTCTGAATCAGACCTACAGTATTTAATCAGCCTCGATTAATTCAAGTATGTTTTCACTTTCATTAAACAGACTTGGGGAAGAAGTGATAACATAATTGAAGAGTTACGAAAGTTGTGTCTCTACAGAGTCCCAGTGGACAGCCACATTAAGGAAGTGATTAATGGCTGTAAATGATGGGTCATTTGTCACGCAAATAGGCTGCAGTCAACACAACTGTAACTAGGGAGCTTTGTGACTGGTACAATGGGATTAGTTTTAATCCTGTAATTAGATTTTCCTTAGGACATAAAAGCTACACATTTAGATGGCCCTAATATGCTTTCTGGGGTTTTCCTTTTCCTGTAGTGTGTTATATATGTTTTTGTGCATATACATGGTCTGCCAAGGCTAAAACCCCTGTGTTCCCTGCAGAGGGAGTTTCCCTCCCACACACATTCCCCCCCTGCCTGAAAAGCCTACATTGGACTCCTTGGTTTACTTCTGTAACACAGTCGAGGCACAAAATACAATTGTGAAACCTGAATATGACCATAATAGGGCCTTTTTAATGTATCCTATTTACCTCATGTGTCTCCCTTTAAAGATACATCCAAAAAGTGAATTGTGAAATAAATAAAAGTTTATTTTTTCAAAAGCACATATTAAGACAACTAAACATGTCTGTTAACTATCCATATTTCAATGCAAATGGGGAGATTTCTGACATATAAAGGATTATTTAATTGAGCTGCAGATGAAAGCCTAAAGTGGTGTCCCTACCATCTATCTCAACATGGTGGACAGTACTAAAGCTCAGTTATCTGGCCAACTCCTTTGTATCTTATGATTCATTTCCTGAGTCATTTCCTCATGTAATCTCATGGGGCAATCATTGGGAAAAATTATATGGTATTTTTGGTGGAGTTCAGTAGAGCTGGAAGTTTACAAGATTTCAACTGAAAGCACAACGGAAGAAACAAAATACAATGACACCCCTTTTTGGGGTGCATGCACATCTTTGTGCATGACATTTTGAATAAATAATACAAATGAGAACACTACTTTATTTGCACAAGCAATTATTTATTAAAGAAGATGTCGAATTACAAAAAACTTGCACACACATTCATAATTTATGCTAGGTTCATACCATCACTACTTTACAAACCTGCGTTTGTTCATTTGCATTTACTATCTTTTCCTGACTGAGTTGTATTTGGGTGGATTACATTTGCCCTGTTCTTCAACAGTAGTTTAACTAATCCAGGTTAACATGATCTTGATGCGTTAAATTATCCAATTAATTGTAAGAAAGCCGGCTATTTTGTATAATAATCATCCCAAAGTTCAGTTTTATAGAAGACACAAAGGTTCTCTTTTCGTCTGTTTTATTTTTCAGTCGAGCAATTGCTTCATTTTGAAAGAGTTCTGTGCTTTTTAAAATCTACATTTAATAATTAAAGATGTTATTAAGAGTAGATAATGGATTGGGAAACATGATCAACACTTATGAGAGCCTCCAGCAGGGTGCACAATCATGTGAGACGAGGGTGGGCCTGGATAGAAAAACTACACTTTCCCCAGGAACAACAATCATCTCTGAGGTCACATGCTCTGAGGAGATGAAGGTTTATCCTGATTAAACTGACTGTCAGAAGACGGATGCAGGGGTTCTTGGAGACGGAGCCACCAAGTACCAGGACCTGGTCCAACAATGGACAAAGGGTGGTAGGTCTGGCTATTTCCAATTAATTAATTGGCTGAAGGAATTTCCCGGCACAGTCAGATCGGAAATATGCTCACAGCTCTAGGAGTGCAAGAAGTGAGAGTTAAACAGCTGCTGGCAGGTTGGGCGAGGCAGAGGAAACAAACACTTGGCTCTGGAACATGGGGGAAGAGTTATGCTGTTAGCAAGGGGGGTGGGAAGTGACTGGTCATCACTGTTGACCCGCCAACAGGAGGACACTGAGGTTCGGCATCAAAACTTACAACAGCCAAAAGCCACAGTCATAAGAAAATGACTGAAGGTGTTAGCAGCTATGAACCTACAGTATAGCAGTGATCTACTGATTGCATTATTTTAAAGCTAATATAACCAGAACAAATCTGATATGTTGCATTACATTTTTATCCAAAGCAACTTTCAATTAGTGTAATAAACCATAAACTCAACAAAAAACCTGCAGGTACATTTGCTTCTAATAAGCCAGACCGTCCAGCGTAAGATTCAATCCTGCAAAGATCCACAAGAAAAGCACAATCAAGGCATTCTAAACAATTATCATTAGGGCCCGAGCACGGCGCGCTAGGACCCAACGGCGTCCTAGCACGAAGTGAGAGGAACCTATTGTTATTGGAGGAATTCTTCTTATTTTTCTGCTGGCGTTTCCTGTTTTTGAGGTCTTTAGGATGCTTGAAAAGTTGTATAATTTTGCACGGATTCCAGAATTGTTGAAAACTACCATATTCTGGACTCAATTTGTTCAAATTGTCCAGCATGCTCTCTGTAATCTTAAAATACATTCCCTCATTTTAAGATTCAAAGCAGTCTTTCCATCCCCACATGCACACTGAAAACAGTAGGGCAGCGAATATAATCAGAGAATGTAATTGGTCTTTGTCACCATCAACTGGTGTGTGTGTGTGTGTGTGTGTGTGTGTGTGTGTGTGTGTGTGTGTGTGTGTGTGTGTGTGTGTGTGTGTACGTGCGTGCGTGCGTGCGTGCGTGCGTGCGTGCGTGCGTGTGTGTGTGTGTGTGTTTTCTCCATCTGTGTGTTTATTGTGTTGACCTGGTGGGCGTTGTGTGCCAGCTGCTTTTTTCTCTGCTGCTTCCTCTCCCATCGCTCAGCTATATGCAAACTTCATCTCATTCTCCATGCTGGCTGATCCTGGCTGTTTGCAAGCTGCACCTTATTTCCTCAGCTCTTTATTGCTTCTAACTGAAATGTCACTGTGGAACTACACAAGGCCATACATGTATAGGAGAATGATGGGATTCAATGCAGAAATTGCACAGGTTGTGACCTGTGCAACACCTCAGTTCCCATCACTGGGTTGATGTATAGTTGGGGCTGACAGCAGTGTCAGAATAGGTTACGGAGTGAGGTGCTATAGGTTAATTGCAAGGACAACTAAGCTGGATATTGCTTAGGAAAATATGATACCACATGTCCATATCCTTTGTCTATAAACAGATTCTGGATTAATATGCACCTAACAGAACAAGATAGCTTTCTTGTTTCCGTTTTTTGTATTGACTATTGTATCCAGTTTACTCTTTGGGTTATCTTGGCGTTAGGGCTAGGGTCAGAAGTTGGTGTCAATAAATGCATGTAAACTGATAAAAATAAACACGTTTTAATGGTTCAAGTGAAACAAGTTCTCATTATTCAGGAAAAGGCATGATTTTAATATTATCAGCTATTTACAGACTTTGTAGGCTTATAAACTCAAGAGCCATAGTTCTCCTTTATTATAATTTGCTAGATGTTTACGATTGGGCAGTCTAACAAAGATAGGACTCATTAAAATGTGCAATAATGAAGATCAGTCTTTACTGTTTGATAGAATAGTGGCATTAGATTGTACCAGAGGCCACCATATTTGGACTTTTTTTTTTCCCTATGGAGGGTTTTTCCCCTGGTCTCCCTTAGCTGGCAACTTTTTCCCACCGGCTAGCTAAGGTTGGTTATTTAAAGACTCCCACAAAGCTCAGATTGTATGTCAAACTCTTTCGCAACCACCAAAATATTGCAGGTTCCACCGGTGCTAAATCATCAGACGGATAACAGATGGGTTCTGGGATTGGATGCCAACCAATCAGCTAGATTTTTTTTCCCTTTGCTTCTGTTCTTTTTCAGACCAAAAGGCATGTGTAATTTTACAGGATTGGTACTGTCAAGGGGGTTTTGTAATTGTTCATTACGGCTTAATCATTACGGCTTCATTTTGACCTGAGAGTATCTTTATGGAATGAGTATCACTGTTGGATGGTACAGTGAACACTTCACAGCATTATACATACCTTACACATCATGTACACCTACAACAACATTAAGCATACATATGAGAATGAGAACAGCATTACACACATTCAGAAAACATATACATTGATTTGGTAGATGCCATGGTCAGTATAAGATTTGAAGCACACGTCGAAAAACAAACACAAAAGCATTTCCTGTTTTGCAAATGTTTGAATTCAAAGTTGTCAGATCATGAAGATGTCTTTGTTGATGGATTTGTGCATCTAAACTCTGCAGCAGTGAATGCTTTAGTCTTTACCTTGCTGGTTTTATTTGTTCGATAAGATGATTGCCTTGTGTCATACAGATAATAAGGGGCCGTTATGTTAATGTTCTTTATAGCTTCATTCAGACTTGACGGGATCTTTACAGAAACAGTCGTAGCCTTGCTTGATAACAGCAATGAGTTGGAAAACAATAATAGCAAGGAAGAATAGCATTTTCTCTTCTCTCACAGTCTCCATCGCTGTTGAAATTTGCAACTGAAGTTTGAATAATGATCATTGTGAACATTTAGGGAGCAATGCTGGTCTTACATGAATCTAACTTGCAATAACTACAATTGCACTTGTAGAGCGTAGACCTTTATAAAAGCCAACACTACATTCTTTTGCTCCTCTGATGGTCCAATTTCCTGAGTTGCGTAGTTGTTCTTCTGACTTTGGTGGGTTCATGAGTCTTAAATCGCTATGTGGAAACATCATGGACACTACAGGGAAAATGTTTGGTATTTTAATGCTCAGAGTGTTTAAATAAGTTATCTGTTTCTGAGCTGTTGTTTCGAGTAGATGTGGTGTTCAGTTGCTTTTTCCAAGTTTTCCAATATTTTCCTGATTTTTCAGACATCACATGAATGCAGCACAAATGCCCTATCTTTCATTGTTAATGAAAGTGAAACATGATTTGTGTATCTGCCCTGTTTTTGGATCAGCTCCAAATGTAATGGGTTCTTCAGTTGTCCAAACCTAACCCTTTCACAGAGTTTCACATTATTCAAGAAAGTTGTTTTTCCATTGTCCTGCTGAAAGATGACAAACAAACAATATCTGCATCAAAGAGTAGAGTAGTTGGAGTAGAGGTAATGTTGTGCATGTCAAAAAGGAGAAGTAATTGCTGAAATTACTTATAAATGATCTTCTACTGTGAAACTGCAAAATGGGAGTCAACCCAAGGGCAGCTAACTGGCTTGACCATGCGTTGCGTTGGGGAGGAATTTTCTTCATGATAATTCATACAAAGCACATCAAAGAAAAAAACACAATGTCAATGTCGGGTAATATAATGTGGTTGATTGTGTCGAAATAGATATAGCCATGTTGTTTTAAACGGCAGTAAAGAATCAATTAACCCAAACATAGGTAGGTTAAAAACACAGCTCTTTTTATTATTTCGAGGTGTATGCATATGCATGTGTATGGGCAGATGTGTGAATGCTGACACGTGTCCATCTATGATCGACAGTGTGTGTCTCTGAAGAGGGCGCCTCTCTATTTCCTGTGTTCCGCTTCAAAAGCTTCCCACATGCTAGTCCATCCGTGGGAGGCATTTCATTGTTCTGTGAGATTAGCTTGGCAGGCTGCAAACAGTAATGCATTTAGTCATGCCAACTTCTACAGAAGCCCAAACAATGAGTGCACTTCTGTAATTAAATAAAGCTCCATCCGCTCTCTTATTGCTTTGTTGAATTGGAACAAAGTTAATGTCAGATAAACTTACATTTTGACATCGTTATTAGCCAGTCAGATCCCTTGGTGGTGGATGTGAGGCCCTGATCATTGACAGGCATGAATCACACTTAAAGTTCCCAAATCACTTCCATTGTATATCCCCCTGGTCAAATGATGCACCTCCAAGTGCTTTAAATGGGGATAGAAGAGGAAGTCTTCAAAACATTACTTATCTGAAGCAGATAAAATGACAGGTTGCACGTTTCCTGCTCTTTTTCATTCAAACATACATATATTACTTTGAGCACGGTGTCGTGCCACGTGATAGGACATAATTCACCTCAAGATATTGTGTTGCAACACGTACCCGTTAGAGCGGGCACCGGAAGCTAGATTCATTCATGCTAGCTTCGCATGCAGTAAAAAGCTAATGTCTTACCTGTCTGAATGTTTCGTTATAATAAAGTGTGGAGTTCCATACTGAACACACCGCCTCCGACTCCCATTCCTCGGTTCTACAAAGGTACAGATTTATGCACGCCCACAACAAAAATTATGCAAACACACAGTAAAAGAGCATTATCAGAGACGAACAGCTTGGCACACATCCAGCTGAATTATATAGTGTAGCCTCATCCCAATACCCCTCCTTGACTCCTCTCTTCCCCTCCTCCGGGACATGACCCGGAAATCGATCAAGACACGCCATTTTGAAGGACGTCCCAATAGCTGAAATGCACACAGAGGAGTCGAGGAGGGGTGAGCGAGGAGGGGTGCGGGAGGAGACGAAAGGGAGGATACACGAGAGCAGACTACGGGGAAGTGTTTTCACGACTCACGTATAAAAGCCCCGCCCCCACCTTCACAGCTGGTCGATTTCAACAGAGGAAAACCGACAACTGGAAGATGAGTGGAAAAGCGTCATTTAAATGTATAAGTGCTCACAGCTCCGTGGGAATTATTATGTGCAATTCATTTCTTAAGGTTATAATAACAATTTAAGTCATATTTAATGATCTTGAACGTCACTAAAACATAGCTATTAAGAAAAGTATTTCATAAATGGCTAGATCTTGATAAATAACAATTATTTGTATTGTTTTTTGTTAAGATATTCAGGAGTTAAATTATTTAAAATGCACAGTCCTGAATGTGGGTTTGTGGTGAATGTGGGGATCTACAGGACACACATGTTCAGAGTAAAGGCTTTCACAATACTATCATTATATTTGTATTTAAATGTAGGCTACATTTTACACCACAACGGAACACAAAAGCAGGACCAACCATCATACATTGAATTCCTTGACTAACAAGAGAAAGATTCATTCATTTAAATAAATATTTAACAACAAATGGGCCGGTTCTAAGGGGTTATTCAGTTAAGCCCGATGTCAGGGGATACAGCTGTGCACATGTCATCATTAACAGACGTTGTTTATAAGTGACGTTTGAGTGAACGAGGACATCCCAATTAACGCCTGAGGACTCCTCTGTCCTCGCATCACCTCCTCGTGTCTCTCGCTCGCATCTTACGGAGGCGGAGCTAAGACGCAAGGAATGGACGCGAGTGAGGGAAAGGAGGAGTCGAGGAGGGGTATTGGGATGAGGCTATTGACTTCGCTCTTCACCTAGTTACTGAAAAATACTGTCAGATGTTATTTAATTGTAAATTCTAACAAAAGACGAACTCAAATACATGGGAGGAATGGAGCTGCCTTCCTTGCCAGCTTTTTATGTTTTTAGTTCTCTGTATTACTGCTATGTTCAGAAAATATCTATGATTGAGGGATTGCCTCCACATGGCTCTCAACATGGAAATGGCTGAGCTAGCAGCGAGCAGGTAACATTGCTTAAAAGCCTGAACAACATGAAAATAGTAACAAAAAAGGCAACAGTGCAACAGTGTTACCTGAGGATGAACCGGAGGATGGCCACCATACTTGTCAACCCTCCCGATTTTCGCGGGAGACTCCCGATTTCATTGCCCTTTCCCGGTTTCCTCCCGGGGTCATATTTCTCCCTCATTTCTCCCGATTTCTGACAAAATCAGATTTACTCAGGACTGTTTCCACTCAGACTTTAATACAGCTACACCATTGTTTGGTTTCCATGGTAACACGTCTCTTTAGTAGCGTGCAACTGAAAGTCTGAGAGGGTGAGGCAGATAGTCACAGAAAACAGAACAAGAATCGACAACTACTCTACTCTCTGCTCACTCCTTTCCTGCCCACACATATGCTCCATCAAGGATGGCGCTACAGGCCGCAGGGCATTGCACTTAGAACTACAATAAGCATGTTAATCTAACAGCTCCGGCGATCCACTAGCACCCCCCCCCCCCCCCCCCGCACCCCCCCATTTTGCATTTTGAAATGCTCCCGATTTCTGTGGTCTCAAGGTTGGCAAGTATGTTGGCCACTGGTGTGCTTTCAAGACAACACTATCGGTCCGGTGTGTGTTAACTTCCATTTAAGAACAGGGCAAAACACACAACCCAGTCTAACGGCATTTCGTGTTATAGTCTCGACATTTACTCTATTGATTCGTGTTCACCAACACTATTTTCCCCTTTTTTTCGTGTCACACGTATTTCTATTGGTAGTATGTTTCGTGCCTGCAACATGTATTTTTGTCCGGTCGGGTCTTGGAAGACCGGAAGCTGTGTGGTTCATAAAAACATTTTCTTACTCAATATCAAGCCACGATTATTGTTATTATTTTAATATGTATAATGTCAGACTTTTTTTGCCGTCTGTGAGGAAAATAAATGGGGCTCAGAGCCTCAGAATACTGAAATCTGTATTTTTTAAATATTTTTTTCCTTCTAATTTGTTATTCTTTTCTAAATAACACACTGTTATTTACTCAACCATAACACACAATCATCCTTGTTTTTATTTATTTGTTTAATTCTATAATCTCTGGCTTTCTTGGCGTCTGTCAGGAACTCAATTTCAAAATAAAATAACGGGAAACAGACGTAGGCCTATAAGGGACATTTCGAGCATCATTGCGATACACACCCACTTTACTGATTACCCAAGATCCTAAACTATGGTTTAATCTTGGTGATTGGATTGTTTAGCCGCAATGCACGTTGGGATATGGTGTTTATGTGATATGAAATCCGAAAAACATAAAAAAAAATACTTTAATCCGAGTGTGCTTCCTTTTCTCTTTGGAAGTCATCACATGACGGCATTGTAATGCACGGTTCGGCTGCATTAAATATTACACATCTGCCGTAGTTCTTTATTTATGGAGCCCTGATGAGAAGACCTTTGGACACATACTGCACATACAGTATGTATGTATAACATCTGAAGATGTGTAGTTTTATTCATGTTTCCACATAACTTTACAGGATATTGCTATATTATTTCACATGTTTTACTTCTACACATTAATATCTGATTTGTAAAACATCACAGACAGAAAGGTATATCCGTCATTTGATGGTAAGCTATTGAAATTCTGATTCCATGGATAGTAATGTCTTTAAAAAAGTCCTTTTATATCAGCTGTGCACCGTTATGCTGTAAATATAACCTATCTACCAATTGAATCAAATATAAAAGTCAGCCAAATTAATGTTGATACTGCAAGGAGATGTATTGTGTGTAGGGATGTCCCGATCCGATCACGTGATCGGGGATCGGGGCCGATCACGTGATTTTCCAAAGATCGAAATCGATCGGAATCGGGAGCAAGGAGATCGGGGATCGGGGAAAAAAAATGTTTTTTTATAAAATATTTTTATAATTTTATTTAACTTTACAAAACAAAAATGACCATGTTCACATCTTAAAGTCATCCTGAGGCCTTAGTTTTGGTTTAAAATTTCACAACATCATGTATGTGTTGCTTCTTTTGGGCTTGTTTTCATATACCTGGTTGCTTATTTCTCAAAAAATCTGGCAACCGAGTGGGCAGGGCGCAGTGTCTAATAGTAGCAGTAAGCTAACGAGAGGCTACGATCAGCTGGTGACTCGGGACACAGAAAATGTCAGGAGATTGGAACTATTTTAAAATTGAAAGCGAAGGCAGTGTAACAGGCAGATGTAATGTTTGCGAGGCGGAGGTTCCGCGTGGTGGAAAGAACAGAGCCTCGTTCAACACAACCAATCTTATACGTCACCTGAGAAACAAACACCAAGAGGAACACAAGGAGTACACATCGACCACTCGGGCAAAGGCACTAAAACAACCGACACTTTCTGAGACTTTGAAAAGGAAAGAGAAACTGTCCCAGAACAGTGACAAGGCCAAACAAATAACAGCCAAGATAGCTGAATTCATCGCGCGCGTTGGATGACCAGCCGTTATCTGTGGTGGAGAACGTGGGGTTTCGCCGTCTCATGGAGCACTTGGAGCCACGTTAAGAGTTGCCTTCTCGTCATTTCTTTACAGAGAAAGCTCTGCCTGCCCTTCATAACAAGCTTCGTGGCCACCTGCAAGCCCTGTTAACAGACGTGCCTGCTTTCGGGTTTACCACAGACATATGGAGTTCTTCTGTGTGTCCAATGTCACTCCTTAGCTTCACTGCACAGTGGATCGACTCGCAGTTTAATTTACGACATGCGACCTTGCACGCTCAGAACTTTCGCGGATCTCACACAGCAGATCTTGTGAGAGAGGCCATCGAGGGGATGCTTAACAGTTGGGGAATAGATAAGCCTCGGGTACATGTCATTTTGCGGGACAACGCGCAAAATATGGTGAAAGCCATGGATGATATGGAAATAACGAGTGTGGGCTGTGTTGCACACACGCTCCAACTTGCTGTGCATGAGGGTCTGCTGTCTCATAGACGCACTGGCCACTGCGAGGAAAATTGTTGGCCATTTCAAACATTCCCCGTTGGCCTATTCCCGGCTGGAAGATATCCAGAAGGATCTGAAGATGGACGTCAAGCGTCTACAGCAGGACGTGCAAGTGAGATGGAACAGCAGCCTCTACATGCTGCAGAGCATCCTGGAGCAAAAGCGGGCTCTCTCTTTGTATGCAGCTGACTACAGCCTGCCAGCCACACTGACAGCCAACCAGTGGACCCTGATGGAGAAGACAGCTGAGGTGTTAGCTCCATTTGAGGAACTCACCAGGGATGTGAGCAATCCCACTGCATCTGCAGCTGATGTCATCCCTGCAATAACAGCCCTAAAACGTGTACTCTCTCCGGAGAAGACCACTGACCAGGGGGTCAGAACAATGAAGAGCACGCCCCTAGAGGGAGTGGAGACCCGCTTTGCTGAGGTAGACGAGAAGCCACTGTACAGCATCGCCACTCTAGTGGATCCAAGATACAAAGACAGGCAAGTACAGTCAATTAATGTACCATTTGAATGCTTTTATAATCGTATCTATTACATTATGAATTATGTATATAAAACCAACCAGTATTCATTATTCAAGCCAATTTCAAATGTTCTTTCCTTTTTAAATGTAGGTCTGTTAATGATTAGATTTGTATAGAAGTAAGGCAGTTGCCTGACTTAACTGTTGTGCTGTGTGGTGTCTTCTTGTCTTATGTTTTTCTTTGTTGTGGGTGATTGTTACATTTATCTATTTTCAGATTCTTCACAAAGTCAGACAATCTGAGGCTTGCCACGGATAACCTCATCCTGGAGGTGGCAAAGATAGAGAGGGCTGCCAGTGAAGAGCCAGAGGCAGCAGAGCCTATGCGCAAGACACCACGCCAAGAAGCAAGCAGCAGCAGCCTGGGCAGCGTCTTGGACGAGATCTTGGAAGAGAATCAGCTAGAGGCCCGGTCCGTGAGTACATCAGCTGATGTCCAGGTACAGACCTATCTCTCAGAGCAAACCAGCCCTAGGAAAAGCAATCCTCTAGACTACTGGAAAGATAATGCTTCACGGTTCCCCTCACTGGTTACTGTTGCAACCAGGTTTCTCTGTGCCCCCTGCACTTCTGTGGACAGTGAGAGACTCTTTGGTGCAGTTTCCAACGTCCTTGATGAGAAAAGGAACCGGCTCTCACCTGACAGGGTAGAGATGCTGATTTTCCTTAAGAAAAACCTCCACTTAATTGTGAAGCCTGAGAGTGAGTAAGAAGTAAGAGTGCAGCTTACATTCAAGAGCTGACCGTCCCTTGATTTAAAAAAAAAAAACGGTGCCTTGCAATTTTATATCCATTTTTGTTTACATTTTATATTTGAATTGTTTTACTCCAGTAAGATGGAAATATAATACTTTGTTTATTCATGTTATGTTAAGCTGCTATTGTTCATTGCACTAATACTAGACTAGTTAGTCTTAAGGCTAGAATTCTGCACTAAGCCACATTTTTATTTTATGTTATTATTTATTTGTGACTGAATGTGAACTTGTGAAGCTAGTCAAGCTACCTCTTTCCAGTAGAGTTATTTTAGTTTTTTTACTGCACTATCTGCACTCAATTTGTTTACATTGTTATTTTGTGGTGGACCACTGATGAGCTTCATCCAATGCTGCTGTGAAAAAAGAATATCCTATATCCATGTTGGATAGAAAGGGTAGTTGGGTTCTGTCATTTAAATAAAAAAATACCTTAAGGGACAACTTGAATGCTTTTTTTTTTTTTAATGCATCGGATCGGGAAAAATCGGTATCAGCAGATTGTCAAAATCAAAGATCGGATCGGGAAAATCGGTATCGGCAGATTGTCAAAATCAAATGATCGGAATCGGATCGGGAGCAAAAAAAGGTGATTGGGACATCCCTAATTGTCTGAAGAGAAATTGAAGACGTTGTTTAATTGCTGATATATTTATGTTCCACGTCACATATTCAGTTTCGGTGGCAGTTCTTCCAGTTTTTCCAAAGGTCTTCTCATCAGGGCTCTATAAATAAAGAACTACGGCAGATGTGTAATATTTAATGCAGCCGAACCGTGTATTACAATGCCGTCATGTGATGACTTCCAAAGAGAAAAGGAAGCACACTCGGATTAAGTATTTTTTTTATTTTTTTTAATGTTTTTCGGATTTCATATCACATAAACACCATATCCCAACGTGCATTGCGGCTAAACAATCCAATCACCGAGCTTAAACCATAGCTGAGGATCTTGGGTAATCAGTAAAGTGGGTGTGTATCGCAATGATGCTCGAAATGTCCCTTATAGGCCTACGTATGTTTCCCGTTATTTTGTTTTGAAATTCAGTTCCTGACGGACGCCAAAAAAGCCAGAGATTATAGAATTAAACAAATAAATAAAAACAAGGATGATTGTGTTATTGTTGAGTAAATAAAAGTGTGTTATTTAGAAAATAATAACAAATTAGAAGGAAAAAAATATTAAAAGAATACAGATTTCAGTATTCTGAGGCTCTGAGCCCCATTTATTTTCCTCACAGACGGCAAAAAAATTCCGACATTATACATGGTGAACACGAATCAATAGATTAAATGTCGAGACTATAACACGAAATGCCGTTAGACTGGGTTGTGTGTTTTGCCCTGTTCTTAAATGGAAGTTAACACAGACCGAACCGATAGTGTTGTGTTGAAAGCACACCAGTGGCCACCCTCCGGTTCATCCTCAGGTAACACTGTTGCACTGTTTCCTTTTTTGTTATTATTTTCATGTTGTTCAGGCTTTTAAGCAATGTTACCTGCTAGCTGCTAGCTCAACCATTTCCATGTTGAGAGCCAGTTGGAGGCAATCCCTCAATCATAGATATTTTCTGAACATAGCAGTAATACAGAGAACTAAAAACATAAAAAGCTGGCAAGGAAGGCAGCTCCATTCCTCCCATGTATAAATGGGAGAACTTGCACAATTGGTGGCTGAGTAAATACTTTTTTGCCCCACTGTAAGTTTCCTACACTAATAATAAAAAGTTATTATGGCATTGTATGCTTTGTGTACCTTCTGTGCACTGCCTAGTGGTTAAAGCACGTTATTGATTTTTTTTTAATATGTTATATTTGATATTAAGTTGTATATATATTAAGAGTACAAACTTTCATAGGGGGAAAGTAGAGGGTCAATGATAGAAATATAGAATATAAAAAAGTCAAGAAGATACTGTAAGTGATCTCTACAATAAAACAGTTTAGTACCGGATGTACAAAGATATTAATAGGAGGATGTGCAAAACAGAAAAACGAATTAACCTTTATTTAAACATTAAAGAATACTTTAGGTTAAGGTCTTCTTTTAAATAAGAACAAAGCTTTGGGGGTATCTACAGAGAAATATTAAGCCTGACAAAGTACTTAACGTCTAATATATTGCTTTCCTGGTCCAGTTCGAGTCCAGTTTTTTAAGTAGCCCACCATGCGGATGCGTCGCAATGGCAATGTTAACAAACCACAATCATTGATATAATATTGTGGGTTAACTTGTTTGCTATTTACTGTGTTTTTTTGTGGGAATTCTCGGTGGAAAATGCCTATTTTAAAGTTAGTTTGGCCATTAAAATGCGTTTTGATGTAATTTGATGCGAGAAATATGAGTTTTTATTTCAGATTATGTGTGCAGTGGATGTACATGATCTTTAGATTGCTAGTTATTACGAAGATTACTTCAGGAAATTGTGTCCATACAACGTTTTCATTGTTAGCAAGGTGGTTGCTAGGAACGCTGCTATCGATATTATTTCTGTTATGTTGTGTAACTGTTTAATGGAGTTATCTTTATTGCTACCCCCTTCCCCGTCAATTTATAGTGTTGGTCCACAGCGCAAACGCATTAGTTTAACAAAATCCGCATCTAAAATTGTGGCATAGATACGTTATTTTCCCCTTTGCAATTCCAGTCTCACATCACATCGTCATTAACAAATACCGGAAACAGACCGAAAACTTTTTTTTAAAAATAAAATAATACTTTATTCCGAGTGTGCTTGCTTTTCTCTTTGAAACGGCATTGTAATACATGGTTCGGCTGCATTAAATATAAAATATCTGCTGTAATTCTCTATTTATAGAGCCCTCATGAGAAGACTTCTAGACAAACATGAGGAACTGAAAACACTGAAAACGTGACGTGGATCATAAATATATCAGCAATTAAACAACATTTCTTTTCACACAATACGTCTCCTCGCACTATCAACACTAATTCGGCTGACTTTTATATTTGATCCAATTGGTAGATAGGCTGTATAAATTTACACCATTAAAGGTGCACAGCTGATATAAAGTGGTTAAAGCATGTTTTTGAATTTCATTATTTTTATTATTAGATATTAATAGGATCCCTATAAAGTATATTCATTACTCGTTATTCTCTACTAATAGTTAAAGACTGTATATAATGACTATTTTGCACATCCCTTTCAAGATTTCAAGATTTTCTAAGGTTTATTGACATATATACACAAACGGTGTAGTTATGCAATGAATGAAAAACTTGGGTCGCAGGTTCCTCAATAGTGCATTACAAGACATCTATCAATATTTGTGCATACCTCCAGCAATGTTAACTAAGTTGAAGCACTTATTTTAACTGATATTATACATATGTATTATACTCTTAAAGGATGTATATAGATATTTCATCTCCGGCCTTGTCAGGTATTGAACAATCAATAAATAAAGAACACAGAATTATTAAATATAAAACACAGAATTTGTGTGATACTAAATGATTTACAAATAAACACCACTGCATATTTACAACTGTTACACATGCTGATGTGACACAAATGTTTCCAACTTGGGATCAATAAAGTATATCTTCTCTTAAGATGATCGATGGCTACTGCCATATTTGCAAAATTTGACCCTGAACCTTGACAAGTGCATGTTTCAGGCTTATCAATTAACAACAGGAGGGGTCACAGACATAACACCAGCAGTTCAATAAAGCTCTTCTGACCTTAGCTGTCAGGTGTGTATATATTAATGCTGCCCATCACAGAGCTTGAGGACTATCACAGGGTTTGTCAAGCGAAGCGGAGAGAATACTTACTTCCGGGTGTAATATTCTCTAAAGCAAATGAGCTGCTCCGACCCTCAGTCCTGACGGACTCCAACTTGTGTTTATTAATCAAACAAATAAATAAACACAAGGATAATTATGTGTTATTGTTGAGTAAATGGAGAATTGCACAGGGGGAAATAACGTATCTATGCCACAATTTTAGATGCAGATTTTGTTAAACTAATACGTTTGCGCTGTGGACCAACACTATACATTGACGGGGAAGGGGGTAGCAATAAAGATAACAACATTAAATAGTTACACAACATAACAGAAATAATATCGATAGCAGCGTTCCTAGCAACCACCTTGGTAACAATGAAAACGTTGTATGGACACAATTTCCTGAAGTAATCTTCGTAATAACTAGCAAACTAA
This sequence comes from Notothenia rossii, assembly GCF_949606895.1. Lineage (NCBI taxonomy): Eukaryota > Metazoa > Chordata > Actinopteri > Perciformes > Nototheniidae > Notothenia > Notothenia rossii. The sequence goes on from NC_136904.1 coordinate 69,904,088, forward strand.
AGATCATGTACATCCACTGCACACATAATCTGAAATAACAACTCATATTTCTCGCATCAAATGACATCAAAACGCATTTTAATGGCCAAACTAACTTTTAAAATAGGCCTTTTCCACCGAGAATAAAACGAAGTTCGGTTTTTTTTTTTTTTTCTGCAGGGAGATATTTGAAGATCATGTGACATAGACGGCAGCCATTGGAATCTAGGGCTCTGATTGGAATGAATGGAATGCAGTTGGAGGTCAACCAATCACAGAGCTTGAGAACTAATTACGGGGCTTGTCAAACAGAGCACATGGTGTAGTCCTAAACGATAGCTGGGGATTCTGGGTAGTGTAGTGTCTTCTGCCATCCTTTACTCCGAAAAAATATTTGTTTCTCCGAATCGAAGGGGAAAAATACAAAAGCATTGCACACAATTTAAACCAATCAATGTTGTGTAATTAACAAGGATAATCTGGTGTTTTTTAGTCGATGAGTAGTGCAGATATCACTGTAAAATCAATCGACAGTAAGAGGAATACTTACTTCCGGGTGTACAATTCTCCGTTATCCAATGGGAATGGACGCTCACATTGCCTTTAAGGGCAGCCGACACAAACGAATGTCTTGCTTCCATGAGCGTCCAATCCCTCCGCAGATGGGAATACATTGCAATCAGTTGAAAGCTATTTGCGTCCCTTTATGATACTGAAGGAGCCTAGGAGCGTCACAACTGTACGCCACGGGACCCTGACCAAGCGTCGCTCCTGGACGTTTATGGAGTGAGAGTGTGTTGGAATATGATACCAGTGTATAAGACCAAACTGAAGAGAGGTATACCGGAAAAGAAAGTAATAAGGACATGGACAAATGAAAGTAGGGAACAGTTGAAAGCCTGTTTTGATTGGACAGATTGGGACATTTTTCAGGAAGGTTCACTAGAGGAAATAACTACTGTTACCAATGACTATATCAACTTCTGTGTAGAACTAGTTGTTCCCACTAAAGAAATACAAATCTATCCAAATAATAAATCTTATATGACTAAGGACATTAAAACCGTTATAAATACCAGAAAAATAGCTTTGAAAAACAAAGACTATGGAGCACTTAAACAGACAGAGAAAGAACTGAAAGTCAAATTGAGGGAATCAAAACTGGCACACAGAGAGCTTTTGGAAAATGCTTTTAAAGCCAAAAACCCCCAAAAGGTATGGGACACCATGAAAACCAAAAACAATGTTCAACTTTTGAAGCTTCTGAATCTTTCGGTGGAAGCGTCAGCCAATCAAATCATATGCCAGCCAATCAAACCGCTGCTTGTGTGTCAGGGGCGGGAGATTCATGTGATTGGTTGTTGGTCGAGCTTCAGACACGCCCGCCGGCAAGCTTTTTTTGAAGCTGTAGTGTGGACGGGCCGTAATACCTGCTTCCTCTGACAAAATTACCATCAGTGTCGAAGAGGTCAGAAAAACATTTCAGTGCATCAATACCAAGAAAGCGGCTGGGCCAGATGGGTGCAGCGGTTTTCTGCTGAAGAACTTTGCTACTGAGTTGGCTCCAGTGTGGCAACCCATCTTTCAGGCTTCTATTGACACGCACACCATCCCTCTGTCATGGAAAACTTCACACATCAAACCGCTGCCCAAAATTCCATGCCCAAAAGAACATAAGGACTACAGACCTTCACATCAGTTATTATGAAATCACTAGAAATAATTCTGCTCCGATTTATTATCAGTACAGCACAAGACAAACTTGATCCATACCAATTTGCCTATAAACAAGGGTGCGGTACGGAAGATGCTGTGGCCACTCTGGTTCCCATCATCACTAAACATTTTGATAAACGTAACACCTATGTGAGAGCCCTCTTCCTAGACTTCTCATCAGCATTCAACACAATACAAGCAGACATCTTGGTGTCAAAAATTGCCAAAATGGAAGTAAATCCATACCTGATTTACTGGTATTAAGATTAAGAGAGAGCTTTATTGTCTCCCTTAGGAGAAATTTGTCTTGGGCATCGAGATAATAAACATAAAACATTATGCTGCTTTCCTCACTAGTAGAGAGTAACTTGTGAAGGTTAACAAAACCCTCTCATCTGCCATCACAACCAATGTAGGTGCCCCCCAGGGCTGTTTGAGTTCAGCTGTGCTCTTTACTCTATACACTGATGATTGTCGTACCAACACACCAAATCAAGTCATCATTAAGTACTCTGATGATACTGCAATAATATCTCTGCTAAGTAACACAGACGACCCTGAGCTGCACCAACAGGCTGTAAATCAGGTGGTTGAGTGGACTGATAACATTGCTCTTGAGATCAACACCAAAAAAACTGAGGAAATCGTTTTTGGCTCACCATCTGACTCCCATAAAGTCCCCATTATCATCCATACAGATGAAATCAAGCAGGGAGTTTCATACAAATACTTGGGTGTAATGATTGACCACCTGCTGTCATGGAAGGATCACATTGAACATCTGTGCAAAAGGACAAAACAAAGAATTTATTTTCTCCGCCGTCTTAGGTCTTTTGGGGCGAGCAGAGAAATTCTTCTGTTGTTCTTTACGTCTGTGATCATGTCTATTCTGCAGTACTGCAATACTACCTGGTACAAATGTTTGTCAGCAGCTTTAAAATAAAGACTGCTCCACCTCTTAAAAATCTGCTCAAAGATTGTTGGTCAACCCTGCCAGAGACTCTATGACTCAGCCTATCATAACAACCTAGTGAGGCTGTCCAACAACAGCATCTCTGACCCAAACCATGTTCTGAACAGTGAATATGAACTGCTACCATCTAATCAGAGATACAGGGTCCCACGATTCAATAAAGTCAGACTGAAGCATTCCTTTGTGCATCAGTCAATCCTCACAGTAAACACAGAGCTAAATCCCAGATCAAATGCACGCTGAAGGCTCTTTGAGCAGCTTTTCTCTCACTGATTGTGCTGTTATGTTAAATGTTTGTCGTTTGTATTTCATGTATTTTTGTCTGGATATTTGTCTGTTGATGTTGGACATGGAGCTGCTGTGACACAAGTCAAATTTCAGACTTGATCTGACAAATAAAGTAATATCGTATCGTATCGTATGAAACACGGTTTTCTCATAACTTCAGTGAAAATGCTCCAAACAGCCCAAAACTTCACAGGTTTGGTAACGATGCAGCCATCAACATATCTAAGCGTATTATGGGGTGTCATCAAATACCGTTGCCATGGCAACAGATCATTCGCCATCAATTTAGTTCAATAGTTTGCAGTTGAAATATTCTGCTGTTTTTCCAAGCTTTTTTACTTTATGTTCTTCTCTTATCACACATTCAAGCCCCCAGTGTTCATGTATCATTTCAATCTAAATTCTTCACTTTCTTCTTAAACATTACATTTCAGCATAGCAATTCAGCGTCAGCTTTTCAGCATAAAGCATTCCCACTAGCAATTTGTTCAGCCTTTCCCTTCTCTGCCCATCTACACACCTGCTCTGAATCAGCCTCGTTAGTCCTTCTCTGCTACCACAGTTTCTCTGAGCCAATCAACTCCTCACCTGTATCCAGAGTTTCCCCCCAGCCAATCAGTTCCCTGACTTAACTCCTGTTTACTCATTTTGTTCCCTTCACCTGAGCTTCTCAACACATCTCTCTACCAGCACGTCCTCCACTTATCAGATACATTTGTATTTAGGTTCTCGAGTACAGTCTCTTTTGGATCCTTGGTTTTGTTATGTCATCGTTTGCCTTGCTTTACAAGTTATTTTTCCAAGTTCCTGTTGCCTGCAGTCTCCTGCGTTTGACTCAATTAGCTCCACTCTTCATGACTCGAGGTAAAAACTTAATTTGTTTTTAAATGAAAAAAAAAAAATGCTTCCTTTTACTGTATTTTGTAATCCAAGAGAGATAGAAAAGTGACATGTCTAAAACAAAACTGCAATGTTAAAAGGTAAATGTATTTTTGTTTGTATGTACAGAAGTCAACCTTGGCATTTTTATAGTAAATAAATATATATTTTTTTCAATTTAAGAAAGCACTTTTTTTTGTATGGAAGTGTAATTTTACACGGTTAGGTTAAACATTTCTACACAACACCTGTTTATATGTTGCCTGCATCCTACACCAATGACCTCGAGCAATTCCTGAGGTTTCAAATGTTTGCTTGCTAATCAGGTTCAAAAGGCAATGCAATCTCAATTGCCTCTGTGTAACATCCTCATGCTCATGAACCTGGTAGTGCAATCAGTTGATATAATGCTGTTGAGAGAAAATGAAATGACCTGGTATAGTCACTGGAGAAGTATACTGTTAATCATATCTGTTGTTTATTAAATGAGCAGTTTATGTTCTATGAAGTGCAGAGAAAATAAATGGAGGATGGGATGGTGAGGGACGTATTAACACCCCTTCTTTGGTTCAAGTCCTGTTGTTGCTGTTGTCTTCTTTTATACCTTAATTACAACTTTGACCTCAACTAACCAGATAGAATAGCACTTTTTTTTAATAGCCACACTTTTAGAGTTCTTTTTGGCGATAAAAAAACAATTTGATTAATTCTAAAAAAAAAATAATATATATCTGTGTTCTCTTATTTATTTATATTTCTAAATAATTGCCTGTAATTGTGTACTGTGTATCTTTGCCACTTAATTGACTGGGTTTTTCTTTATTATTTCATATTTAGTTATTTTCCTGCCTCCAACTCAACCAGTTCATTGAGGACATTCACATTTTTCAGTTCAACCAATCAGAAGTTGCCATGTCTTCTATCATACTGAACCATACAGCTGTACCGGAAGTAAAGATGCAGAGTGCTGTGTGAGTCTGCTCTTATGAAACAGTTTAATATGATTGTAAAGATAAATCGCCACTTTATGACTCATGCACCGTAGCATATGCTTGGTAAATAGTTTTTTCGACATTATTTTCAGACCATGCTGATATGGAAGCATTTATCTATAATTGCGACATCAGAAAAACTCCAGGCGAATTAATCTACTCTTTTGGGAAGTTGTTGGGGTCCCATCTCCCAGACTGCCTGTTGTCAGATTGATATGTTGCTTCAGGTTCCATTGGGAAATTGTGAACAACACAGAAATACAAATGAGGCACTTGGGAACATGAGGAATAGAATTCGGACATATACAGAGCACTGAAAATAACTTGTACGCACATCTGTGAAAGACATCATGGCTGGTGGGGATATCAGAAGGACTTTCATCGTATTCCTCCACAACTTCCGTCAGTCTTTTTTTAAGTCTTCAGCTCTCTTTTCATTTCCAAGCTCACAGCTTGATAAACAATGAACTGTGTTGGAAGGAAATGTTAATTTAAATGGTATAATCCATCAATGGCAGGGATATTTTATCTTGTCATCATAGAAAATCTTTTATATACTTTACATTCACAAACGGGGTGTTGGATTGCACTTGAAGACAGCTTTTGTCAGAAAAAGGATGTCTTTGGTCTCTAGGCTGTTCAATTTATGACAGTGTCAAACGTTAAGGGCCAAATACTGACAAGAGGCGCTTTCACACCGGAGTACTTTTCCCAGGAATAGTTCCGATAGTTTCTGGGATTTTGCGTTCACACCAAAATGATCTGGGGCCTCATTTATAACGCTGTGCATAGGATTCACGTGGGAAGGTTGCTTACGTACTAGAAATCCAAAAAATAGGTACAGAAATGTTCCGACATTTTCCGATTCACCAAACATTGCGTACTGGTGAGGAAAGTGTGGATGGCACTTCCTACGCCGGTTTTCCTTTTATAAATCACAACCGACTCGAAATGCGGTGCAGCTTTTGCGGGCTTCACGTAACGCCCATATTTGCCAATAAATAGTCAAAGAAAAACCCTTTCATTCATTAATTTTGACTGACTGCATTGAGAAGATCGCAGGAAATGACGACAGGACAGCTAAAAAAAAGACATCTCACACCGTGTCAGATTTTGGTTATTTTGGGAAGGTCGAGATAAATCATATTGTTTGGTGGATGCAGTTTGAACCAGAATAGCAGCATGGAGGTTGGATCGTCACCAAAATAAATAAATAAGTGGTCCGATAAAGGTTAATGACAAAAAAAATACACATAGCCTTCCTCAGGCAGTTGTGTCAGTCAGACACAACTAATGTGTTTTTATATTAGCTGTACAATTTACCACACATGGGGTTCTTAGTTTCCATACCTCCTGTGTTTTATGAGCGACTTCTCAAGTCTTAGCAAACGGCATAAAACACGATTAAACATGGTAGTATATAAAACCATGCTCTTATCTACAACCTATAGAAATGCAAAATGGCGTCAGTTAGACGTAATTCTGTCCTCCTGCTTACCGCATCATTTATGAGAACATTTCATAACAATAACGCAACATATTCGGGGTGGTTTTAAATAACATGTCCATATTTATTTATTTCTCCAAGTTGTGTTTTTGTGTGCACTGAGGAGTCGCAAACAGGCGTTTGCTTAATCATTTTAAGATTGGCTTTAATCAATGTTTGAAAAATGAATTCTTCATATATGATAAATGAAAGGTAACATTTTATTTAAGGTATTATTTCCACATATTTCTCTCCAGTCTTCCTTCTGCCAACGGTGTCGCAGTTTCTCGTCTCTCCCGTTTTTGTGCTTAGTGCGTACGCATGGGTTAGAGTTTGCGTGGAGGACCGCAAGTTTTCCCGTCAAGTTAGTATTTTATAAATCGCAAACATTGCGTAGAAACTGGCGTACGCCATTTTTTGAGCGTATATCCCTTTTATAAATGAGGCCCCTGGAACTAGAAATGTTTTTGCGCACCTTTTCACCACTTTTTACCCCCTGCTAGAGAGCAGGGACTTTCCTGGGGAGAAAAAGATTCCAATTTCTGATTGGCTTGGCGAATTGCAAACCACGCCCCTTAAAACTCAGAAAGGTTTTTGTGAAGCCGCCATTTTATTAGCTCACATTAGCATTATTAGCATTAGCCCAGCGCACCAACGGAGAGAGACTAACTTATGGCAACACAAAAGAAAACATGGGAGCGGTGGAGTGATGAGGAGGTGCCGGCGCTTCTGGCGAAGACTCCCAGCAGCTTCTACTGGAGCCAGTCCCCAACTCCGGGGACTACCGGGACTTCGGGTGGCAGTATAAGCAGTGAAGTTGTTTGCAGCCTGCCAGTAAACCCAAAGCAGAAGAAGAAGTGACGTCAGCGCCTCCCTCAGGGACTTATTCCGGTGTGAACGTGATTTACTAGATCGTTCCGGGTTAAAGTTCCGGGAACTATTCCTGGGAAAAGTACTTGGTGTGAAAGTGCCTAAGGTGAAGATTACAACCAGGGACTGAGTAACTATTGAAGATAGAGTAGATTCCCAGTAGGTCGGGATGGTTCTTTGGCTGCAAGGGCCCAACACAATATTGTTTTAAATTGACCCAACGGCTTAATAAGGGGAAACTACTGCTGGTACGTCTATCATTTGTATTCAATATTAACTCCACATAATACATTTGCAGATAGAATATGAAAGGAAAGATATAGAAGTAGATTATGAAGGGAAGATGGATAATTTAAGGAAAAAGGGTGAGCTGACATCAACAGATTAAAAAACATTATATAACCCTATTATTCCACATGGTAAAAATTGCTTTTGCTATTAATCATAACATTTAGTGCAGAAATAACTTTTGATGATGTCATAAAAAAGCAAACATTTGAACTATAAAAGGAGAAACAGGGAAGGTGGATCTCATCTGTCTTGCCCCTCTTTTGTCGTCGGGCCACTTTCATGCCATCAAGGTTGAATGGTTTTCCAAAGGGGAGTTTCCATTTTCTTTCTCCTCACTATAAACCGAACTGCTGTAATGATTTACAGCTGAGAGATCCTGTCTAGCTATAGAGGACATTGAGCGGGAGACACACGTTAGGTGGGAGGTTAGTGATCTATTGAGTATTCTTTTAGGAGAAGGCACAATTAAACCAGATAACCCATCACAGCCAAGTGAAGCCCTGGTCTGTTTTTTAAAGTGCGGTATGTGTCTGTACTTTATTTCCTCTACTTAGGAGCCCTCCTGAACTTGTCCTCTTTGGTATCAGGTAGTGCTGTCTCAATTTCCAAGTCACGGTAAACACTTTGTTCAGGTTGGTCTCACGCTCTGAGGAAGTTCTTTCTTCTCCAGAGGGACACAGATTCACTCAGCTGCAGAGGTGATGTAGAGAAAGAGCCTATATATGTATTTTATATAAGACGGTAGTAAAAGGAAAGCAAATTGTTCAAAAAGAAATCCTAATACTATTTAAAACATGTAAAGATATGAGTGTATAAAGGATACATCCAATGTTAAAATTACAATCATTATTAATGTTTCTTACTGTCTTACTGTCACCAATATATGTTGCACTCAAGGACTCAAGCGGACATCACTTGTCTTTTCTCACTCGTGGCAACTTTATTAAGAACCAAAAACTCCGTCAAAGTTCCCTCAACCACCGAGGAAGAAACGCTCTTCCTCACCTTCACGCCCTCAGGCGGAGCCTTGTGGCGAAAACAGGCAACTACATGCACCAACTAACCCTGCTTTAACAGTAAACATAACATGCCAACATTCATACATAGTTGGCACAAAGACACTAGACAAATAAACATAACACATCGTGAACTATATCGTCACACTCCCCCCCACTTACAAAATATCGTCTCGACATTTTCCTTTACACCTACTAATCTTAAACAACTATATGGGTAGTAAGACAAGAGAATGGGCCATTTTGAATAAAACACTTCTTAATGACATACACAGGCTGCTGTTCACTGCAGTTGTGAATACTACTGATTTGATCAGTTTTTCTTTTTTTAAAACCCAAACATTTGCATCTTTAATGCATATTACAAAACCCATACTGTTGAAAGGGTCATCATTTCCCTTTCTAAATCGATTCTGGAACCCAATCCACACAACACAAATTTATGCCAACAATCACATTAACACAAGGCACTTTACAGATGTAGCACTTCATTTCAGACTCCAGTTTACAGCTTCCTGCCTACGACCTGCCTAAGACCAGTATAGAGGAATCTTAAGCCCTCCCACTATTTTCCAAGAGGGCGTTGCCAGATTTTCAATTTCAGGTTTTAACCAGGAGATGGCGCTTCATTCACAAATACAGAAAGATAAGTTTCATGGACTTTCAGTTGTGTTTTGAAGAGCATTTGAACACATCAATATTTTAGATCAACTAAAGTATATCTAATCTTGTAATTCAATAATATATAGTCTTTATATATTAAATAATTATAATGTAAATGTTTACATTACACTTCTTTATTTGTTATGCTCATACTTTAACCTTTACAATCGTTTGCTTTAATATGCAGTATATATTTTGTATATTTTTGTGTTTGCTTCCTCCTGCTCCCTTTCGGACACATACTTTATGATTTATTATTATTATTAATATTAAGATATTATTAAGATAAGATGTTACTTTATTGATTGAACATTTTAGTTTAGAATGTGCTGTCCCACGGTAATTCAGAAGGCTCACAGGTCACATTCCGACCATTATTTAAAACAATAGGTGCTTTCACACCGTCTACAGTTTGATTTGTATAGAGGGAGCTCTGTCAGTGTTCGAATTACCCATTTGCTTTCGGGGAGCCTTATTTTTCAGAGCACATCCTGCTACTAAATATGTCACACGCACGCTCTGTTGACTGGCGCAGCAGCGCGGATGCGATCAATTGCTATAAAAACACTCTTCTACTAATACAGACGGTGTCACTATGCCGGCGGATGTGGCCGTTGTTGAAGCCTCTGCAGGCTCCGCATCGGCAGGCCTCTCTCTCGGTGTGGAGCTGTCAAGCTCGACCCTAACGCCGCTTACAGCCGGCCAACTAAAAGTTGTTTTCCGTTCACGTTGTCATTTTTAGACTCCTTCGCTTCTTTGCTCGTGAATCCAAAAGCTGTGACGCTTGGCTGTTTTCGTTTTGCCATATTTTTTATTACAAAGCCAGAGTTAAAAAAATATCAATATGAACATTTCAAATACCGCGCCGGCATCACCGCCATAACCATAGCAACGTAAGTAAGAATGCAGCGCCGCCACGTACAGATGGCAACACCCAGACATATTCACAAATATAAAACAAATATTCAGAAACTGTAATGAACAATAACTATTTATTTCAAGAACTGTTATTTACAGAAACTCAACATTTCTAATCTGTGTGACACAAATATGCACGATTGTTTTGTGCTCCCCCTATTTATCTCAAAGTCAGCCTTCAGGGGAGCTCCCTTCCTCTTCTGGGGAGCCAAGCTCCCCCTGGCTCCCCCCCATTTCGAACAGTGTCTGTGGCTGAATGGCCAGCGATTAGGTGCGGCGCATTTATCAAAGGTGATCAGAGCTAACGTCAGATTTCATTTAAAAAACAGATCTGATTTTAAGACTATTTCTGCGCTCATAAAGAATGATAAGAATAAGAATAATGCGTATTGAACTGGTTTAATTAATTAGTGAGTTTATTTAACACTAGAACCGCCAATCGGATCAATTTGTGTGATGTGTGTTGTGTGTGTGCAATGTAACTTTTTTTCAATAAAATATTAAAGTCTCCCAGTCCGTGACTTTTCCTGAAAGTGTGTTATGTAGCACCCTATGTTGTTAAAAATTGCATTCTAATAGTGGGATTTGACGGGTTTAGGTAGGCCTATACAAAAACCTCTGGCGGTTCTAGTGTTAAGGTAATGAGGTACAGTAGAAGCCCTTTTTTATCAGTAACAAATTTAGCAGTTGACCATAAAAGTCAACTAACTGAGGGTCACTTGCAATGACAGTGTTGTGTCTAACTGTAAGCTTGTCACTCAGAGTAACCTACAGTTAATTTAGCTGCTGGAGAAGAAAGATCAGGGGGGGAGGGGGGGGAGAGAGCTGTGGTTGATGGGCCATTAGTTGTGTAAATACACAGCTGAGAGCTGCCGTTTCATTCAGACTGTTTAAAAAACGGTAACAACGGACTATTTTTCTTAGTGGATGCATGTCAATTTAAATCAATACAAATATTTTTTAAATCAATCCATATAACTATTTTTTAAATCAATAAAAACATTTTCTAAATCCATAAAAGCATTTCAATTAATATTGGGAGTCACGTCATTACTTTGTTGAGAATGTGGCCGTGTAATAAGCGGGATAATTTGCAGCGACTTGTTCCTTATGGGGGAAATAACACCCGTCATGTGTGTGAAGAGGTGTGTGTGGTTAAAACACTTTCATGAAGTGAAGGTGAAGTGATTTCCTTCTATAAAACAGCTGTTAATTCTCGATCGTTGGCACGCTGATAACACTTTTTTTTTTAAATGGCACTTCATATCAAAAAGGTTGCCGACCCCTGGTCTAGCTTCAGCAGCTACATTACCTACGGTGCGTTCGTTAACATTAACTGTGCGGTCCGGAGTCACTGTGGCACAGAGTGGACCGCTGGTGAACAGCTGTTAGAACGGGCCGTTCAGGTGTTCAGAGCAGAGCTCCCTGTCGGAGCGGCAGAGCGTGATGTGAACTGAAAAGTTTTTCTGTGGCAATATTATTTAAGGAATCGTTGAGCTAGCTAGCTAGCATACATTGTCACTATCCGCTAACGTTAGCTTTAGCCTTCTATTTCTAATGGTTGTTTTCATAGGCTATAAACAGAGGTGGTATAAGTATATATATATATTGTACTTGAGTAAAAGTAGAAGTACTCAGGTCTTGTACTTGAGTAAAAGTAGAAGTACTCAGATCTTGTACTTGAGTAAAAGTAGAAGCACACAGATCTTGTACTAGAGTAAAAGTAGAAGTACTCAGGTCTTGTACTTGAGTAAAAGTAGAAGTACTCAGATCTTGTACTTGAGTAAAAGTAATAGTCCCAGAGTGTAGGAATACTCTGTACCTTTTTCATACCTGATGAGTTTGCATCCCTGTATGTTAAAAAGCCTCAGTCACCTTAATTCATGTAATAAAAACATCTCAGGTCAGTAACACTCAAAGCTAAATGTGCAATACCATGTTCAGCTATGTTACTATTTATAATGTTATTGTTGTTACATCAGAAGAATGATTTCTTAATTTACAGTAGGCTATTTTTTACAATGTGTGTTGGAAGGATTTATTAAATTACTATGAATATTGTCATTGTTGAAGACTTTTAGAGAAGAGTGAACTATAAGCCTGAATTATATAACATTTTATACCTAAAAACATAAAAGACACAATAAATAAATCACAATTATTCTAGTTATTTTTACCTCCCGTATTGCTTTCAACCCACCAGCTTTTATGGTGTTGTTACGTCACTAACTGTAAGCTTGTCACATACAGTCTATGGTCACTCAGAGTAACCTACAGTTAATTTAGCTGCTGGAGAAGAAAGATCAGGGGGGGAGGGGGGGAGAGAGCTGTGGTTGATGGGCCATTAGTTGTGTAAATACACAGCTGAGAGCTGCCGTTTCATTCAGACTGTTTAAAAAACGGTAACAACGGACTATTTTTCTTAGCGGATGCATGTAAATTTAAATCAATACAACTATTTTTTAAATAAAAAAAAACATTTTCTAAATCCATAAAAGCATTTAAATTAATATTGGGAGTCATGTCGTTACTTTGTTGAGAATGTGGCCATGTAATAAGCGGGATAATTTGCAGCGACTTGTTCCTTATGGGGAAAATAACACCCGTCATGCAGATGAGGATCCCTCCGCTACGCTTTGGGATCCTGATCTGCCGACGAGGCTCCATTAAAATATAAATATCTTTAGTGAATTAATGAGTTTAGGCAGGTTAATAACGTTTTAATGAAGTTGAATACAGTATATTCATATGTGTCAGTGATTTCTTGTCAATTCGGCGAACATAAATGATCGTGGTGAAGATGATGATTAAATTAGGATTACAAATCGAGAGCCGGGCTGCATTTCCTCCCGTTCGTTTTTTTCGAATAACAAAATTATTTTGTTAAATAACAACATGGTGATGTTTTGTAAATGATTACATGTCTCTTATTTAGCACAGAGTATGATATCCGTGACATATGGATCTTAACAAAGTTCCGCTGTACATCCAGCATACTGTATCTGACTTTATTTCACATGAGCTCCAGTGTGGAACCCCACTGCACCCCCTGGTGGATCAATGATCCATTGCAGCTGGCTTCATTATAATTACATTTATCTATCACGGGGGCGGTCTCAAGTCAAACTGGAGGTTTTCCCTTGAGCGAGGGCAGATCACGTACCAATCACGGCCCTCGCGTTTCAAACTGTCGGAAATGAATCGCTACATCTGTAGGTATACTTGCAAAGAGGCAAGGAGTGTCATTTACTTTTCTTTTTTTTTTCTTATTTATTTCCAAGTCCATTACCAGGGCTGTCAGTGGCCATTTAAAGCTATCTCTTTGGTGGAAATGGTTCTCTCTGCGAAACTAGGCTGGCCAAGTTTGTCATAAGTCAGAGTCTGTGGTTGCTTTCTTTGTCGTCTTGGATACATTGTCCTCTGCTCCGAGTCTTCCACTGTTTCCTCCTCTGAGCTCTCTGTAGCTGTTGTAACAACATCCTCCTCACCTTCGTCAGATGTCACTGTGTGAACCTGCTCCTCTTGTTCCTCCTCCCTGCTTTGCAGTGGCTCCCTCGTTCCCGAGATCATCTTTCCCTCTTGAGGATGGAACTTCTGAGCAGAGGGGTTAAGCACAGGCATCCTTTGGTGTTCCGCTGAAGGCCAGGTGAATGTTACATCATTAAAGTCATCATCTGATTCCTCATCAACATTTGTTTGTTGTGTGTACTTGGTCCCAGATGTGTTTCTGTTTGTGTAATTGTTTCTTTTCTTTGTTCGAGTTGGGATGGTAGCCTGATATCTGTCATCTGTGGCTGGGAGGAAGTCACATGGTAAAAGTAGATCCCTGTGGAGGATCCTTCTCCTGCCTCCACCACTTTCAGGCACTACCTCAAACACTGGACTGATGTCACCTTTCTGACTTTTGACAACATAAATGTTGTCTTCCCAGTAGGAGCGGATTTTACCTGGTCCTCCTCTCTCACCCACATTTCTCACCAGGACACGACTGCCAACCTGCAGTGTGGGACCATACACTTTCTTGTCATACTGTTTTTTCCCCCTTATCAGCTGACTTGGAAGCATTTCTGGAGGCGATGTCATAAACCTCAGTCATCCTCTTTCGCCACTTCTCCACATAGTCCTGGTAGGAGCCTGTGCAGTCCTGATTTTCAATTCCAAACAGCAGGTCAACAGGCAGTCAGGGTGGCCTACCAAACAGGAGAAAGAATGGAGAAAAACCGGTGGCTTCATTAGCTGTGCAGTTGTAGGCATGTACGACTTTAGTGAGGTGATTTTTCCAGTCATGTTTCTGTTCTTAAGTAAGTGTTCTCAGCATTGACAGCAACGTCCTGTTAAATCTCTCTGTCTGTCCATTTCCTTGGGGATGATAAGGGGTAGTGTGAGACCCCCGAATGCCTGACAGTGTTTTCAGGTGGTGAAGCAGCCTGTTCTCAAATTCCCTCCCCAAATCATGATGCAGTCTTTCTGGGAAACCAAACTTGAGACAGAAATCATTAAACAGTTTGTCTGCAACAGTCTTGGCTGATTTGTTAGTAGTTGCATATGCTTGTGCGAACCGAGTGTAATGGTCCATTATGATAAGTACATATTCATAACCCCCCCTACATTCTTCCAAATTTATAAAATCAACAGAGACCAGCTGGACTGGGTGAGTGGTTTTGATACTCATCATAGGTGCGAGTGCGTGTCTGTTAGGTTTTCTCTTCTTTAGACACTCACACACGTTTGTCACAAAATGTTCTATGTCTCTTTGCATTTTGGGCCAAAAGAAACGTTCTCTTATCAAGTTTACTGTCCTTTCTGTTCCCAAGTGTCCCATTTCGTTGTGGAGCTCCTTCGGAACAAGTGGACGGTATACATCTGGGAGCAAAAGCTGACTTTTTGTGTGAGTTTTGCAGTGCATAGTTCTATCTTCTCTGATCTCAAGCCTACTCCACTCTCTGACTAGAGCTTTAAATTCTGGGCCCTCGTGTTTCAGTTGTTGTACAGTGGGTCGCTTCTTTTTCTCTTTGTGTCCATATATTTTGCCCATCACCTGATCTTGTTGCTGTGCTGTCTTTATTTCTTCCCTGGAGAATGGCTGTATGGCACTGAGCATAGTCTCTATGTCTATCTGTGTCTGTAGAGCATTACAAGAGACTGAGTGTAGGAATGGGCTGTTTTCTTCCTGATGCACCAAAATGCCCTGCCCTGTTGCACTTACTTCTTCCTGGCAAACAACCTGTGTGCATTGGTTCACATAACTTTCAAAATCAAGTGGCATTCTGGATAAGCAGTCTGCGTCTGCATTTGCTTTGCCTGGTCTGTACTTGATTTTGAAATTAAAATCTGCCAACTCTGCTACCCATCTTTGTCCCACGGCATTTAACTTTGCTGTTGTCAGTATATATGTCAGTGGATTATTATCAGTATATACCACAAAAGAGGGAGCATGAAAAAGATAGTCTCTGAAACGCTCGCAGATGGCCCACTTCAGTGCGAGAAACTCCAGCTTACCAGAGTGCAGGTTGTAGTTTCTCTCTGGAGGGGTGAGCGTTCTGGATCCATAAGCGATCACCTTCAGCTTGCCATGACTGCGTTGGTACAGCACTGCACCAAGTCCTGCCTGTGAAGCATCAGTGTGCAAAACAAACGGTTCATTCAGGTCTGGGAAGCCTAGGATTGGAGGGTTAGAGAGTTTGTCCGCTAGGTGGCTCAGAACCTGATGATGCTTTTCAGTCCATGTGACTGGTGATGATGAGGTCAACTGCCCGTGTTTTGTTTTCTTTACTTTTCCCTTTTTAGCCACATTGTGGTTTTGTGGTGAAGCAGGAACAGGGGATTGGGCTGACAACAGTTCATAAAGGGGCTTTGCTATGACAGAAAAGTGTTGTATGTATGTCCTGTAGTAGGACAGGAAGCCTAAAATCTGTCTCACTTCTCCACTGTGTTAGGGCGTCTTTCCTTCAGGGCCTGCACTGGAGCCACCTCTGCCGGGTCCATGCTATGCCCCTCTTTTGACACTACCCTGCCCAAGAACCTAACTTTGGATTTAAACAGTTCACATTTTTTTTGTGTGAGCTTCACTCCATGTTGCTGGTATCGGCGAAGGACTGTTCTTACATGCTCAACGTGGTCAATGAAGGACTTGCTGTGGACTAAATTGTCATCAAGGTAAGGCAGGCAAATATCATCACGCAAACCCCACAAACACTCCTCCATACTTCTTTGAAATTCAGCTGGAGCTGAACTCAGGCCAAAGGGGATCCTCACCCACTGATACAGGCCCCATGGTGTGATGAAGGCAGTGAGAGGCTGACTTTCTTGTATGCGAGGAATAGGATGTCTATCTGGCACTGACTTCCTATTTAGCTCACGGTAGTCTACAAACAGTCTCAGTTCCCCTGATTTTTTTCTTACACACACTATAAGTGACGAATAGGGTGACCTTGATTTAGTGACCCAGCCCTTATTAATCAAGTCCTGTAAATATTCCTTTACCTCCTGATGTAATGGCTTGGGAACACTGATATAAGTCTTCTGGACAGGTGTCTAGTCATTTAGGGTGATGTGCATACGCAGAGAGGGTATGGAGCCTACATCATTTTCATCCCTAGCAAATGCTTTACACACTTCCCTTAACACTTCTCTTGCTAAGGTTTGCTGGTCACTAGTCAAGTGATCTAAAGTCACTGGGGGATCCCAGGTTTCATCACAGTCAGTAGTGGGGCAGCTTGTACCTGAGCAGTCTGTGTTTTGCTGTGTTTTTTTGTCGGGACCTGGTTGTGTCTGTCCTTGTGCCGCTGGTTCTGTAGCTGCTGGGTACACAGCCTTCACACTCTCAATGTGTCCGAGGCTAACTCGGGGGCCTAGTGTGACACTGTGTGCTGTAGTGTTAATACCTGAAACAGGGACAGTGGCAGAGTTACCTCTTCTCATAGTGAACAGTACTTCTTGGATGTGCAATCCCTCAGGTAAGCTGGTGTTCATAATTGGGCTGAACAACATGACAGTGTCCTCTTCAGTCTGCATGCGTGTGCGACATTTCACTGTGGTAACTTCACCTGGGAGTAACACAACTTTATCCTTGCCTGTTTTTACTATTGTCTCCTCAGGAGTAGCTTGATGAGTGTGTATTAGCTGGATAAAAGTGTGTGCAGCATAAGAGTCAATTTCAAAAGCACCGCTCACAACTGCTTTAGTGCTGTCACTTACTGCTGTGCCCTTCTGTTGCTTTAATTGTTCATTGATCACTTCCTCTATTACATTAAAGCCAACTACAGGGTCTTCTGCCACATTTTGATCACTTGAAACTAAAACTGGCACTAACAGACTTGCACTAGAAGTCTCTAACCCGCTCAGTTGGAACTCTACTGGTATCCATCCCATAAATGGGATTTCTGTTCTATTTGCAGCAAGTCCATTTAGTGGTTCTGGCCCTAAGAATTCAGCTATAGGTCTGATAGTGCTGTGTGGAAGGTGTTCAGCTCGCCATTGTTCATTTATTAATGCTGTCACCGGTACGTTATCAAAAGTACATTTTACCATTTTCCGTTTGCCAATAAGTTTAAGTCTTTTATCTTCTTTAGATGAGAGGTAATTAACTTTGCATGTGTCTGGAAAGTTGTTCTTATGTCTCTTGGTTTCTGCTAAGTGTTCTGCAACTAAACTTACTGCTTTACACAGAGGTTTGTGTTCTGGCCAATGATGCTTCTGACAGGACCTGGAGCAATAAACTGTACTTGAACAACCTGCACATGTCACAAGTCTCCTGGTTGCATCCTCCTCCTGTAGACAGTTGTTGCAGCGGTGGGACCCTAACGGCTGTTGCTGGATTACTGCTGGTCCCCCTGCAGCAACCCTCCGAAGTTTCCCTGTGCCTGGCGTGGAGCTCTGCATCCTCTGGATATGTGTCCCAGCTGTCCACACTTGAAGCAGTGGCTACAGTTGACTTCCTCTCCTTTGTCCTGGCAGTCCCTGCACGCTCTTCTCCGGATGCTGTTGTTCCCTGTAGCTTGCCTGTAGTTCTGTGGCCTGCCAGTGCTCATGGAAGCTAACACCATACGTTTCATTTCAGCAAACCTCAGTTTGAAGCTCTCTTACCAGAGTGTGCATCACGCTCTTGTGGAGGTTGGGCTGTCTTTGTCTTCTCCTTGTGGGTGTCTTTAGCATCCTCCTGCAGTGTTTTCTGCATGGAGGGGTCAGGTGACTTGTCCAACTTATTGTTAGTTGTCTGTAGTTCAGTCATTCTGAGTGTTTTGGTGTTGTTACGTTTGAGCTTATTTATTCTTTCTGCCTCAAGGTTTCCTGCTTCATTTACTCTTTCAATCAGAGTTTCATCGGTCACCTCCATGTCATCAAGGTATGGCTTATTAGGTATGTTGTCACTGAGCAGCCCTGTACCAACTGACCGTAGAAACTTCTTCTTGACCAGGTATGCACTGTAGTGCTCCTCTGAGTCTCTGTCCTTGGATGTAAACAGCAGTCTATATTTTAGTTCAATAGCTCTGAACAAAAACTATTGTGCTGATTCTTTCGGCTCCTGGGACATGCTGATCAATTTTTGGTACAGATCTGAAGTGTCATCTTCGTTGTAATGCCCCTTTAATATGATCTTTAGCTGAGGCAGAGTCAATTCAGTCTTTATTTCTAGCATGTCACGCAGCTTTAAGCCAGGGCTAATGGCCCTTATCACAGCCTCGATTACTTCCGACTCACCATGACCCTTGCGAAGCCCGCTCTCTATCTGGTGTATTAGGTTAGTATATGACAGTTTGTCACGCTGCCCTCCTTCACCGATTTGGCCACAGATGCGGAACTCTCGCCTGATGTTTACCTCTGGCACCTTAGCTGTGAATAGTGGCCCGCTAGTGCTGCTGCTGACGCCATCTGATATGTTTAGTTTTTCACCCAGCATCTTTATTTCGTCTTCCAAACTCTTTCGGGACTGCTGCAGCTCCATATATTTATCTCTCATCTCAGTGTCATGGCGGCGCTCGCGCGCTTTTCTGTCTCCGTCTTCTGTCAGGCCCTCCATGAAAACTAGCAACTCTTGGATTACTTTACATGCTTCCTCTGCATCTGCTTTTTCTTCAATTTCGTCAATTTTGTTTTCTGCTATTTTAAATAATGTTCGTCTGTTTTTATCAGCAAAAGTATCTTCTTCATCATCTTCTATACAATGCAGATATTTACAGACCTCCACCATCCGGCCCCGGTTTTGCTGACTCGGTGGTGGCGCGATCTAGGAGAATCTCCAAATCCATATTTTCCTCACGGTACAGTGTTATCTTTCTTTTCCTGGTCCGTTTAGAGCTAATATCCTGGCTAGCTCACCGATATATGTTGCACTCAAGGACTCAAGCGGACATCACTTGTCTTTTCTCACTCGTGGCAACTTTATTAAGAACCAAAAACTCCGTCACAGTTCCCTCAACCACCGAGGAAGAAACGCTGTTCCTCACCTTCACGCCCTCAGGCGGAGCCCTGTGGCGAAAACAGGCAACTACATGCACCAACTAACCCTGCTTTAACAGTAAACATAACATGCAAACATTCATACATAGTTGGCACAAAGACACTAGACAATAAACATAACACATCGTGAACTATATCGTCACATATATGTGCATGTGGTTATATTACTTCTTATAACATCTATACTTTACATATTTTTAAAGAGGAAATGGAGTCATAAGACAGTCTTAAAAAAACTGAAATAGCCGAGCAATGAAAACATTTGAAGGGCATTTGGATATATGCAGACTTCAGCCAAAGCCACTTCCATAAGTAAAATAATGTGCATGTATCCGGACAGGGATTCCCATCAGTTACACTATTTAACATACTTCCTTGGTACGTACAACACCCTTTCACCAAGTTTCATGAAAAGCGTACTAAAGTTTAACCTATTTTCGCTGACAAGCCCCCCAACAGCAGTAGCGTGGCGTGGGGAAAAAATTAGGGGAAGCCAATAATACGTCCTTTATTCTGGGTCGGGGTGTGGTGGTCAATGTAATAACGTAACCAGATGAGTGATTACAGCACCCGGTATCATTTTACACACATTTGTATCATACAGATGCAGGACTTACACACGCGTGTTATCTAACCGACAGGTCCGCACGCACTCTCCAGCCGAAACTCTAATAAGCATTCATTCACAAACTAGAGGCCGTTTTACATCCGATTCGCTCCTTTGTTCCTCGCTGTAAACAGTTCCAGTTTGGGCATTGGCCTGTCATCAGATTGTATCTGTTTTTGCTGCTGCAGCGGAAGTTTAGTACAATTACTTTTGATTAAATACTCCAAATCTCCAACCTCCATAATTGCACTTGCTTCAGTTGCTTGCTACTTTCTAACGGCAGTGAGAGTGGTGCAGTGACGCTATCTATCTTCTATCGATTAGATTTATGATTTGAAAATTATAAAAGTAGGGTAGTCAATGTGGATATTATCCGACTGAACAAAACAGGCATTTATCTAACAGGTTCGTTTTCCACTGACCTGATTTCGAGCTATTTTCCAAAATCCTATGGAGAAATCCCATTGCTATTTTGTAGAGGGAAACCGAGCGCAGTTTGCTCCGCGTTTTGGGACGCGTCACTGCACCACTAAGTTGATGCGATTTGATTGGATTGTGAGGCAAGGGAAGCCAGCCGCCTCTGGCTTCCCTTGGCATGGCCCTGACCAATCACAGGTTGGCAGGGGCATGACGTGAGCCTTTTCTGATTGTTCAATCCCTCAATTTTTTTTTCACCAAGGGAAGCCAATTTCGGCTGGCCTCCTCTCGCAACAGAGTGCAATCTACTGTTTCACCATAACACCTAGAGGAGGCGCTGTTTCACTCTTTGTAAAACTCAATGAGAATGGGGGAGAGATGGGCTGGCAGCAACACACAACAAAGAATTTCCTAAACTAAAGAAAGTATTTTCATTTATTTATTAAAATTATAACTACAATCCGAAAAAGCAGGGGAGCCTTGGACTCCAGGAGAAAACGCCACTGCCCAACAGACAACCAATAAAAATGAAAATATGGCAGGGAAAAGATTATCGATTTCTATGAAGCACCGAGACATAATTGATACGTTGTGTGCCTCTCTGTGTGGTGAAACAGGTCAAATTGAGATTCTCTGCAATGGAAAACCTTGAGATCTAATCTGGCAAAGTCGAGATTTCTCTCAAGCCTTATTTAGATTCAAATGAATAGTCCGTCCATAAGAGCGGAGAACTAATTTCCACTAGAGAAGGTACATTGTAACCCCTTCTTACTCACCTGCAGCTCAAACATTAGTGACTTTTGAAAATGAAGAATCTTTAGAAGATAAGCCTCAGCTAAGTGAGTGCATGTATTAATATTCCTGATGGGGGTTATCAGGCATCTCCTTTTCAGAAGAGCTTATAAATATTAACTGTACAAATGTTTAAGCATAATCAGAACTATAAGAACGAACATGGATACAGTATGTGCTCTTTGAAATGAAAAAAACAAAAGTGCTTCGTTCAAGCATTTCTCCTTGATTTAGTACATTTACTGCACATTCCTTTTAACTTGTAACAATGTTGGTTTCAGTGTACAATATTACTTCTTATAAAGAAGCTTCTATCTATACAGACAACAATCAGTCAGTGGTATCACTGTTGTGCCTCAATTTAAGATTTAAATTATACTCTTTTCCAACAATATATTATAGGTCTCAGATATACAAAACATGTCTCTGATGTGTTTGGCTCGAAATACCAAAACGATCATGCATTGCAGCATCCCATAAACCCCTCCGTTTCAGCCCTGTTTCAAAAGCGCTGATTCTTTGTCTGTAGCTTTAAATGCAAATGAGCTGCTGCTGGCCACGCCCCTCTGAGAGATATTTGGTTAGAAAAACACAATGGTGCTCTAGGAGGAGATTCAGGTGATAAGGGGGGGGGGGGGGTTTACCTTGGTTGGTTTTTGGCTAATGGTTACACAACCCAAAAAAATATGACATCAGAAAGCGGCCAAAATCTGATCTGCTAATTTCCATACAGGTTTTTATATAACTGGATCGGGACAAAAAGAGAGATAATAGTAATAATAAGAATAATACTTACTTTCACAATCTCGTAACACATAGGGGACACATATGTATATAACATAAATGAAAAAGTAGATTTTGCATAGGTGACCTTTTAATAAACCTTTTCAAAAAAGGAGAAAAACACTTCGGGGCAAATATTTTTGACTTTTTGCATCTTCGAGCCTGACACCTCTGACCCCCACCTACTCGCTGTCCTTGGTAATAAAACAACAATAAATAGTTTGGTGCTTCATTGCTGCTGTCACAATATCCGCTGCCCTTGCAGTCATGTGAAGCTTCAGCATCTGCATCTCCTCAGGTTGCCTTTCCCCTCCATGAATAATTCACCAGGGAGAGTTCAGTCACTAATAAGATGAGTAAGCGTAGGTGGGAAAGGTTAAAGCTGACAGCAAACCCTCTAAAACATATTGTTTTGAGTATTTGTATTACTCTATCATTACTGGTTGGATTATTTTTAGAATCGTATCTTTTATTTATCTGTCATTTGAACTGATGAAAACATTGTTACAGTCAAAAAATGTCAGCACCAAAAGTCATGTGTGAACTGATTTACAATTTGTTATACTTTTAAGTTTGGTGACTTGAACAAAGAGCTTTAATGGGACTGTATAATGGCCCACAGTGTTGATATAATATTTATGGCAGATATATAATAAAGATAAATGACATTTATGTGGATGTTTCAAAATGTGTTTTTCTATTAAAGTGATACGTTATAGTGCAGCAGTCAATGTCTATATTAAATAACAAGTCTATGTCAAAGGTCAAGTAAAAAATAAACGTTTTTTTCTTTAAATTTTGGGAACAATAATGAAATGGGTTGTTAAATGAATAAGAAGTATTGCAAATGCCAAAATAGAAAAGGCGACAAGTCAGTCTCCAGTAGCTTGGTTAGTCCAACACTGTTTTGCAGAGGCAATGTTACTGCATCCAGTAGTGTTTTGTTCCCCTATAGCAGAGACATACTGGGTGCAGACAGAAAGGGTTGTGGAGATGGGTCTAGCAATGCAAGACTAATCACTAGTGAAGCCTCGATTGAGACGTTTGTGCCAGTTAAGTAAGCAGTTTGGGTTTTTTCTAAGGTGTAAGGCGGGGACCCTGTTTTTTTTTTTCCAGGACACTGTGTCTCAGGGGATCTTAATATTTAAGAACCTATTAATGTGTTATACCAGATTAACGGAAATAATCTCAGCTAACTGACGATATAAACAATTTTTACCAAAACAAAACACAAGTCTCATAAGAAGCATCTAAATGACCCCTTAGCGAAAAATGCTAACGGACATTGGCACAGAACTCAAGATAAAAGTACCCTTATTACTTATCGTAGCTGCACATATAAGATATCCGATTAAAACTGAGGTTCCACAGATTATTTAGGTATATAGTATCATCACTGAGTGATCAGAATTTGCCACAGGCGAAGCAAAGACAGACATCACAACACGTACCTTTACGTAGCTTCTAGGGAGATCGTCTCACCGTAGCTGTTAATCTGATCAAAAGACGTGTTCAATGCCATTAAAACGAGAAAAAACGCGGCTGAATCGGTTAATCCATAGGTTGATAAAGTTTCTGGGCAATAATTGGAATTATTTATAATCCATAATTCCATTTTTATGTAAAAATCGCAGAGCAAAAGTTAGCTGCTAATGGTAGCCACCAGAGTGGCTGCTGCTTCCGGTCTTGGCTATGCGGCAGTATAATACAGACACATGACCAAATAAGGACTATGTGGGAGTTCCCCTCGATTCCATTGGCTCTGACGGTTAGAAAGAGATGTCACATGACAAAATCCAGCAGGGGGAGCCAGAGATATGAGAAATCCACCCAAATGGCCCCAGAAGAGGTTATTTTTTGCTAAATCTGTCTAAAAAGGTCAAATATCACTTGTTTTGCATCAATCTTGATACAGGGTACTTATTATATGTTGTACTTTGCATTTCCTAAAGCTTTTGCGTCTACTAACCCATCATCCAAGGTTAGTTTTCACTATAAGTACAAAATATCTTTTGGAAGGACACTATAATTTACAGTTTTTTACCATGTTCAATCTGAATTTTCTTTAAAATAAAAAACATCTATATTGAATCTGACTTTTCTACATCCAACTGACAGGTTTATAATTACTTTGAGAAAAAAGATTATTAATTTAACCCTTTTAGAAGGGAAGATATGGTCATTTGTTCTGGGAATGTCATTTTTTAGCCTGAAACCTGAAAAACAGGCTCGGGGTTTAAACACAAGTTTACTTTGTTAAGTGAGTTCTACCTCTGCAACAGACAGTGGTGCGATGCCTAAACATTCTCATTAAAAATCCATGTCGCAGGCAATGTACGGTTACTTTCTTTAAAGTTACATGTAAAAATCAGCCTGTTGTGAGAGTCCTAATCACTGCAATAGCAATCCTACGACCAGCTGCAGGGTGGAATTCAAGAATATTCAAGACTTGACTGGTAAAATCCCAGGAAAAAAAAAATAGGGCAGCATAAAACCTTGCATGAAAATACTCAGTCAGCGCTATAGAAAGGACAGTATTGACCCAGAGAAGTGTAAAGATATGATTGAAGGTCATTTTAATAAATTACCCTAATGAACTCATGACTTCATTTGAAACTCGTTTTTGAAGGATTTGACACTTGACTAGGATTTAACGATGTATTTGGATTTAGTTAAAATGACTTGAGACAGTCGTGTTAGAATAGATTCAAATTAATAATTGCTTGACATACTGTAGACTAGTCTTGAATGACTGAGTAGAGTTCAACGTTTCTGGAGTGACTGACACTTGATTTCTACTTGTCTCAAATGCTTAATCCTGGACTGAGACCTTTCTCGATTTACTCAACCCTTGACCTAATCTTGTCTCAAATGACTTCCCTTAGACTTGTCTCAAATTACTTGGTACTTGACTTTGACTTGTTTCCATTTACTTGACCTTTGACTTGACAGTTGACATAGACTTGTCTTTATTGACATTCCACTTGACTTGTTATTTCAACAGGCTTTCTCCATCCTACACAAAGCTAACCAACCTGCACAACAAAGAAAATTCAACCGACATCACACTGCAACCAAAAGGATTTAGGACTTTTGCTTTGAAAGGACAAGTTAGTATTTTTTATCGGACATGAAGTAGTTGGGAAAAATATGTGTCGTTATTAATAAATACCAATCCCAAGTGTATCAGACACAGTGATCAGATGTTTTATTCAACTTTTGTCATGACCATAGATTAAATGTAATAATTAAAAGTCACTCCAACAGAAAATTTGATATTTCAAAGCGAACATTGCACGGTTTCCAAGAGAATTTGGCACAAAGTAAAAGGTAAGATCATGTTGTGTAAGTGTGCTTTAGAGTGTTATGCTGACAAGCAGGTTACACGTCAATGAATATATAAAGGAAAGAGAGCATTCAAAAATATCAATGAGAAAACCGTTCTCGCACTCTTCCAAACGGAGAGATCACAAATCAATAAAACCCAAGGTCCATGATGCACAAACTGTGCTTTAGGCAGTGTTCAGCAGAGATGTGTGTTGGCTAATCCATCGCTTTATGTTCTCTCTGTAGTGAGATTTGTGATTTTCCTACTGTTTGTTCTTTATATAATGGTAAACACGAATAGGAGAGGTGTGTGTGAGGGAGCAAAATCAGAAAGACTGTGATATGTTTTGGTTAATTAACTGTCTGCAGTCCCCAAATGTCTGCACTATTTACCTTGGCCTTCAAAGTCTCTGCTTTCAGCTTCATCCACCCGTGTGTTTGCTGGCAGTTCTTCATTTTGGTTGTGGAGGAGGAAAGCCGTCATTATAGTCCCTCCAAATTGGGGCCTTGACCCTAGTGACAGTATTCTCGGTGGCATGCTGTTTTTCACCTGTATCACACACCTGCCAATCCTCAGTATGTGACATCATTATCTCCTGCATTTTTCCACCAGCTGGATCCGTTCGCAATATGCAGCAGAAACCTATCTCCGTTTCCCATTCAGAGGGAGACTAAGCTCTGGGTATTCCTATACAGTAGATTGTGGGCATGAGGTCTGATATGAGAAGGGGAAATTAAGTATAAAAACTAAAAACAGACAGATTCTTCTCCCAATGTATCTTGAATGTGTGACTATAATCCATCTGCATGATAAAGATGATACAGTATATTCCAAATAATGCACATGTGTTAAAAGGGGGTGTCTTTGCATGACATGGAAACACAGAATTTGCATCCGATAGAAATTAATTTAGTGTAATAGGGTTTCTTGACTATGTGTTATAAAGACATTCTGACCATTCACTGACAGTTGCATCCCTTTTTGTACACACTGTGTATATTTACAGTATATGTATATTTACACATAACATCTGATATACCTGGGTTCCTTTAGAGAAGTTGGAGTAACTGTCAATTCGTAGCCTGTGTTGTATGTAACAGTTACTTTCTTGGTCTCCAAAAATAGTTGTTTGTGTGAGTTTTGGCATCATCACCGAAGCCACGATTATTTGAAGCAGTGTCTTTCATTAACGTTTTTTTTTTTATTTACAACATTTTTCCACTATATACCTGGTCCACATCAGATTCAAGAGCACAGTTTGGTTTCTCTTCACTCGGTTATCCAAAGAAATTATCGAAATCAATGTCACTGATTTTAAATATATAAACCGGATCCATTTCCAGGTCAATAGTGAGGTGATTCTGGTCCTATTGATATCCACCAAGAAAAAGAGACTCTTTGGCCACTGAGGGTTGAATATGACGAAACCTTAGCGACAACAAGTACCTCTTGTTTTGAGTTCTGTTACCCTGGCCCCCTTTTCCCTTCACTACACAATCCCCTCACTGCGCTTGCTCCTCCACACCACCAAGGCCGTCATGAGGAGGGTGACCAGGATGGGCACTGCAATGAAGGGCCCCAGGATGCGATTTGGCGGGTCCTGGAGAAGCCGTCCAGACAGCGAGCAGTCATGGAAGTAGTGTTGGTGGACTCTGATAAAGAACTCATCCACCAGTCTGTTGGGCCAGAAGCAGTCCATCTTCTGCGCCACCAGGAATGTGCAGTTTGTTAGCTCGCCGTAGAGTCTGCATGTTAGCGACAGAAAAGAAAGGAAAAAAAAGTTACACAGTGAAGATCAACTGACCGTTTTCAACCTCCACTCTTCTTTGTAAGTGTTGTAATGTCTGTCAAACTCTTCAATCTCACATGGCAAATATGAAGGTGCCACTCACATTTCTTGGGTAATGTTTTAACAAAAAAAGGACCTTTTTAACTTACTTCTAAATGTTTGAAACTGAAACATAAGCTAGTCACTGGCTTTGGTTAGCTTAAGCTAATGGCTAATGCTTACTTTTCAACGTTAGCACTAGTGAGAAGAAGGTTAAAAAAAAGGTAAACCTGACTATTTTTCAAATCTCCAATTGTCAAGGGATTGGGTTTATTTAAATACAATAAAGCTAACCCTTGGGCTAGTAAGCGATGCCACTGTAAGTACTGTTGTGAGACATGTAAACGTTTACTACTGAGCAAATGTTTAATCTATTCCTTAAACTTTTTATATTCGGAAATTCTAAAGAAGACAGTTCGGTGTCATTTACATCAATTACACATTTGGATAGGACTGCCATGCCTAGTTATTGTTGCTACTATTGGACTATTCAGAGAAGTTTAAATTTTAAATCGACATTTGCTGTAAAAAAAACCTCTTGTTTTATTTGGTGCTACGTTTTATTAGTTGACAAACTCTGCAACCGTTAATTTTATAAAACCTTGTCAAGCCCAATGAAGAGTATGACTCTTGTACCAGATGGACAGATGGCTCAGATGCAAAACACAGTCCTTCACTGTGAGAGAGACACTCACAAACAACAGCCGTGTGTGTGTGTGTGTGTGTGTGTGTGTGTGTGTGTGTGTGTGTGTGTGTGTGTGTGTGTGTGTGTGTGTGTGTGTGTGTGTGTGTGTGTGTGTGTGTGTGTGTGTGTGTGTGTGTGTGTGTGTGTGTGTGTGTGTGTGTGTGTGTGTGTGTGTGTGTGTGTGTGTGTGGAATCTATCTTCCTCATAATAGAGGTAATGGCCCATGATTATGAGTGAGCACACCAAGGACACTGCAACTGCACAAATGAAGGTCATCACACATATAGTCTATAAGGTACAGGCAGCATTTCACACTTATAGACACCAAACACAGAAATCCACAGTCAAACCTTTGTATTGATTTTGTCAGAAAAAGAACCAGTTTTTGAATTATGTATTAAACTGATGTTAATGTTTAAATGATTTTTGAATGGTCAATGTTCCATGAAGGGAGGTCAATTTATGTTGAGTGTACCTCTTAAAATAGAGAATAAAAGCAAATGATTTGCTCTTCAGTCCTGCTTTTGAAAAACATCCTTGCATATCTTTTAGTTACTGATCTTTTAAAGTTGTATTGATATATTTTTGAACTCTTTTGTGGCTTGGAAATCTTCAATAAAAAAAATCAAATACTATTATCTTATTACATCACATGTTATTTAGCAGAAGCTTTTAGCAGAAGCTTTTAGCAGAAGCTTTTATCCAAAGCGACATAGAGTATGTACACTTCAATAAAGTAGTCATGACTAAGTTAACCATTTTGATGTTGAGTAAATGCTGAGGGACTGGGGATTGAACCGCTGACCCTTCGATTGGTAGATCAGCGCATAATCACCCTGACATTTCCCTACTTGCAAATCTAGAAGACTCAGAGCAACATTAGCACTTATATGGAGTTGTGTCTCTGGCCACCTGACTAATTTAAGTCCAATATTCACTTCATTTTTAACTCTGATTTAGTTTCCACCAATTAATGATGGAAATATGTTTAAATGCTACTAGGTCGCTAACTCCACTTGCCTGCCATCTGATGCTGGGATGGTAGAGTAGAAACAGGTTTAGTAAGAGCAGTGAGTGTGAATACATTTACGACCACAGAACTCCAAATATGTAAAATACTGTGTGATAATTCTCTATGGGGTACATTGACACAATAGTTATTAGGGTTGCCATCGCATCCAAACATTGTCGGTAGTGTAGAATTTCTCCTCTACCAGTCCCTCTGTGATGTGCACCGCTCAGAGGTAATGTTTGTTTAATAATCTGACATATTTTGTTAGTGCCTCCCCATACAGAGTTTCTTTGTGGAAGTTTTGGGGATGTAAACAGCTTAGGGCTGGTTGGCATGGAACCAGCACTGCAGAGCACTACAGTAGCTTTAGGTGGCAAACTCAGTCTCTCTGGGCGTGTTTTTTTTCCTCTGCTCTTTCCTTGAAGTTGTACAAATCAGTCGTAGAGGAGAAAAAAAAGAATGCTGGTCTAATGAGCTCTGAGGTTTCTGGGAATCTTTATGAGTCACAGAGTAAAATAAGTCACATCAGAGTCGAGGCAGGGGTGGTTACACAAAGAGATATCAGTTACTAATTCACCTCATCCAGCTAAGGTTATATTGAAACTGATGGTGCTCAGATTCTACACGAATTATAGTGTGTAGGTGCAAAATGTAGTCCACTGTCATTTTCACATTTCCTTTTAATCATCTCAGTTAATTAAAGAATACATGAAGTGAAACAGCCTGTGTGACATGATGGCGGTTATACACCTTACTGGTGGAACTAATCGTATTTTTTAAAGAAATATTATATGCAAAGGTTTCCGCTTGATCTTAAGAGCAGCCTTTGTGCCATGAATAAGACATGCAGTGCTGTGCAAATGGGGACTGGGCTCTGGTTTCAGACAGAGGCTTAAAAGAGTTGGTGCTGCACAGGAATGAGAAAAATAAAGCCTTTTTTTTTACTTCAATGCATGTCAACATGTCACAATAGAGTCACAAAATACAAATATACACCTGAAAATGAGCAAATATATATTTACATTTCATTCTTAAAAAGTGTCTAAAATGTTAATCGCTGCCAGTATAGAATTGGTTCAGAAATATTCACATTTTTGTGTCATTTATCTATCACCCCATATGTGTAAAGCCTAAAAAAAAGGCGAATGAAATTGGTTTCTATCAGCTCAGTGTGATGGTAATGAATAAACAGCAACCTACGGAGTGGTAAAATGATTACTGCAGTTATATTACGGATGTGGGCAGTTGCAGATACTAATTGGTATCTTCCAAGTTTAAAGTTAGAAAATGCATTTATGACTGAAGCCTTTAGTTTACATCACTAGGCTTAACAAATGCCAAAGTGCTCCGCTTACTCAGAGAGCCAGACACCCTATGCTGGATGCTAATGTAAGCACTAATGGATGTTCGGATAAATCATTCTCCAAGTAGTCTACTCATGAACCAGGCAGCATTGCATACATTTTGATTCCAGTTAAGATTTGCCATCTCAGATTAAATCTCAGGACGGAGAAGAGAAGGTTGACATGGAAAGACTCAGTGTATTTAGACAAAGACACAGAGAAGCTTTACACAAGATTGGCTATTCTAAACAGTAACGGCCCGTCCACACAGCGGCTTTGGAAAAAGCTTGCCGGCGGGCGTGTCTGAAGCTCGACCAACAACCAATCACATGAATCTCCCGCCCCTGACACACAAGCAGCAGTTTGATTGACTAGAGCTTGTACTGGCATATGATTTGATTGGCTGACGCTTCCACCGAAAGCTTCAGAAGCTTCAAAAGTTGAACATTACTCAACTTTTGCAGCCTGAAACGCCAGGAAAGCTCCGCTCTGCTTCCCACAATGCAGTTCGGCGAAAAGTGACGTCACCCCATTCAAAGTGAATGGGCAGAAGCGTTGGAAGCGTCTTCCAACGCTTCTGCCCATTCTGCCGCTGTGTGGACGGGCTGTAATAGAGTTTGTGGCGCTGTCTCCCATTTTAAATCACTTTAGATGTCCTGATAAACTTCTGCTGGCCTTTAACATAACATTGCTGTTTAAAGGTCAAAGCAGTCTCCAAATTGGGAAGGTGGATCAGAAAGGAAGTGCAGAACTCCACTGCATATTTCGCCTCGGATATTGGAGAAAAGGTGTCTTTACACTTTTACTAACGGTTCATAGCCTCAACATAGATGTATAATGTATATAAAACATGGCAAAACCCAGTTCCAAAATGACGTTCCATGGAGGGAAACCAGCTCATGCTGTGAGTTTCAGGAAAGTAACAATCTTTCTGATCCACTAAACGCATGGACCGTCCATCTGCCACAAGCAGAATCCTCAAAAAGTGATACTGCATTATGTCACAAAAGTTATACAAGGATACAGGAAAAGACGAGGGGTCTCTGAGAACCAAGTATATCGAGCTGTGTGTTTGAAAAATGCTAATATTTGTGTTTTTCTCTTTCCTGTCTGCAAATACTAAAATCCAAAAGTTCCCTTCCAGAAGGAGTTTCTCTCCCACACACAATCCCCCCTGCCTGAAGCGCCTCCTTTGGACTCCTTTGTTTACGCCGACATAGTGACATCACTACGTAACACTCGTGTTTCTATTGGCTAGCGCTCCAAAATAAGTTAAATAATAGGCTAATGGGTGGGACATCTCTAAGCAGTTGACCAATCACAACAGAGCCAGCCAGCTAACCAATCAGAGCAGACTGGGCTCTGTTTTCAGACAGAGGGTAAAAAGGGGTGCTGCAGCACAGGCAGTATGAGAACCATAAAGACCTTTTATACATTGTGAACATTTCAAAGTAGAGGCAAAAATATACAAATATGAAACCTGAGAACTGCTTACAAATATTTTCTCCTGTTGTGAGTGCAGTTGTTGTTCCTTTTACTACTTTGCTAGGAGAGTTGTCAGATTGCATGCATTGTTAAGTTTGTGCATGCTGTGCCCACTCTCATGTCAAGTGTTTGTTCAACAAAAATCCCAACAAGTGTGTGGGAGTTGAAGTACGCAGTAGCGGTGATACAAAAAAAGGTGTAGAAGAGTTCTGTGAAATGATGTTTGGAAATGACTTCGCAGCTTGTGAATATATTCGTTTTCAGGTTGTTATCGAAAGGTGCAGACATCAATGAAGTATCTTCACAGAACTAATAGGTATGTGAGCAGAAAATCAGCTCATAACCAGTTCATAATGTAACGACAAGGAGGACAAACAGAGATTTATAGAAATATAGAGATGCTGACATGCATGATCAATGATGAGTTAGAGACGGGAAGCCTCATTGACTAAACTTGTTGAACCTCAGCCTTGAAATATCTTTTTTTTAATAAATAGACTAATTGCATGCTGTCATCTGCTGGCTTTTAATATGTCATATCCAACAGTTTTACAACAAACTGTGACTTTTTTGACATGGAAATTACTTTTTAAGATTGACAAACATCATATGTGTAATTCATGGCACAATTCAAACGGGATCGAAAGATACGTTTTCTCTCTCCATTGACTTCAATACATCATTTTTCAGAAATAAGGTCCCATGGACCGGAAGTAGATGGGCGTGACTTCGCCACTCTATAATAAGAACTGGATACAGCGTGGGAGGCGGGGCCTCATTATTTGAGAGCTGCTCATTGGCGCATTAAGACAAAATGGGCCAACTTTTGAGAGAGCGAAACGTCACAGATTACCCGTCATGCCTGAGAAGTACCCGTATGTGCGCTCATAGAGTATGCGCAACTATAACCACGTCCCCCAAAGGGCTTGTTCACATCAAGCACGTCAATTTGCGTACATGTAACAGCACCGCGCGTTCATGACAGCATGGTACTGGATTGTTATGATGGATTTGATATTAACGAGGCGGCCGCGGCAGTTAGCAGCTAGAGGCTAGCTAGTAATTATGCTAATTTACACATCAATCGTTATGTACTTTTATATTACGCTGATAACAGGATCTAGTGATATCCAAGCAACAGAGCTTAATTTAGCATGATACTTGTGTGGGTTGTACATGAAACCACTTGGTAATATATGAAAATGTATGTATTTTGAAGCCTGTTATGATCAATTGTGAGTTAAATCTTATCTAAAAAGTAAAGCTGATGATGGATTACTGTGGTGGAGTTAAAATAAATAGCCTATTTCTTTTTGCAATGTGATGGAGTAAAAGGATAGTAACTGTGATTCTGTATTCATGTTAAGTACCCCACAAGTAACTAAAACGTATAGTACTTGAAGGAAAGGTGTAAAACGTTTAAATAAATACCAATATCACACACTAAAACACAGACTATAACCCCCCTTGTTGTTAAATACCAACCATGTGTGTGTATATATATATATATATATATATATATATATGTATATATGCGCCGCTAAAACTGTGTAATACCCGGCTG
>NC_136904.1:69937662-70090874 GCF_949606895.1 Notothenia rossii
CAAAAAGGCAATAGGACTTTTCCATTGGATTTTGGAGTATTGCAACAAATTAGATCTGTGGTAAACACACATTTATGATACTTATCACCACAAATTAAGATTTTTGAAGGCTAAATTCAATCGGCAGATAGCTAACGTAAGGATGTAAACAAACAACATCACAGTCACATAAATTCACGTTAACAAGTAGCAACCGGTGTTTTTTATTACCACAGACCTATTTTATTGAATCTAGCCAAAAACGTATTCCAAATAAGGGTGTTCAGAAGTGCTAAAATGCTAACTTGTTTTCTGGGTTTAGGACTCATTCCTACAGCCTTCTATACATAGTGTGAGGTGAATGTGTGGAGGCCAAGGCTGACACTAGATCCCCTCTTTGAATTATTATGCCAGGCTTGCCCTTATTGAACGTTTCATGAACACTGTATATCATTTTTCAAATTAAGTGTATGCTGATAATGAAGCCTGACGGTGATAATCGCTTCTAAAGGTCTTAATGAGAGCAATTTACTTCATTACAATGTGGTGTCATAAACGCAACTCAGCTTTTCCCCCCACAGCTCTATAATGAGTTTGATCTGAAGTAATTTTCTTTTTTATTCTACAGCTAT
The DNA here is from genome assembly GCF_949606895.1 of Notothenia rossii. Lineage (NCBI taxonomy): Eukaryota > Metazoa > Chordata > Actinopteri > Perciformes > Nototheniidae > Notothenia > Notothenia rossii. The sequence continues at coordinate 69,938,274 of NC_136904.1, forward strand.
TAGTAAGTTATCTCCTATCCTTGTTTATTAACTTGTGTAAAGAGCAGACAGATGGACGAGAAAACCCAATGTCTTTTTATGACCAATTCATGGATTATGCAAATAAAGTTCAAAAAGCGTATAAAATTTCAGTAATCTTAATCAGCAAATATGTTCATAAGTGGGAGGAACATTTGATAAGGGATCCCTGGGAAAAATGAGCCAAGCATAAAAGGAATGCAAGTAACAGGATAAAACGTACAGATATGAATCTGTTGAATTGTATAGGCTATTGTCATATTAAATAAAGTAACATTTATATGCTGATTTAATTCAACTTCTGACGTAATGTCCCTAATCATCTCCTGTCTCCTGTATGTGCAATGCATCATCACCTTAATCTCCTTTACATATTTAGGGACAGAAAAGCCCCTCTTCATCACTCACATTTGCTGCTTATAAAGATCCCTCCACAGCAGAGGGAGGGATTCATCCTTCTGAAAACAAAGAACATTTAAAAAACAAAACAAAAACTGTCACATCAGACAAAATGTTCCCCTTTTTCTTTCTACTTTGTTGTTCTGCTAACTTCCCGCTTCTCTTCTCCTTCGGGAGAGTTAGACTTTGTGCACAAGTACGTGTGTGTGTGTGTGTGTGTGTGTGTGTGTGTGTGTGTGTGTGTGTGTGTGTGTGTGTATTTATTTATGCAACTCTTTCTCTTTCCTACAAAAGAGCAAACGTGATCAAACGTTTTGCAGTTTGAAAGCGTGAAGATGCTTTTTCGAATGATGTAAGTCCCTAAAATAAACACTCACTAACACACATGGTCTTTTCACTGTTCATATTTGTTCTCACTTTTGTTCTGTCTTATTTTTCTCCATATCAAATCTTTCATTCATCATTATTTGAGCAGATTGACATGTGTGTGCTTCTGTTTGTATGAATAATTACATCTGCACTTTATTTGTATTTAAATGTGTTTAACCCTGATATCAATTTCCTTCCGTGGCTCTAGTTATACACTTTGTGTGTGTGTGTGTGTGTGTGTGTGTGTGTGTGTGTGTGTGTGTGTGTGTGTGTGTCCAGTCAGTGACCTCTAATTTGTCTAATTAATAATTAGAGGTGACATCTCTGTTTATGTGTAAACTTCAGTAAGGGTGGTCCACAGAACGGATGATCTTTTCTGGTACTGACTAATACCACAAAGACATGTATGCGTGTGTGTGTAAATGTTTGTTCTGCCTGAACTGAAATATCCCTGATAGACCAGCAAACATAAACTCAAATGCTGCGGCACGTAATTTAAGTCAAAGTATTTACAAATGCTGACCTGCTGATGCTACTTTTCAAAACAGACATTAGTTTAAACTGTCAAACAATAAGCGTGACGCACATTTGCTTCCAGCTCTTAGAAGCAATACACTCCAGAGCCTCAACATCAGTTTAAGGTAAACAGGATCTGGACATGAATGGTGCAAATCTTCTCAAGCTTAAAAGGTGTCTCCTCAAAAGTATTGTGTCTTAAGATAAACTTTAGGAGGCTAAGAGCCTCTTGAGAAACTCTGGAATCTGCAGGGGGAATCAAAACTGATGTTTTATTTATTAATACATTTGTTATGGCTTTTGTTCATTTTTCTGTTATTAAGTAAGTTATACTTAACTTAATAACATTTAATTATGAATGTTTTATGCTAAGTTCTGATGGGATACATTCAGGTTCTGCAGGTTTTACATTAGCTTTCATTGCTACTTGATTTACATAAGCTTTTAGCAACATGCTTATGTACAGAAAGTATAACACAGAATTTATGATAGATTGACATTCACAGTAGATGAAGTAGATAAAAGTGGTCAATTACACACCATCAAATTAACTAAACATCGCCAAATCTATTTTTTCCCAGAGTACACAAAAGGCAGCAAGCTTTAGGAACTTTACTGAACATTAAAGGTTCTCTGTTGAGTGTTTGACCTCTAGGGCGGCAGTGGTTCAGTCTGTTTGGGGTTGGACTTTGGACCGAAATAATAGAGTGTGGACTGGTACTGGAGAGGAGCCAGTTTACCACCTGGGCCACTGCCGAGGTGCCCTTGAGCAAGGCACCTAACCCCCAACTGCTCACTGGCGCCGTCTAGACTCTGACCTCTCAATGCATGTGCATGTGTGCATATAAATGTGTGTATTTGATGTGCATGTTGTGAACATAACTGTGTGTACTTGTATGTACCTGTATATAAGCATGTATAACAGAGTGGAAACTGAATTTCCCCCTCGGGGGATCAATAAAGGTCCATCTTCTTCTTCTTAGTAGAAGAGGACTGCTAGTTAGTAAATATGGACATTAATAATGAGGAAGGATAAATATCTGTCCCTTACTTGTATAGTTTGTGATATTCGTTAGTTAGACAATACTGTGTTTGCAACTTGAATCATAAAATGTACGCACATTTTTTATATTCTTATATGTTGAGGATTTTTCTGAACTGGTGGAACATATTACATGTAATAGAACTTACCTTAAAAATTATAGATAATTAGAGGTGATAACATTTAATTAATCAGAATTTTGCTAACGATAAGGGGATACACCCACAAGAAGTTTTTAAAAAGGGGAAAAGGGGAAATAAAGTGGAATCATTTCTTTATGGTGCAACGGCATAGTGCACAATGAGTAGAAGAAAAATCGTCACAAATGTGTTTTCTGCTGCGACTGAAACCCAGCGGGAGCAATGAGTTGTCAAAGCGAATGTTAAGTTTTAAGATGCAAAGGAGATGGCTCAGTTAGAGCAGGAGAACATCTTCTCTTGTGTGTTCTTCTCAGGGCTCCACAATATATACTCTTCAAATTTGACATGTTCTCAAAGAAGGTGCTGTGTGCAAATGCCATAATACTCAAAGCTAATAATACAGGAGAAGGAAGATGACAAAGAATTTTGACAGCAACTAAGTAAGAAAAAAGTAGATGATGTGTTTGTTCCCTAGAAGGAAGAAGAACAAATGCAGAGGTTACTCTTTTCAGCAGAAGAGGAGTGTGGAAGGAAATGTGTGCCAGACAGTTTGAAGATATTCAAGAACGTCTCAGTATTCCTATCAAACTTTAATACATAAACCTCCCGCAAGTATGCAAATCATTTTCCTAATGCTATTATAAATGCATTGCATAATAGCTGAAGCAGCGCGACAATCCAGGCAATGCTGGAATTTATCCCCCATTATAGCTGTAAAAACATACGGCGATCCAATTCTAATCACAGACTAATCTGCCTTTTTAATCACAAGGGTCCACAGAAAGGGAACTTCAATTAGCTTTCCACACTGCTGAGCTCCCTGGATTTTTCCGGCCTGGGTTCGCACGTCACCCCGATCTGAGCTCACTCACAAAAGGTCTTTAAATTATTACAGACGGCTGACAGGCACGCATGACTGACTGACTAAAGTATACCCTCCAACAATCACACGCCCTTGCAAAACCAAGAAACAGATCTATTTTTAAACTAAGAGCCCGCAGTATGAAAAACAGACAAAGGCCAAGGGGAAATAATTTGATTTTAATTAGGATTAATCAGAAAGATGATATCCGTCCTGTTTTCTGATTCTGCATAAACCAGGACCTCAGAACAAGTTAACTTAAAATAATCAGTTGGTTTAGGATGGCAAGAACGCCATCATAGCTAATCTTTCTGAACATTCCAAACTGCAAAAGTGAGAACATTTGGACATTAATCCATCCAAGACATCAGGTTCAATAAGCAGGATATAAAAAAACGCTTTTGGAACTTGTTTGTTCGCTGGAAATTGCTTATAGGCCTACTCTTCAATCATTTGTATCCATGTTTTTTATTATTATTATTATACCATTTAAATTAAATGAAAGACAGCTTAAGTTGTTATTCCTGTGCTTATGAACAAGGCCTAATGTTGGAGGCTACGATGAGCCAGTAATGTTATAATGTGCAATAATTACTTAACCAACCCCACAGACAGAGCGGATGGATGAGTAGATACTAGATACAGCCTAAAGGGTCTTGGCCTAATGAGGTTGGCCAATGGATTGACTAAAGCATATTTAAAAGTTCCTATACATGTGTATAGGCAGCAGATTATCTCAAGTTGTTGATGTTAAAGTTTTAATAAAAGTACATTTCATTGTTAAATATCAAGCTAAATGCCTTAAAGTAATAAAGATCCTTCAAGAGAGAATACTGACTCAGCAGTATTTTAGCCTACATCATAGCGTATCCAAGTTAGCTAACACATTACCTACAGTAAGCTATATGTGACAACAAATAAGGATGCGTATTTAATGGATCAAATGTTGATGCAAGACACCACAGCATTTCAGAAAACACAACAGCATTTCACAAAACACAACAGCATTGGTGTCTTGCACTTCAGGGCCACCGTACTTATGAATACACATCTGTATTTGTATGTTATTCTCTCTGTTAAAAGAAATATAGTGTTTTTGTTATAAAGCACAATGACATATTTAAAGATTTTAGCTACAATTTCCATGATAAAAAGCATAGGCTATTAAGACCTAGAGTTACTACAGTCAAGCTAGTGGAGCACACTGACACTTGTTGTTAGCAGTGAAGTTCAAGAGTAAAATGGGCTCCCTAAAATGAATAGCAAGAAATATATATTTTGAAAGAGACCTTCCCCTGCCCATTCATATTCAAGCCATAACCCCATTGTTTCTCTGTCGATGGAAACAGTCGCTTGCGGAACTAGTAAACTGACCAAGTAAAACTTCTAAACATTTCTTAAAAAGGATGTGAAAATGTGCAACCTACTGTATACTGCCAACTTCTGACAGAAACTGCAGTGGAACTTCTGTTATGATGGCTGAAGAAATATATCAAAGACTTAGAACTTTTATTTAAGGAGTTGTGTCCGAAGGCATGAAGCAATTAAACTGTTATTTTATTTGACCAGAGAAGCCGTTGGCACCAAGTAATTGGACACGAAAGCTGAATACAAAATCCTTGATTGTTCTCTATATTTTTTAACTCATCCATTTCATTAAAGTTACTGTTTCTTTAACGTGAAATAACTCCAGTCTAAACACTCTCTTTGGCCGGAGAGGAGTCTTTACAAACCATCAGCTTTACAAACTAGACTGAATCTGTGCACATCCTCCCGACGTAGGCAGCGACCTAGGTGGCATGTGCATTATTGAGGAGTCTGTGGTATTCTGACCTTGTATAGAGGCTCCCGGGCACCAAAAGCTATGAAAACTTTAGTGAGAGATTTAACGGCTGAATAAGAAAAAGAAAGCACGAAGGAAGTGCAAAATGAAAAGTGTAATGAAGAAAGGGAAACGTTTTTTATGGGATGAACTGTTGGCTACTTGTGGCTATAAATGGCCAAACCTCAGTTAACTGAGCAGACAGTTCAAACGCTTTGATATCTGCTGCCTCACAACAGATCAGCTGCTTCAGTGAATTTCTGCTGCCTAAACTGTGAAGAATAATGGTTAGCAGTGAGTAAAATAAGAGAATTAAAACAATGACTTGGGATATGTTTGATGTATACGTTTATTATTAACAAATGTATTGTATTGTTTTTAAATATTTACTATTAAAATGTTGTAAATACAGTAAATCAAGATAATAGGAAAATAAGAAAAATGTGACAAGAGATAGTCAAGAAACCATGTGTCCACCCTCTAATTAAGAAGATAAATACACACATTTCTTTACACACCATCAAATGTGCAGAACTACCAAAAAAAAGAAAATATTTGCTTTCAACGTCAGGATAACTTCCTTTTCAAAATGTTCAAATATTAAGAAATAAGAAACATGAAACCAGACATGTCCAGAAGCTAGTGCATTATGGCGTTACAGATCTGTTCACCGTGCTTAAAGTAAGTACGTAATAGCCATATTTGGTTTTGTAAAAAGGAAGCTGAAGATGTTCAACCTCTCATTCATGCATCTATTCGATTGCGTGCTCTTGAGTCAAGTGGCAGGTGAGTGCTTTAAATGCAGACCCTAAGAGCTTTCATTTTTAAATCAACATTCTGGAAAAAGTACAAATTCAACCTAGATGATGACATGTTATTATTCTTGTCTCCAGCTGGACTTCAAACGTCTTTCCATCTGCCTTCCATCTGCATTGGCAGACTTTTCATATTTTCCATCTGCCTTGTGTCTTGTACATACCTGAATGCAAGCAGACCAAAATGATACATTGAAAGTCGTTTTTGAATGATCACGGATCTAAACGTATCATCAAACGCGTGCAATAAGCAAGTTTACTAGCAAACCCCATTTGCTTTTACACAGCCCTTATCAAAATGTCTTTGTACCCTGAGACAGTTGTGGCAATATAGAAAATAGCTATTCATCAACGATTTTGCATTTTATGCTCCATGTATGCTGTCAATAAGGAACTGAGGTCAATTGTTGTCCTGCGGGGTGGATGTACAAGGTTATATAGCATTTATTAATTGAGGGATGTCAAATATATACCATACAGAAAAGGGAAGGTCACATACTCTTACTTGTCTAGATATTTTATTGTTATAGTTTAATTTAGTTAATAATTTATCAACATTTAACATGTCACAGTAGCCAAAAATCCAAATGTAAACACTTCAAAAAATATATAAAACAACGTCTGTCATATTGTCAAAATGTCTGCTGTGAAAACCCTGTCAAGTAAAGGAGAATATTTTCTAAATTCTAATTCAAATTCATTCTATTTTTCAGTCAGCCTGATTTCAAATGATCTGATTATAATAGCTGTCATTAGTACAGTTACTCTTTGCTTGCATCTCAAATACTAGATTAAAAATAGAAAGGACGGGAGTCATTTTCACTGAGCTGATAAGCTATGATGTTTGCTCTCACATTGAAGTTAGACAGACTCACATTCATTTCTTTATCGTGTCATTTTGATTGCTCCTGAATTGCTTGAAAACAGGTCAGTAATGGTGTTGCTAAATGTATAAGGAATTGTTATGCCTTTTTGTAATTGCATGATGGAATTTAATATGGACGCAAAATATTGAAAGAGGAACAAATTGCACCATGATAATAATAACAATCCTGCTTGAGGAGATGTAATGAATGTATAAGCAATCTCAGAAAATGTAAAGGGGATAGATAACCATGCAATATCTTAGCATTAGCATCTATGAAACACAAGAGTTTATTGCAAATAAAACTACAGCTGTAATACCCAAAGCAGGAGAGTTACGTTGTAGAACAATTAAAGGCAAATTAGCACTTAAGTGTAAAATCTATATTGGAAGAAGGTATATATTATGGGATCTGGGTACTATAAACATATGCAGTTTGTAATATACTGTATACTGCAGTCTACAGTACTTTAGTATCATAAGTGTATGACAAATGTAAGAGTGCATTATCATAATGGCATAAAACACAGGAAATGTCATGCAGAGTAGTAGCAGAGAAGCAGAAGTGAAGGATAGTTGAGTGCAGGACAATGTTAAGTGTTCCACTTTATCAAACATTCCTTTGTGTATAATGCATCCAACAATGTCTGACCTTGACTATGCTGACTTTTATCTGTGCAAAGTGTGTCACTATAGAGGTGTTTTTCACATACTAACCTCTTAAGGTTCATGCTTGATTTGGTTTGTCACACATTTTTAGAAAGAAAATCACTGTCTTATATGCAAATGGCATCAACGAAATCTGAATGCTCAAGGGCAGAGTGAACTTAACAGTGCAGAGAGCCAGAGTTAGCAATAGAATAGAGAAAGTTTTGGCAGCAAACATGCTGTGTAGTGTGCATTTATTGCAAGTAAACCAAATCCTGAAGTTTTTCTCCTATATCCACGAAGAAGAAGAGAATATTGTATGTTTCACAACCACTCACTGATGTCACCAAGTTAAAAGTAACCAAGTTAGCAAAGAAATAAAAACGCGAACGAAACATACCATTCTGATACATCCGCTAGTTGCCATTTTTCTTCCGAAACAAACTCCTTATCCGAGTCAAACATTATATGACTGAACCCCTCCAATGTTTGCTCTCGCACTCAGAAGAGGAAGAAGTACTCAGATCTTGTACTTTACTAAATGTAAAAGTACCAGATTGTAGGAATACTCTGTTACAAGTAAATATCAAAAAGGTTACTCATCATGCAGATAAGTGCATTTCAGAATAATATACATTATATGTTTTGTTTATTATTATTGATATATTGATGTCTTCATCAAAGCTGGTCAAGTTGGAACTACATTTAATTACATCATTTACTGCTGGGTAGCATGTGAATTTAATCCAGGTGTAACTAAAGTCAAATTTATTTTTAATAATGATACACTTTATTCATATAGGACCTTCCATGCAAGATGCAGCCCAAAGTGCTTTACAGAGCAAAACAAGATGTATAAAAATAACAATGGGTACAACTAAAAAGTGAGGACCATAATTACAAATAAGTTAGAACAAAGAAAAAGCTGAAAGAGTTTGATTACAGAACCATAAGACAATGAAACATGAACAGGGATACGATTTAAAATATCCCCAAATTAAAAGCCAATTTCCCAGGTGAATCAGGTTCAACCAGCGGTGGTGGGCGGGCCTATGATATTTGGTGATTTTAACATAAATAGGAATAGAATTTCCCAATAAAAACAACTTATTTGCGTGAAAACCATCGTTAACATGATACATGTTATAGCAGAGTATTATTACATGCCCGGAGGGTAGCTTGTTTAGTACGAATGAATTGTGTGCAACTGTTGTGACACACACTCATACACAGACATACGCATAGACCAAATGTTGTTTGCACACAATGAGAAATCCCTACGGACATCTTGGCCAGGATGCAATCTTTTATACTGAACCATTTTGTAATCCCAATCTTTCATTCATTAGTTGTTGTTTATTTGTTGTATATGTTTTATATCTGTAAACTGAAGACAAAATTCTGAGTTTATACATAATGTTAAGAGACATTCTTGTGTAAGGAAGTCTTTGTCAGCACACAATGTACAAAAAAAGCTTTAATCTCAAGCAATAAGAGGAGAACAGCAGGATATTTCTCATTTTCCTTTGCCAATCCCACCACCACTACCCCCTGCTCAATATATGCTTTATTTTTAGAATTGTTGATGTTACTAAGATTTAATGTTGCTATGTTTATCAACAGGGGGATTAGTTCTCCTAGCAGATTGGTTGCTGCTCATCGTTGCTCGCATTCTTTGAGACGTCTGTCGTCTCCATCAAATCTAACTGTGAAACAAACTGCTATAAATGGTCAAAGGCTAGACGAAAGTGGCTCTGACCTATACTTACAATATTCTAGTTGTGTGTCCAAGCGGTTAAATAATGTGGATCTACTTGTGTAATGTTTCTCGCCCTGACAGGCTGTGTTGTAATCATTTTGTTGGGATGTGAGATCCTCGCAATTGGAGAGCACGGTTTATTGCATGTTTTCCTTATTTTAAATGGATGTTAGAGCCTCCTGCAGAGAAACACGCTGAAACAATCCCTTTAATAAAGTATTTTTAAACATCACTCGGGGCGTGTCCCATGTCTCACCTGCACCACCTCTCTAGACCTCGGCCTGGGTTTTAAACACTTTTAGGGACACTTGGTTGACTTTATTTTAAAATATTTTGCCTCCCCGTGTGTTATATATTTTACACTTTACATATTTTATACTTTATATATTATATATTATAGTTCTATGTATTATATTTTATATTATATGTTATCTTGTATTATTTGGGTTGATGTGATTTTTTACCAGCACTTATTTTAAGCACTTTTATGTATTTATTTATAATTTATTTACAATGTAATACTTATCTTACCTGCATGCTGATTTTAAACAAAGCTAACCTTGGTCCTTTTTAGCCAGATGTTTTTAGCTTACTTACCAGGCCTTTTACCAGATGTTTTTATTTCATTGAATTTTTTAACACAGACCAAACAGGGCTTTTATAAACTTTTATTGGTTGTATTACAGGAGTTTTAAACAGGTTTTTAAACAAAAATACTTACCAGAGAGCACGTGCACCACGCTGTGCTCCCCAGAACCCTAACCCACTGACAAACAGAGAAACAACCCTAAACCTAATCCTTATTGAATGAACACATATTATACTTCTTGATTGAGCTAATAACGGACACATTTTATTAATTCTGAATTAGGATTTAAATAATATATATAGTATAAGCATGTTTAAATTAGGTTACCAAACATTTGTTTAATTTCATTTATTATTTTTATGTGTAAGCTTTTTCTTTAGCATCTTTAACTTGAGCAATAGAACTGTATCATCTGCATACATGCAGATGTTCCTGTAAATGCAAGATGTAAGTAAGGTTGCATTCATAGAGCAGCTTTTGAAAAACAAAGTTTAAGAGTTTTTCACCGGGAGAAACATATACAGTTATAACCCTAGGACATGTAAACAAATACAGGGGACAAAAATCAATTACATCACCCATACAAGAAAGACAAGTGGGTAGAAGTGGGTTTTAAAACGTTTTTTGAAGCAGTTCAAGAAACAGTTCTAGAGGGATGGGACGTAGAATCTCCATTTGATTTCCTAAAGGATTATGTATAAGAGTCCTTGCTTGAAAGATCTGAGTGGCATGGAAGTGGAATAATGATATAAAAGATTGGAGAAACCATGTTCTAAGCATTTGAAGAGATTACGCAGTATCTCGAAGTCTATTCTGTCCTTCACAGCGAGCCAGTGAAAGGATCAAGGTTTAGTGTGAGGTGATAAAATTGGATTCCCTTAACACACTGAATAACAGAGGCAACAAACTACAGCCTTGTGGCACTCCTAATTCATTATTTACCAGTCACAAAGAGTGCAGTGTGTCAGGTATGATTGTATCCACTTGAAAACAGACTATTTATATTCACACTGCAAAGTGCAAAGTACTGGCGGAATGACAAGGTCAAGAAACTCTGCTCCTTTACCCAAATTAACTTTGCAGCTTGGCTTTTCCAAACCTACTATGAAACAGTTGGCTCCGGCCCAAGACTGAATAAAAGGGTTTCAGAAAATAACAGTTTGTACCTTTCATGAGAACAGAGACAAAGCTGCCCATGAGACAAGAACAACTCGGTCAGAGTAAGCCCGATCGAGACATCTGTAATTGGTTTAATCTTCCAAGGTTTCTGATCCCGTTGTGAGCTTTCGAAGAGGGAAGATGGATGATATTATACCCAGGTAATTCAGAATGGGGTATTTAATGCTTGAACACACAACCGCTGATGAACAATTTTCGAATTGTAAGTCAAGTGGGGGTTATTATTTATGTGATTATTTAATTGTACTAAATGATATCCCTGACAATCTAATCCAATTGTGAGAACCTGTGGCGTTGAGAGTTTATTACAGTGAGGAAAAGATAATATTTGTAGATGTACAAAAGGTCCCTGTTTATACCCAAGCCGAACATCTTTTGTTCTTTCCCTCTGTATCCCTCCTGACCCCCTCCATTTGTTTCCACTCAATCTCTTTCTCTGTTGCCTCTCACCCAGTATCTAATCAGCTGTTGGAAGGTGATCAAAACGTTGGTGGATTTGTAGACCTCCAGCCAGAAATAAACAATCTACTCCTTTTTTTACTGATAACAATGCCTCTTAGTAGGGAGTTAACTTCCATTTTGTCAACTTACACTGGATCAAAGACGGCAAATAAGGGTAATATTTATTCTGTGGAGATCATTGTGCTGGCCTTTAATCGGCTTTTATGGAACACTTTGCAATCGCATTTAGCGTTTAATGCTCTTAGTGCATTACAACTAGCAAATAGAACGAAACTGCTGATTCATTGCCTTATGCAAATAAAAAATGGAAAGCTCATGATGTCGTTGTTTGTAATAGTGTGAATGTTAATCTGTTTGCGTTTGGATTTAGACAGAATCCTCTTTTTGTGTGTGTGTTTATCCTACTCACTCGACTGTGTCCTCCCAGATGCACCAGTGTCCCTGGTCCAGTTCTTGCATGTCCAGTCTGAATTTGGCCATGCAGAACTCCTCAATGGCGAATTCATAGTGGGGTCCACACCCTAATGTCAACACACACTGAGACACTGATGAGAGAAAGAAGGGGGGAGCAAACAGAGATGTGGTTGAGTGAAAGGAGAGACAAAAGGGCAAAAACTCAGAACTTAGATGTGAGGAGCAATGTACTTTAGAAATGTGTTTGTTCCATTATTATTGTGTGTGTGTGTACTGTATGTCATCATTCTACGACCTGGTTTTAGGTTGTTGAGGGGTGAAAGCTCAGCAAAGCATTTGGGATTGAAAGCAGTTGCGGCCTTAAATGCTGCCCTCTCTTTTTGGTTCATTGCCGTTTAAGATGTTACTGTGGGACATGACACTGAAACACCATCTGCTATCACAGTGTGAGGTATATCACTGCCTTACAAGATCCAAAAACAGCACACAGACATACACTCACACACAGTAGAGGTGACGTTTTGAACCTGAACATTTGTTCAACAGTGAATTCTTGCTTGATACGTTCTCAACTTGAATGAAATGAGCAGAACTGTTTTATAGGTCGAAAAGGACTCAAAAAGTGTCTTTGGATGCCCATAGAGGCACATCTAATGAAGAAATAAACTGATAGCATGTTAAACCATGCTTTGGTTAAACTCCTGTATACACAGTAGGTCGATAGTTACGGCTGTAACTACGGTTCTATGACCGCCAGAGGCGGTGCTTTAGCACTGGATATGTCCATCGCACGCATGCGCAGTTCGAGTACCTAATAACAACAAAGTCACCTGTGACCCAAGTGACGTAAATAATCCGGCGTCATTAGCGGATCGGCTCCCAGAATCTTCTCGCGAGCACACAATAATTCTGAGTGACAGGAAACTCTGGCGGTCATCCGGGACTCATATAACCGTAGTTACAGTCGTAACTATCGTTCTATTTCGTCCCTACTGACCGCCAGAGGCGGTGCTTTAGCACTGGATGACCTATACCAACCATGTCATGAAGAATCCAAGCCCTTGCTCACTACTGGAAGCAGCGGAGCTCAGCAAAAGGACCACGCCCAAAGAATGGGGAGTGGCGACATTAACCTGATAACAACTGGAGAATGTGCCAGAATAAGCCCACGACGCCGCGTCACAGATGGTCTCCAGGGACACCACTCTCAGGGCAGCCCAAGATGTTGAGATGCTCCTTGTAGAGTGGCATCTCAGCCCTGATGGCAGGGGGCGGCCACTGGCCCCGTAGGCATGTGAGATGGGATCGACAACCCAGTGGGGCAGCCACTGGTTAGAGGGCACAACCTCCAAAATCAAGAGTTGCTCCTACTGCCGTACACAGGCAGTAGCCTCGATATACGCCCTTTGGGCACCCACAGGGCAAAGCAACTTCGATGTGCCGTTCTCCTGAATGTGAAAGCGTGCCAGCTGGGCAGGCTGATTGAAGTGGGTTTGTGGAAGCACCCTGGGCAGGTATGCCATATTTGCCCAAAGGGCAACACCTGAGAGTCCCACCTCGGGCATGTATCGTTTATGGAGAGGACATGCAACTCCCCAACTCGCTTCCCTGAGGCTATGGCAAGCAGAAATTCTGCCTTCGTGGGCAGCCACCTAAGCCCCACCTGGGCCAGGGGCTCGAAGGGAGGAGATGATAGGGCATCCGGCAGCAGGGGCAGGTCCCAAGCCGGACCCCTCGGGGTGCTAGGAGGATGCTGCCATAAAGCCCCTCTCAGGAAGAGGGACACCGACCTGTGGCACCCCGCCGTGGCGCCGTCGACCCGAACATGTCAGGCAGAAATAGCAGCCACATAAATTTAGAGTGGAGTGAGAACGTCCACTATCTAGAGGGGACTGCTGACTGGGCAACAGCGTACATGCTGTCCCAAGGAACACGCACATTCTTGCCCCCCAGTAGGGGTAGAAAGTGCGTTAGTGCAAGCTGCACAGCCCGAAGCTCTAGCACGTTGACATGGCGTGCACCCTCCTGGGCAGACCCCTGACCCTGAACGGTCCTGCCCTGCCGCACTGCACCCCACCCTAAGAGACATGCACCTATGGTGACGGTCTCCTGGCGGGATGTGATGGCGCCCATGGGCACGTCCATCAGGAGATAGGCCCTGCCCCTCCAGTGTGACAGAGAGTGGAGGCAACGCTGCGACACCCTGACTTTCCTGTGCCTGTGCCACTTGGTGTCCAAGTGAAGGCTGTTCAGCCACATCTGCATGGGGCGCAACGACAGCGGGCCTAAGGGCCCAACGGCCGAGGCAGCCATTAGTCTGCCCAAGGGCCGGAGGAACTGAATATAAGGCACCATCTTGCCCGGCCCACGTGGAAGTAAGCATCCCTCAAGTCCACGGTTGAGAACCACTCCCCCTGTGCATGCACACTTGCCAACCTTGAGACCTCAGAAATCGGGAGCATTTCAAAACCACCGCGGGGGGGGAGGGGTGCTAGTGGATTGCCGGAGCTGTATTAGATTAATATTAACATGCCTATTGTAGTTCTAAGTGCACTGCCTTTTGGTCTGAAGCACCATCCTTGATGGAGCATATGTGTGGGCAGGAAAGGAGTGAGCAGAGGATAGAGTTGTCGATTCTTGTTCTGTTTTCTGTGAATATCTTCCTCACCCTCTCTGACTTTCAGTTGCAGGCACTACTAAAGAGACGTGCTGCCATCGAAATCAAACAATGGTGTAGCTGTATTAAAGTCAGAGTGGAAACAGTCCTGAGTAAATCTGATTTTGTCAGAAATCGGGAGAAATGCGGGAGAAACCGGGAAACCGGGAGAGGGCAATGAAATTGGGAGTCTACCGCGAAAACCGGGAGGGTCAGCATATAGAATGGCAGCACCTTCAGGAATCTGTTGATTCCTCTGAGGTCCAAGATCAGGCGAAATCCACCGACTTTCTTGCTCAAGAGAAAGTACGCTGAGTAGAACCCCCTGGGCTAAGCAGAGGGTCTACTGGCTCGATTGCGTCCTTGGACAGAAGGACAGACAACTCTTGGGCCAGAGCTAGGGCCTCTGCCGGATCGCTGACGACAGTCATTTTGGCCCGGCCGAAGGCTAGGGACCGAAACTGCGGTTCGTACCCCTGGGTTGAGGTGAAAACCCCCTGGGGGGCGCCGGTAAGGCTCTGAGGCATGAGGCCGCCTAGAAGGCCGGCGGCATGAAAGCCCCCGGGAGGTTGATGAGTGGGCCGCTGGGACCTGTGCAGGCCACCACTGTAAGCTGGTGGCTGAGAGCAGCTGCTAGAGGGGCCCCTGGGCCTGCTGGGAGTGGACACAGGCCTATGAAGACCCGAGAGCTGCTGCCTGGTCTGCCTAGCTTGGGCAGCACGCTCCAGTGCCTACAGCGCAGCTGCCCCAAACAGCTTCCCTGGCTCAACTGGCACACTACGGAGGAGATGTCTCGAACTGTGGTGACTGAGCAGGTCAAACCTGGCGACGAGTCTGCACCAATAAGGACATAACTCGTCCCCATTCCCTAGAACTTAGGGCAAAGGCCTACAGTGATGCATCACTGAGGCCCAGCAAAGAAGGCTCAGCTGGAGCCTGCTGCAGAGAGGTAGAGACAGCCAGTATCAGATGGGAGGGACGTAGCTAAAGCTGGGAACTCAAATGCTAATGATAGCTCGGGCACAACGCCACAAGCAGAACTTTCAAAAGAGCATAATAAGGGCAATTTTATGGGAGAGGAAGCGGGAACACTGTCGTCACCAGAAAGTCTCAGCCAAACAATAAATAAGACAGCAATCAGGACAACTTAGCTGGGAGAGGGTGCAGGGACACAACCATCAAGTTGTCGGACAAGTTGACACAAACCTGTCCGTCGAGGCTCTGAACAGCGCACAGCCGACCACAGCTCCTGGAGAACGCGAAGCTGCATGCGGCCAGCTGCTTGTAGAGAAATCCCTCAGATTAAACATTAAAACCTGAACGCTGTAGGCTACAAGTATGTAGCCGCGGTACTCTCGCGAAGCGAGAAGAAGATGAAAAGGAGCCGATACGCTAATGACGCCGGCCTATGTAGCCGTTGTCACGTGGGTCACAGCTGACTTTGTTGTTATGAGGTACTCGAACTGCGCATGCGTGCGATGGACATATCCAGTGCTAAAGCACCGCCTCTGGCAGTCAGTAGGGACGAAATAGAACTACCTACTTATAATTGTATCCTTATATTTTCCCTCCTTCTTATTCCCTGCAGTATACACTTAT
The DNA here is from genome assembly GCF_949606895.1 of Notothenia rossii. NCBI lineage: Eukaryota > Metazoa > Chordata > Actinopteri > Perciformes > Nototheniidae > Notothenia > Notothenia rossii. Next base: position 69,954,428 of record NC_136904.1, read on the forward strand.
TTAAAAGCCTTTTTTCATGTTTTTTTTCCTTATTCCCTTAAGACAACTCTCCCTTTCTCCCTCTCATTTTTTTGTAACCTGCTGTTTCCCGAGTGTAGAGAGTAAATCTGCATACATGTATTTGCATCTCTTTTCATCCCTCCTTTAGCTGCTTCCTCCTCTCTCTCTCTCTCTCTCTCTCTCTCTCTCTCTCTCTCTCTCTCTCTCTCTCTCTCTCTCTCTCTCTCTCTCTGTCTCTCTCTCTCTCTCTCTGTGTATTCTCCTGAGAGTTTCCTGGAGGAGTAAACACATGCAAACTGGTTTATGCGAGTATGTTATGGCGCAGAACTGGAAGTGGACAGTGCCCTTTTAAAGAGGAAAATAAGTAGAAAATGGAGGTAGAAAATATAAACACAACTTTTAACATTCCTAGAATTCAACTAGATAAACCTGAAAAGAGTAAGAGCCTCCGTACATTCCAATCTAGTCATGCTCACAATCTCTTTTCTTGCTTTCCCAAACCAAATCACATATGGACTGTTTGTGACTAGATTCAAGAGTCTTTATGAGAGTCTTTTGAGATGGTGTCCCTATAATCATGAACACACTTTCTAAAACCATTACAAACTAATTCACATAACTTTATTCCGGTCTGCCAGTGTTCTGATTAAGCTTTGATTAGGTTTAAGCAACAACACCTTCAATCAATTCCTAGACCCTACATTGACCTCCAAACAGGGTTTCACAGTGGTACAACAATGCAGTCTGGTCTCCAGGAAAATGTTGTCCTCATATAATGACGCTCCATGTTTCAATTACGCTTTGAGGAGAATTCCTTTTCTCCAACATTATCTAGGTCTACAACTGTATGTTTTGATTGAAACGTAATTGAAAATGCAGGTTAGTTGTATGGGAATGTAATGTTTTAGGATACTGTTTTTGATTAATGCAATTCCAGTTCTGCAATTTCTTCTCAGAGACTACAGTAATTTCTCCCATTACTCATCCAGTTGCTATTTAGACACTAATCTTATCAACAGAAAAAACTTGAATATTGGACTGTTCTCTGAAACCCAAGATTACCTAAGTATAGTATTACTTATTTTGAAAAAAGGTATGTCAGTGGTTAAAGTATTGTTACTCAGATGTAATGCAGTAAGACAGTGTTATCAATTTCTTGCTGTAGCAGTGTATTGCCCACCAAAGATGTAAAATAAAGAGGTATATTTCAACACAATACTAATATGACACATAAAGCATACCTAAGTAACTACTGATCTGCACATTATCTGTTATTTAACCCTAGTATAAGAACACAATAATCATATAGTAACCTGATTATTGCATTAGAAGCTTTTGGATGCAAAAAGTGCAGACCAATCAGTCATTGCTTTTGGCCTCCTATAGCATCAGAAAAAAAAGAAAAGAAAAAAAGATCTTAAAAGTGTTAATTCAATAATTTGGTAATGCAAATGTGCAGTAAAGGAATCATTGTAAACATTCAATGAAACACAGCAATACAGTAAACAGTTCTAAAAATAACCAACATCCATGGTGGCTGCACAGCCCTCAGGCTGGCTCTGAACATTCCCATAATAAATCCATTCCATGTAAGTGGACTAATTGAACCATACTAATGATGGCTTGGTTGCGTGTATGCTGAAAGCTTGAAGGACACCAAAATGACTGCAATTACTGTATCAAGTATGTAACAGAACTAAATAATAGTGTAAGACAGTGTTCAATGATAGTGACACTGTAATACTAAGATTATTATTGATGGAAAATGACCACAGCGGCAATTTCAAATAATTTATGAACATTGAGAAATCCATTGGTGGAAAGTAACAAATTACATTTGGTTATTTAATTATTGTACTTAAGTAGTTTTTTGACCTATTTTCATTTTGCTTCCACTCCGCTACATTTCAGAGGCTAATATTACACTTGTTACTCCACCACACAGTCACAGTTACTTGGTAATTTGTACATACAAAAACACATAATATGCTGATATGGTATAATGCACTACTGTACTACTTATCTCCACAGTATTTAATGTTTAAACATTTGATCCCTATTGACCAACCACAACACTATAGTGCTCTTAAATATAAAAAAATATTAAAGCTGCAAGCAGCGATGATCAGGCCCTCAGACGTCGATTCACTTCCAGGATGCAGCAGTGAAATGCCATGTCCGCTGGAGACCGGCAACACGGATAAACATTACATATTGCATGTTGTGTGATGCGCTGAACATTTTTCTAAATCTTGCACCAACTCCGGAGTCCAATATGTTGCGCTGGAGAACCCACGCTTTAAAGAAAGTGTGTTGCTCTTTAGCACGTAGACCAATCATCGTAAGGGTCCACCCTGTTTCCGGAACTAACTTTTTAGATAATGGTTCCCCCCTTAGATAAGGGTCCCGCTTTTTTGGGTTAGAGTCCCCCCATTTTAGATAAAGGTCCCCCCTTTTGTCTAGAACTTACTTTTTAGACAAGGATCCTTTAAGGGTACATTAAGGGTATTGTAATCTGGGGATTACAATAGGTCCTCTGCTTCGACTCGGGTGCTCGGGCCCTAATAAAATAATACAGTGAAAATATCCATTCTGCCTAAAAAGTAACTTTATTTTTATACTTGTAGTACATTTAGGTGATAATAATTATGCACTTATATTGTTCTGGAATGGACCATTGTGCAGAGCACGTACTTTTACTTTTTTGTACTTTAAGTACATTTTGATATTAATACTTCTGTGCTTTAACTTCAGTACATTTTTTTAATCAGGTTTTTTACTTGTAGTGGAGTATTTTTAAAAACCATAATATTTGCACTTTTTTTCCAAGTAAAGGATATGAGTACTTTCACCTCTGGAGAAATCAATAATAAATATTACTGAGAAGATGTAATCCTGAACATTCACGACAAGCTGTAGCACTTTGTGAAGTTTCTATTAAAATGCACACAGTTGACATATTGGAACATTGACATATTCCTCATGCTCATAGATCAACAAGTTGCAGCATTAACACGGAGCCAACCAGAATACATTCAGCAGAAACTTTATCTTTGTTTTGCCAGTTATCTTATCACATGTTTAAATGAAAGCATTGCTGCCAGTACACGAAGTGGGAAGGCAGCAATATCCTGGCCAAACGCTTTCCACTAGGTTGCCTTCAATCTAAAACAAAGTGGATTAGTAAGAGTAGCGACAGAAGGTATGTAGGGCTCCCGGTTCTGGGGAAACAGCATATTAATCCATCAGTGGTGGAATGGGGAAACTAAAATGTGTTGCAAAGAAAAACACCTGTCTAGCTAACCTTTAGGTTAAGATGAAATATCCCAAACAGTGTGTCACAAAATGAGTCACCTTGCTAAAACATGTGTTATATACCAGACTTCCTCTCCTCTCACTGTGAGGCAACGATGAATCTGGTGGAAAGGTCATGATTGACTGAAGATTTTCCCATTTCCTCCTGCAACTGTATATCGATTCGGATCTAAAAATAATACAGTGATGCTTCCTTCCAACCTGACATTAACTGTGAGTGCATGTGCTGTCTGCAATGTGTCTTATTACTTCCTCCTTCCTGCTATCTTGTCTCTGCAATTACATAGGCTTTTCCAATGATGTTGAATTACATTGCTGCCTCATTATGTTCACAGGCAATTGTTTGCTTTTTTTGCTTCCATGTCGGTTAGTTTAGGTTTCTGCAATGAACATTTAGTTTCTGATTAAATGTTGATGAAGAAAACATATCTTGTGTTTTGTGAGGCAAGTCACTGCAGCATTTTTCTGTTTTAATATCAACAGCCTAACATTATCTTACATTTAGTCAAATGTTTGTAATGTCCATATCAAGAGAAAGTTCACTGAGGATAAAATATGTTTTTGATTGGGAAATTATAATTTCTCTTTTTTTCAGCTTTGATAATAATAATAATAAATTGTATTTGTAAAGCACCTTTCATTGCTAAAAGCAATCTCAAGGTGCTACAGGAGGCATAATAGAAACAAACAAAACAAACAAAGGTTTCTCTAATTTTGCCACCAAACCATGAAAAGGCTTTAGAAAAAAGGCTTTGTTATGCTTTTTCGGGGTTTCCCTTTCCTGCTGTGTGTTGTATATGTTTCTCTCACACACACTCCCCCACTAAACGAAACGTCTCCATTGGACTAATTTGTTTTAGGTATAAAAACGGAGCATTACAATTTGCAGCAATGCGTGCAACGGTATCGGATGACAGACGTCCTTTCTCTCTCAAACCCTCACTTGATGTTGAGCATGTTGGCCTCACGAGTCGCAAGGGGGGGCTTGGCTCGTGAAGTGTTAGCTGGGGGGGGGGGGAGGACTCGGACCCTGGCCCTCACTGCGGGGAAACCATAAGATGAGGCCCCTAGCAAAGAATGAGACCCTACGCATTGTGCTTGTTATGCGTATAGGGAATGGCGGCCCTTCATAGTGACATCACTATGTTACCCTCACGCTTCGATTGTGTTATGTTCTCTATGTTTTTCAAGATATTGTAGGGATAAATTACAATGCATTATCTCTCAATATTTTCCTGATACTGACCAGACCAACATTGGGTAACTTGTAAAAATTAGGTTAGGGTTCCGATATTAATCTTTTTTTTAGGGTTAGCCCACTGACACACTGTGTAATTCTGGAATACATAAACTTAACTTGACCTAGTCTTAAAGTCTGCTTCTGTAAATATAAACATGCCCTTATTCAACTTGTCTGGTTGAATAATCTTCAAGAACAAGAGAACGCACTTGAAGCCAATGGCACACTTGTTTCTTGTAAATAGACATTAGATGACTTTTGACCCAACGCATGCTGCCTCCTCTCTCCTCTCTGTGGGGTCTCTGCGTACAAGCCTATCCAGCAGCTAGCTCCAGGGGGCTTGTTGTGTGTGTGTGCGGTGTGTGTGTGAGATGGAAAAGGACTATATCTATTTATAGCATCTTTTGCTCTCATAATCATCATGCACAAGAAACTAAACTCAGAATGAGGCTATATAAGTGCCTTACAGCAAGACAAATAGAGCTGCATATTCACACTTAATTCCTTTACCCAATCACCTTCTTGAACGCCTCAAAGCCTGTATTTGCATATTTAACATTTAGAGCACACACAAACTCCTATCTGAAAGTTTAGTTTGACAGCTGTTGATACGCTCCTGCTTCATCACACTGCAAGCCAGTTCTTATAATCTTATCTGGAGCTTTTCCAAGCAAAAGCGCCTCAGGTTACGCATGTTGAGATGCTCAGAAATAAACAGAAAAAAGGACAAAATGTAAAAAACTAGAGTAATTACACAAGCAAATAGGATAAGATGGATCAGAGATGAGGATTCAGTTATTACATGAGTATTAAAAGACACCAGATGTTAAGACCTATCAGATGAAATGAAGGTCTAAATATAGGGAAAACAAATGTCACTAAACAAAGCATTTAGACTCTGTGGAATTACAATTGTTCCTTTTTTGTCCTTGTGACTGCTGACATATTTTAGGGCGGTAGGAAGTCTTTCTACAGTACTCAATTTGTTACAGAAACATTTGAGAACTCAAAACATAGCACAAGATCGTTGGAGAGCAACTATTGTCAAAATGTGTAGTTTTTGAGATAAGATAAGATATACTTTGTTGATCCCAAATTGGAAAAATATTTTTGTTACAGCAGCATGTAAAACAAAGTATTGTAAGAAAGCCTGTTTGCGCCACAGGAAAATCCTGTAAGTCATTATTATGACTTAGCTATTTCATTATTATGACTTACTATCTCATTATAATGACTTAGCTATCTCATTATAATGACTTATAATGACTTAGCTATCTGATTATAATGACTTAAGCTGACTACCAGCAAGTCAAAGCAATACACTAGCTAGCTGTAAGCAACCCTGATTTCGGAGCACTCCTGAAGAGAATACATTGTTTCTGCTCTTGCCACAAGCCAAAGATTGTTATTTTGTAGCTTCCTCTGTAGTGTCCATAGCCTTTGTAATATTCTGACTGAATATGTGGATAGCACTGGTTATCAATACTTGTTTATGATTGGCCCACGTGATGTAACGTAGACACAGTATGCGTGCGCAGCCACACAGTTGAGTGAAATATGGCCTTCCTACCAGACATGAATGTCTATGTCTCCGGTATAACAATAAACGTTTAATGTAGCACGTCATAGTCGGAGTATTGATTGCCAGAACAAAACAGGCTTAGTTTAATATTGTGTGATTCCTCCAAAACCACTAAAATGTCCTTAAGTGTGAATCCGCGTCTAAAGTAGTCTTCAATTATAGTATCTATTACTTCAGCTAAGTGTGTCCCACACACTTGCTATTGTTGCTTTGGTGTAAAGGGATGAAAGCTAATTTTAAAATTGCTCTTATATGATAGTAAGTCATAATAATGAGATAGCTAAGTCATTATAATGAGATAGTAGGTCATAATAATGAATAATGCATTTTTTTCCCTGTGGCGCAAACAGGCTTCCATACTAATGGAAATAAAAATAAATAAAACATTGCAAGCACAGCTGTTCTCAGCTACCTGTCTAGTAAAATTCAGTAAAGTCACAAGTCATTTCTCTCATGAATTTCTAACGTATACCTCAGCAGCATGCCTCCGACCGTAACAAACACAGCATCAGGGGCTGGCAGTAAGGAAGCTCCTGAGAGAAAAATGCAAATATCAATGTACTGCTTGATGATGTTTCACAGAAGCAGATTGGAGGCGTTTTGAAACATTTCAGTTGTTGCCTCTGCAGCAGTCAACAAACGAGTCGTCCGTGACAGGAAGCAAGTGTATTGAGACTAAAACGTCAGAAAGGGCGGACATTTTATCTCCCTCTTGCTCTGTCTAGAGTTATTATTATCCAAGTTAATTTTGTCATTGGCAACCATCTCACTTTCCCTACAAATCCCATTCCAATCTTGAGTAATTACTTCCCCTGCCTTCTGTTATGGTGACTACAGCTCTTATCTAAAGAACTTGATCACCTCTAATGAGATTTAAATTTGATGTATAATTATACTGAGGCTTTCACTGAACCTCACCCACGCACCTGTGATAATTAAGCTCCAATTAGTAAGAAACAAGCATCGTGTAAAATGACAATCAGATGATAGAATTCTCAAATTAAAGATACCGTATATACTTCCTTCTGATTGCTCTCTACATTCAGGAATGGATTTCCAGTTCATCTTGATCACCAACAACTAGGGCTGTCAGTCGATTAAAATAGTTAATCGCGATTAATCGCACATTTTTTATCTATTCTAAATGTACCTTAGAGGGATATTTTTCAAGTTTTTAATACTCTTATCAACATATGAGTGGACAAATATGCTTTATGCAAATGTTTGTTTATTATCATTTGATCAATGACAAATATTCTCATGAATATTAAACACAACAACCTCTGAACATTACAAATATCCGCCTCAATTCAACCTGGAACCTCTCTCATACAATATAATAATACAAAGTGTGTGTGTGTGTGTGTGTGTGTGTGTGTGTGTGTGTGTGTGTGTGTGTGTGTGTGTGTGTGTGTGTGTGTGTGTGTGTGTGTGTGTGTGTGTGTGTGTGTGTGTGTGTGTGGAGACTGGAGAGACACTGTGATGGATCGTTGGAGCTATGTGCAACTCAAGGCATATGCTCGAACGGGAGCTGCAATCATGTTGCGCGCACTATCCGTGCTGAGTGTGCAGACTTTTCGTACAATATCCCACTGTCTGGCTACCTGCATAAAGTCAAGTGCTCTGCGCAGTTGTCTGCGAAATGTCGCTCCTCTGTTTTCATTGAAACAGCTCCTTATATCTGTTAGCGCATCTAGCTAGCACCAGATGCTAACAACAACAATACACGTAAGGTTTGCTCGTTCTCTCTCTCTCGCTCGCGCCACACTAAATAATACACACACCCTCCCGGTCTTCCTGATGGCCAGTCCGGGCCTGCCTGTGAGCGTGGAAGTGTGGTCTGCCACAAGGGGGCGGCAGGAGCTTGTAGATGGTATTTTAAACTCGATGCGCTCTGAAACTACGGGGCGGCCGAGGACAAAAAATACACATGCGTTAATCGCGTTAAAATAGTGGCGTTAATGTTTTTTTGCGTTAACACTTTATTAACGTGTTAACTTGACAGCCCTACCAACAACACAATGTAATAGTAGTCCAATGCGACGTGTCGTTAGATCCCACCCTAATTAGCAGCTTTTTGTTTGCAGAGATCCAAGAGATCCATAGTTTGTTTAAATGACTAAAAGCACCATGTCTTTGTCTATGCTCTTTGCTGTAACTGGTCTTTTGTGTTTTACCAATGAGGAATACAGGAAGTGAATATGTGAATCATTTTAATGTATCAACGCTGCAAGCATATATTGTACAGCATGTCAAAATCCCCATAATTGAACCTAAAACCTTGCATTTTGCATTACTTTGTGTTGCTGCATATCTTTTGGTGTTAATCTACCAAATTCCAACTCTGACAAACACAAAGCTTAACCAAACTTATTTGAGGGACAAACCAAAGTTCAGAGGTAAAATAGTTCTCAACACTGTAGAATGGAAGACATTCGATGGAAAGACTTAAAAAAAAAAAGATTTGACATCAGAAAAAAGCTAAAATGCAAAATCTTTATTCATAACAACTGTTTGGGGGAGGGGGTACATTTTTATTTTGAACTCATAAGGGTATATCATGTCTTGGCTTTGCATTATGCCATATAAAGGGCTTTGCCGTTTTAAGTAAAAAGTGGATGCTATCACAGGCTGCTAATCGTTAGCTCATTTTTTGATTATCCGGATTAAGCAGTTGACACTGCCAAATGGTGACAGTATGATCCACTTAGCTTCTTAACAGCTCATTCAAAAATATATGAGTGATGTCACGGTGACTACCTCCATATTTTAGAAAATGTATGGTTACCGGCCAACTTTCCGTTTGAGCCTCTCGTGCTTGAAGAAAAATGTGTGTGTGTTTTACAAGACATACAGGTGTGTTTATTTCTTGCTCTGGCTTCATTGTACAGTAGAGTTGTTGCCAACATCTCAACTTTAAAAAATAAGACCCAAGTTGTTAAAATGAAACTTATTTAAAGCAGTAAATGCTCTACAGATAAAAAATAACTACCTCATAAATTATGAATTCTCCCTGTGCATGGTCTGTAGCAGCTGTTTTGGCGTCAGACTCAATGAGGACAAACATTCAGTCTCAGAGAAGCAACAGACCGTTGAGTCACCGGTGATCCTGAAATTGTTCACACATTGCAGCCTATTACTCCTTCAGTTAGAAAGTGACAAACTAGCAACAGGCAGGCAGATGCTTTCTGTCAAAGGCGAAAACTAATTAGGCAACAAGATATGATGCTCACAAATGAATCAGCATCCTACAATCTCTAACTGTCGTCATTTATCACCGATGATTCAATCTTTAGCTTTTGAGCTGAATTATTTTTGACCACCCCTGCCCTATCGCCCAATCTACACCCACTTCCTTGACCTTTAAACAGTAATGAAACATCACAGTCACTTCATGGAGTTGTAGAGGGGAAACAGAAAAAGATACATCTGCTTCTCTTCCCACCAATCTCAATTTAGATTCTGTGAAGTTACACAGGTTTTGTGCATATTTTAAAAAGCCCACATATTTCAGCTCTTGCTGTGCAAACGTTGTCTATTTGATGTGGAAAAGTTAGGGAGAGTCTTTCATTGCATTTAACATGATTTAACATTGCATTTCAGTCTTTCCAATTGGTATTCCATTTACCGGGGCGTGTTCCCATTTTATGCATCGTGAATTCTGTGTGCTGAACAAGCTTGATCACTGTCACCATTTTTTAAAATATTTTAAAATAAAGCAACCTCCTCCCAATTTTCCTCTGTGTACCTCTACCAAGTGTATAAGAAGTTACGCTTTTTTTCTCGTATATTTGTCTTAAAGAGACAAATAACAATTTGTCCTCTTATCTTGATACTGTATATGCTCCAGGTTAACCTTCCTGCAAGGTTTATAAATACAATTTCAGAGTGCTTAACGTTCAGGTAGAAAATATAATTAAACCATGACCCTGTTTGATTTGTTTTATCTCCTGTTTGTTGTCTATGCACCCTTTATTCTCTCTACTGACTTTATTCTCTCAACTGATTCTCTCTCTATTTTTGTTGTCTCACTGTTCTCCCATTGTGCCCATGTCCTGTCACGAGTAGAGCTGATTAAACCAATAGAATGTAATGTTCTTTTGTTTTTCAGTGGGAAATAGGTTTCCTTCACTTGTGGCATTACTTCGAATGAGTGCGTACTCACAAGTTAGTTTTTTTCCTCCACTTCTTGCTAAAATGTTCTGCAGTCTGCTGCCTGAAATGGAACCAATCTGAAGGAAAGCACGTTATGAATAGAAAACATACAAAACCGTGGCCTTTATGAAAACTTGTACTTCTTTGAAACAAAATAGAAGTGACTCATAGATGTTATAACAGTAGGTCAGTATCAGGGGCGGACTGGGGGGGAAAAGTGGCCCGGGGATTAATTGACAGACAGGCCCACTTAATGCGCGGCATGTATCGGCCGGCCGGCGACGAAAGTATGGTACTTGACAAAAAACCCTATGCATTTTATGTTATTTTGGACAATTATTCATATAGTAATCACATTACCTGAGCCCTTGAGTTGCCAAGAGCAAAATAGTTACAGCATATATTTAGTGATTTTAATGTTAACAGATCATTGATACAATAACATTTTGACCCAATTTGCCTGACTTGACACATGGAATAAAACATGGGCGTAGGAAGCATCCTCAATGTGGGTGAGACAATTTAACAGGGGGTATGGGCAGGTGATGGACCTCACCACCTCTAGGGTGACAATCAGAAGATTTTTTTTTAAATGTTTAAGTTAAATGCATCAATCTGGTGCACTTTGAGAGCAAAATTAGGGACTAAATCTATGGCAGTCAGCAGGGGCTTGGACTGTGAGATGTAGGGTCGCCGGTTCAAGTCACCGGCCAGACTCCATTTAGAGTGTGGACTTCTACTTGGAGAGGTCCCAGTTCACCTCCTGCCCTGCCGTGGTGCCCTTGAGAAAGGTACCGGACATCCCCCTTCCCCCTTCACTCCCATTGCTCCCTGGGCGCTGTACAATAGCTGCCCACTGCTCTAGACTCCTGGTACTAGGATGGGTTAAAAGCAGAGAACACATTTCACTGTGTGTGCTGTGTGCTCTGCATGTGTGACCATTAAAGAGGGTTTCATCCCTCCAAATTCTTCTTCCTCTTCTTCAACACCCATATGAAACAGAAGTGTAAACAGATTTACTTTTTCTTTCGACATTTATTTGAAAAGCAAGTGGAGGCAAAAGTGACCGCACGCAAAACAATAAACCTGCTAGCTAACTAGCCTAAACTCAGTAACAGAATGTGGGCAACACGTTCTTCTCCACAGCCGCTCGGCCTCTGAGTCAGACGTCACTTCCCCCTTTTCTATCCTACGGGTACAGCCGTACAGCCACTCCCCCTGAAACCCGGCCCACATTTGTAAGTGTTCCGGCCCAGCCCAGCCCAGCCCAGTGGGCCACATCCCACTGGGCTGGGCTGGGCCGGAACACTTACAAATGTGAGCCAGTAGGATTTAGGTAAGCAAAAAAAAGAATTTTTTTTTTACATTTGTTATTTTTAATAATAACTTATTTTTGTTTGCCCTCCGGCCCACACACAGCACCGGCCCATCGGGGAAACTCCCGGTATTCCCAATGGCCAGTCCGCCCCTGGTCAGTACTAAGAATTATCTAAAATAAAGAGGAAGGGAATTTGTCAGAGGAGAAGGCTACAGCTAGTTAGGTAATCTTAGCACAAAGAAACATGGAAACAGCAAGCTGGTATATGTCTTCAGGAAACAAAATACACCTACCAGGCATCGTAACTTCTTGTAATGGTTTCCTTTCAACTTGATTAAATTCAGATTCAGATCAAAAATACTGTCACATAACATATATTTTTGAAAAGGATTTAACACATGAGATATAACACGCTAATAGGCTTTAGAACATTTGGTGTTGACGGACCCAGGCAATCTGTTATCTCTATTGTCTATTGTTTATGTGCTTAGCTGCTAACGCAGTCCTTAGCTTCATATATACCTAAAGACATATGAGTGAAGGATCAATATTCTCAACTAACATTGCAGCAGATCGTTTCCATCAGAATAGTTTTTTCCAATATTTTTTACTTTTGCTTTACGATTAGATTTTAAAACATTGTCCCATTAGGGCCGCAACAATAGATACAAAGAAATGATTTGCCTTCAAATAATCATGTGCAGCCAACTAAAAATGGTGTACTTGGTAGCCCATCGGGGGTCTGTGTTGCAGAGGTAGGGGCCCTCTTTGCCCGCTGTGTATTCCATTCTTTGTTTTGTAATATCAACGTTTTCTGGCTGAAATAATGTTTAATGAGTCTCGTATTGCTGTAAGATCCAGCTTCAGTGCTGAAATCTTGAAACAGTAAAACTGAATTAACTACACAAGAACGATGATTTGTGAGCAATTACCATGCACCTTTATCAATAAACCCCAGTGTTTCCCCGCCAACGGCGCCCCACCAAATTGCTACTGAAGTAATCTATCTACGGTCCCTTTTCACATTGAACATGTGCTCTTTTATTAAATAAACTAAACGCTTATGTTATTTATCCAATTTATGTGCATGTTTCAGTGTCTGACTTGTTTATTTTTTGCAGATTTGACTCGGATAACGATAGACTTTCATTTGAAGTTGTGAGTTTAGTGTTTTTGACCCTAAGAAACACTGATGCATTAATAAATAACAATAATCCACAGCTCCTCTCTCTGCTCCAGAGGATTACAAAAAATGTATACGTATATTAGAGCTGATTTCCATGAGACCTAACAACCCTAGTGAACTACTGATGTGTGTATTGGCTGGTTATCCCAGTTGGATACAGATGAGCAGAACCAAAGTGAGTCATTCTTACTCTTTCTTCACTTTCTTTCTCTGTCTAGTGAGCTGTGCATGTCTGATGAATTAGCGAAGAGGAACGCCAGCAGCGGTGCATCAGCTGCCACTATTACACCAAATTAGAGTTTTACCTTGTAGCGCTGCCACTCAGACTCGCACAGACAGACAGATGAATGCTTTCCTCAACCTCTTCTGTCCTTATCAGACAGTTGGAGACCCAGCAGGTGACTTCCACTTTGAAAGAACACCCCTGAATGTATTCCCTAATTAAATAGACAGACGGAGAGCGATAGTGGAAAGATTTCCCCCCCAAAGAAACCTCAAAATGAGCCAATTACCCCGTTAATCTTTCACTTCTTGTCTGACGTTATTGCAAAGCCTCACAATCCACTATCCATCACATTGATTTTAGAGGGCCGGGATGCTTTACAAGCCACTTTCTTCCCCCCAGGTGCTCTTAGTGTTATTATTAAAGCCTAAAGCTGGCTTCACTGCAACGTGTCATTGGCCCTAAAAGGCAGCAGCATAAGTAAGCTGTTGAACATGAAAACAGCCTGGAGCTACCTGGTTGGGCTCAAGATCAGAAGAAACACAGACCGCCAGGCAACAAAAAAGTGGGTGCACTGACAGTGTTTTTAATGGCTAGAGGAAATGGTTTGCAGAAAAAATATATTCAGCATTTTTGTATTCCGAGGGAGTTGGTAAACTTTTTATTTTGTGCAAGATTGATAGTAATGCTTCTTTCACTCTGAAGGTGACTTTTCTACGGAGCCCTGGAGGGTTCATAGAGAGAAAAATAAATAAAACGTGGCCACGTTTTACTTTCTCGTTCACACGAGATACCTTCTCGTGCGCATGCTTTAGTAACTCGTGCGCACCAGTTACCAAAGCGTGCGCACGAGTTACTAAAGCGTGGCCTTGTTTTGTGCGTGTGTGTGTGTGTGGGGGGGGCATTTGTTTATGATAGTATTGTTCGTTCCGGTGCACTCCGGCAGGACTATCACATCGAGATTAAGATTAAACGACTTTCTTTCACTTGGGAATACACATATAACTATGGAGAACCAGATTCGTGGTAATTTGAAAACAAATGCCGGTGGTGTCGGACACACACAAACACACCGAACACGCACACAGAGCAGAGCTGAGTACACACACACACACACACAGACACACACACACACACACACACACACACACACACATCATGCACCCCGGTGACAGGACATCTCCTTCATAAAACGAGGGGGAATACTCTGGTAGTTCGATGTGTGTATAGGTGTGTGTGGTTAAACGTAGCAGACTCGATCTCTATTCAGCGGTTCTAATGAAGGGAAACGCAGTGAAGTAAACAGTAAAAGGCACAGCTCTTTGCAGCTGGTGCTGCTCTTCTAGGATTCTGCTGAGTTACACATAAATGCCCAGATACACCGGACCGAAATCGGCAGTAAATGGGAGTCGGGCCGAATATGAGCGTGGGCACGCCCTATTCGGAGTGGTGTGCGCCGCAACGTCGGGTCTTTTCTACCGACCTGACGCCTTTTCTTGCCGGGAACACCACCGGAAGTCGGACAAAGGGATAACACTGATTGGCTGTTCAGCTAGCGAATCAGTGCATGAGAAGCGTTAACGGAAGTGAGTGAGGTAAACAAATGATTTAAAATGGAAGATGGAACACACACGGACGGCTATTTCACCTCATCGGTTTATAGAGTTCCTGTTCGTTTGGGTTTCCAATGGACGAGAGTGAAAATGGAAAGAAAAACGCTATTTGTTGTTTGTTTATACCACGGAGTCTGTTCTTCTTCTCTGTCTTCCGGTTGTTGCCTCTTTTGAATGATGAATACACACTACCGCCGCCTGCTGGTAAGGAGAGTTATTGCCACTCACGCATACGCAGTTCATACGTGCTCGGCTCGGATTTGCGGTGTGTTCAAGTGCGCGAAGTCGGCAAATACGCAGGAGAGTCCGGCGACCCAACAGTCGGTGTCGGCGTCGGCGACTTCTCAGGTGACTGGCCGGTGTATCTGGGCCTTTACTGCCTCCAGTGCCCTGTACGACGAAGCCAGTTCAACAGACCCTGGATATGTTTGAGTTACCCGGCTTAACTAACCCTAACAAACGCGATGTCGCTAAGCGGTCCTAAGAAGCTGGTTATCAACTCAGTAAATCAACCAGGGTTTCTCTGACCGGCTGAGGGCGCGTTCACCTGAAAGGGACGGGGTTAGCAACATTTAACCAATCACAAACATGGACACGCGTGCTGACAGCGTATCCTCATACTTCATGAATGAATAGTGTAAATAGCAAATCCTGCTTCGTAGTACAGGCTACTGGTGCCCCAGAGATTTCATAAAGTGAAGGAGGTTTTCCTTCTATAAAACAGCTGTGGGCAGCAGATACTGTGAGTCACGGACTCAATTTAAATAAAACGAGGCCACGCTTTATTAACTCGTGCGCACGCTTTATTAACTCGTGCGAACGAGAAAGTAAAACGTGGCCACGTTTTATTTATTTTTCTCTCAATGAACCCTCCAGAGCTCCGTAAACCCCTGACCTTATCAAACAACATTATTTTATTTTTTTTACTCCTAAAGGTTCTTTATGGTATGGTTAGACGCTATGGTTAGAGGCTACTTCCGTACTTTTTCTGCATTTTGCTACATAGTGTATAGTATACAGAAGGCTTTTTCTTTAAAAAAAAACGTCTGCCTGCTGCTGGAAATGGCATAGATGAGAGATATGAGAAAAATGACAACAGCTACAATAATTGATTTTTATACTACGAATTTGACCAATTGTTTGTTAAAAATAGAAGTTGTTTAGCTCCAAGTTATTACACATATTTTAACACAATTAATCACTCATTGTTTTCCCCCGTTGCAACTTTGTTTTTAGAGTGAAACAACACAAATCTCAGTCACATCCAATGTCTTCAGTGTACAGGAGAAACAGAAAGATTTTCCAACAAAGTGTATTGTTGATTTGCATTGTACACCATTTAAAACTCCTGAATTTGCCATTGTTGCCTGTTAGCAATTGTTTAGAGGAGAGTGAGAACAAATTCAAATTCCCAAAATGGATTTCTCCAGAATACGGGTTTAAAGAGATCATTGCATCTTGTTGAAACAAACTTCTTGCTATGTGCTATCAAGTGACGTAAATCTTCTTACATGTGATCCCTGCTTCTTTGTCCGAGTGTATATGTGTGCATGTGTCAGAAATGGGTCACGGCGTCAGTGCATGACATAATGCAACAGCTACGGTCGGTGTATGTCATTGTTCAGTGAACCAGGCTGTCTAAATAAATTACTACATTTCAAAAGCATGTAGATGTATTTACATGACTGCATATGTTTCCTGCAGGGTATACAGTAAGAATTGAAAGCGGAAATGCACATGTTTTGTATTGGAAGCAGTAGTATTTACTACGTCTGGATGGAATGTATGGTTACTATAATCACATAAACAGAGACAGGACAGAATCATGTTGTACTTTTACACTAACTAGACAAAGCTAAGCTCAGTAGCCGCTGGTTCAAGCTACATATAAACGTGTAAAAATCGACTACATAGTAAACTCAGCAAGAGCCAATGAGCGATTTTCCCGACATGTCAAACGTTTAGTGTTCTGACAGAGGAGTAGAATATTCTGTAACTATAACAACACAGCCTAAGTCACTAAAAAAAAAAAAATGATACATTAAGCTAACACAAAGAATAGCTACCAGGCATTTAGACACAGTCATGAAAATGATGACTTGCGTTCTGAATCACAAACTTTTAGCTCTCAGCTAAGCTAAGCTAACTAGCCGCCGGCTCAAGCTACATATTGACGTTAAGTTATCTTTTCTCATTTAAAAGTGACCTATCATGCAAAATGCACCTTTGTACGTCTTTTATACATGAATATGTGCAGTGTTCGAATTACCCATTTGCTTTCGGGGGAGCCCTATTTTTCAGTGCACATCCTGCTACTAAATATATCACACGCACGCTCTGTTGACTGGCGCAGCAGCGCGGATTCGATCAATTGCTATAAAATCACTCTGCTACTACTACAGACGGTGTCACTACGCCGGCGGCTGTGGCCGTTGTTGAAGCCTCTTCAGGCTCCGCATCGGCAGGCCTCTCCCTCGGTGTGGAAGTTGAGTAAAGTTAGAACGATATTGGCAGATTCAGATTTCACGGATCAATAACTCATGAACAAAACGTTATTCAGACACAAATTACGTCTCCTAAGTACCGTGGTAAGGTTGACAACGAACTACAATCACATGTTGATGAAAAAAAGCAAATACGTGCTTTCCTCCAAACTGGACACATTAAATTGGTCTCTATCCGCACAGCCAGAGAAGAAACGAGTGCTCAGGGACCGTCTGCAAAGTGCAACACCGAAAAAAGAGAATACAATAATATTCAATCACTTCACTATTATACAGTATATTACTACCAAACTCACTACACACATCAATAGTCTCCTGATGCTCATACTACAGCAGAGAGTTTGGAAGAATATGGTTTGGAATAATTTTGGTGAATATTTATACTGTATAATAGTAACGTCATTGAAGATGATGCCATGTTTATTGAAGATTTTACGTTCGAAATATTCACCAAAACTATTCGAAAGCACTTTCTTCCAAACTCTCTGCTGTAGTATGAGCAACAGGAGACTATTGATGTGTTTAGTGAGTTTGGTAGCACTCCACTTTATAATAGTGAAGATATTGAAGATTATACCATATTTATGGAAGATTTTACATAATAAATATTCCCCCAAATTATTCAAAGCACATTCTTCCAAACTCTCTGCTGTAGTATGACCAACAGGAGACTATTGATGTGTGTAGTGAGTTTGGTAGAAATATACTGTATACATGTGAAGTGATTGAATATTATTGTATTCTCTTTTTTCGGAGTTGCACTTTGCAGATGGTCCCTGAGCACTCGTTTCTTCTCCGGCTGCAGATAGAGACCAATGTAATGTGTCCAGTTTGGAGGACGGCACGTATTGGCTTTTTTTTAATCAAAATGCGATTGTAGTTCGTTGTCAACCTTATCACGGTACTTAGGAGACGTACTTTGTGTCTGAACAACGTTTTGTTCATGAGTTATTGATCCTTGAAATCTGAATCTGCCAATATCGTTCCAACTTTACTCAACTCGGTGAGGAGCTGTCAAACTCGACCCTAACGCCGCTTACAGCCGCCCAACTAAAAGTTGTTTTCCGTTCACGTTGTCATTTTTAGACTCCTTTGCTTCTTTGCTTGTGAATCCAAAAGCTGCGAGGCATGGCTGTTTTCGTTTTGCCATATTTTTTATCACAAAGCCAGAGTTAAAAAAATATCAACATGAACATTTCAAATACCGCGCCGGTATCACCACCGTAACCATAGCAACGTAAGTAGCGTAAAGAATGTAGCGTCACTACGTACAGATGGCAACACCCAGAAATATTCACAAATATAAAACAAATATTCAGAAACTGTAATGAACAATAACTATTATTTATTTCAAGAACTTTTATTTACAAAAACTCAACATTTCGAATCTGTGTGACACAAATATGCACGATTGTTTTGGGCTCCCCCTATTTATCTCAAAGTCGGCCTTCAGGGGAGCTCCCTCCCTCTTCGGGGGAACCAAGCTCCCCCTGGCTCCCCCCCATTTCAAACAGTGAATATGTGTCCCCGGTGTTCCAGGGAACTCACCAAGTGTCAGAAAACACAACCCTCTCTATTTTCATCCATACCCAAATCTCTTAAAAAGGGGCTGCAACGGATCTGATACAGACTGATCCAGATTTGAACACTTCTGTGACGTCACAGAAGTGGCGCTACGGCTATTGGGCCAACTCCACCAATCAGGAGGAGACAGCCACGGACATTGCCGTTCGAAAGCGCTGGAGACGCTGTAGTACATATGCCAGGCCTGTAGATGGTGCTGTTCTCACAGAATCAGCCCATGCAAAGACAGTGTTAAATTGAGCGAAATGAGGAATGGCTAAAATGCATGATCTGTTTGGTATTTTGAAAAATAAAAAGTATAAATATGCCTTATCTAGGTATGGTCCTACACTATATTATTCAAATATGGCATGATAGGTCCACTTTAAATCTCAGCATGAGTGCAAATGAGCGACTTTCTAACGTGCAACGTTTAGAGTTGTGAGATTGAAGCATATCATTCCCAAATGCTTCACAGTCATCTGTAGCACAATACAAATATAAAATATAAAAATGCTACATTAAGCTAAGCATAAAGAACCCCCACCAGTCTTTTAGACACATTACAGTCTTGAAAATGATGACTTGAGTTCTGAATCACACCCATTGAGCTATCAGCGGCAACAATAACAAAAGATTGAGATAGAGAAAGAGGAAAATGACAGGCGCCTAATCTTACACATCATATTTATATCTTTCTCTTTTATGGGAGGGATGACAATTAGGCTATATCATCCATTATACAATTGTGACAATGAGAAATGTGGAAGATATAGCAAGGCAATTAGGATAATGATGCTTGACTAGAGGAAGTTATGCTTTGTGCGATTTGTATTAATAAAGTTGCTATCTCCATAGCTATTTAGAGTATCTGGCGTTTTCTTATTATATATTTAACAACGTTTTTATGAAGAAAGAGGATTAGGGCCACATGTGATTTTTTTTTAAAGATCTGACCAAAAGTGATTCTTAGTTTTTTG
Source organism: Notothenia rossii (assembly GCF_949606895.1). Lineage (NCBI taxonomy): Eukaryota > Metazoa > Chordata > Actinopteri > Perciformes > Nototheniidae > Notothenia > Notothenia rossii. The sequence continues at coordinate 69,974,107 of NC_136904.1, forward strand.
AGAAAAGTCATAATTCTGAGATCAAAGTCAGAATACTCACAATGTCGGAATTTTGAGAAAAGAGTCACAATACTGAGTTTAAAGTCGTAATATTGAGAAAAAAGACTGACGTTTTATACATCCTGTAGTTTATAAATAGGTTTGACCGTGAAATATATCTTCCTGGAATCTCTCTGTCTTTAAAATGTTAATTCATTTACATAGCATATACTGTACTGTAGTGTAAAATGATTCAACTCAAGTTGGGTTATGGCTGTAGGTATTTCTTGTGACTATTTCTGAATTTCTGGATGGAAAGAAACACAAGGGGTGCAAATATGATGAATCATTGCTGGATGGATTTAATCTTCTCTCTGTTTGTAAATGTTTATATAAGATTGAGATGAAATGGAACAAATGCTCACACAGGGGAAAACCAGTAGAAATAAATGGACCTTTCATGCTCAAAATAACCCATGATACTTGGTACGTGATTAGATAACCCCTCCCTAAAGCTGTATTTATATAGTTGTAGTGGTGGTACGAGTGTCACGATAGCTATGAAGAGGTTTCAGTCCGTAGGCTGTGAGATCTGCATCACTGTGTTTAAAAGTGCTGAAGAAATTAGATGTATTTGTCTTCATTCTAATTCTTATCTGCTTCTATCTCTCTTACTGGAACTAATAGTCCCTCCTGGACTCATCAAAGCACATTACTGACCCAGAAACAAGGCACAAAGATAACTGATAATCGCATTGTTTACCTCATAACAATATGATCTGAGCGTAAATTAGATTTTTCTATCACGGGGATTAAGCTTTAGGGAAGGTTAGCTAACTGATGTAAGAACACTATAATAGGATTTATAATTGATTTAGTATTAAATGAAGATGCAACAGAGAGAGAGCGAGAGTAAGGGGAGATAACTACGCCTCTGCCTCTATTTATAAATCTCTTCTCTACTCTCCAGTGAAATTAAGAATCATTCAAGTACGTACTTAATGTATAAATAAATATACACATTTACAGTAAAAGTTAGTGTGTTGTTTAAGCAAAGGGTATTTATTTTTCTTTGAACTATGGGCATCATTTGGCATGGTTGGGCCTAATAACTATTCAAATTAAGGTTTTTGTAACCCTCACTTTTATGATTTGTTGTGTCATTAAACTGTCTGGTTACTGCTGTCAATATGAGAGAAGATCTGAGTTGATAAAAAATATTTAACAAGTGTAATGTATATCACGATTTTCCCTGTGTTATGTTTGTTTTGACTCCCTGTCTTAGTGTGTCGCGCCTGTGTGATTGTCTGCCCGACTCAGCTCGGCAGTTGGGGCATCAGTCGGACGGAGCGCAGGTTTGGCACGAAGGACTGGAGTCAGTCCGGCAGTTTCCCGCTCCTCGTGTCCAGTTGCCAAGCGGGGCAGACAATCTCACAGGCGGGAAAACAAAAAGTCAAGAAGTAAAATCGGAAATAACACGGATAGAAATGATTTCTAAATAAAACATATTAAGAAAAAAACAAGATTATATCAATTTATAAAACGGATTAGTCAAATCAAGCAATCTGATTGGTTCTTAGCTGTGATATAATGAGCGTATATCACGGGTAGAATTGTAGTTACTTTTCACAAGTCAGTATCCCTCCGCGTCTGAGAAAAGCTACAACCGTTACAAAACTAACTAACTAACAAAGCTTAAGATGGAAACATTTAAGGTTAACTTCGACCTCCGGGGTGGCCTTACTATGGAGGAGTGGATTGAGCAGTGCCTATCTCCAGAAAAAAAAGCAACTAAACAATGACATGCAGAGCTACGTGAAGAGCAGTTAGACCAACTGGAAAAAACCGAAACGAACAGAACACCGTGAAGCAAACTAAATGGGCAGTTAAGTGCTTTGAAGACTGGTGTCAGGATAAAGCTGTGGTTATAGACTTTCAGACGTCGACAAAACAGCAGCTCAATAACATGTTGAGAGAAACCATGACATTATACTAAACCTCAACAAAAATAATAAAGTGTCTTAGATTGGTTAACTTACATCACATAGCCAAGGGGTAAAGTATCTGATAACCCTGCATGAGGGTACCCATTGTGTTAAAAAATGACGCCAAGTGGTCCTCAAACAAGCATCAGCATGTGGCGAGTTGTCTTATGCCACTGCAACCATGAGATCGTTTTTTAATACATTTTAGCACAATGAGCACCTTTGTCAAAAATATCCCAAAAGTCTCCTTTTAGGCCTGTAGATGCAGTTGTTTGGACTTACCGATTTCTATATTCTTTATTAATATAATAAGGTCCCTGTATTTAAAGTCTGTTGGTCTTTTTTAATTTTTTTATCGTGTAGCACTTTGTGTTGTCTGCTCTTGACAGGCGCTATTAAGATAGACTTTTATTACTTTTTTGCAGTGAACCCTCATTAGTTCTTCTATGTTACAGCATCAATTTCCCACACACTCCCTTGTTTTGATACTGTAGACACACTACATGGGTCCATACCCTCCTTTGATTCAAGCACACAGGTATGAAAACATGTTTCTCACACTTAAATTATAGAATAATGAGAGACTAACAGCTCACTTTTATTACAAAAAGACACACCTTTCTAAACCAACACCTCCCGACAACTACCCAAACATAACCTACAAAATGCTATTCCACCCACACACTAACAGACCATACATTGTGAAAATTACTGAAGAGGTGGTGCGTGTGTTTGCCTGACCCATCTTTCTCTGTCAAGCTGATGGCATTTGTCCCATCCGTCAGCAGATAATCATTACAGCGAGCAGAGCTTTCAGCACAGAGAGAGGTCTGCCCTGACTGTGAATGGGTCTCTCTACCATACAAATTATGTAAATAAAAGGCACACAGCAATAGGATGAGATGCTACACCACTGAAGCGAAGGATCTACAAAAACCAAAGGGCAAGTTAATAAACATTATGACACGCAATCCTGTTTTTTAAGGGAGAATCAACACAGGTCTTTCTTTATGCAAAGGTTTTCTATACTAAAGTTCCCATCTTTCACACTTAATATACAGTATATATTTGGCAAATGTACTTCAAAAACCAGTTGTATTGGTTGCAGCAATGCCTAAGAACTGGACAGTCATCATGAGCAATTGCTGAGATATTAAAATAAAGATAAGAATAACAACTAAAAAGAAGGAAAAATAAGAAATATACTTAAAATAAAGGGATTTATTCGCCAAATTGTTAAAAAATAAAACTACAAAAAACACCTTTAAAGATACAGATTCAAAAGAAAAGAAGAGCTATTTAGCTTAAATTTGTATGGAGCTGTTCTGATAAACATGAGGAGAAACAATGCAGAAACACATCAACCCTCAGCTGAGGAAAGCATCCTTAAGCTATTCATTCAGTAGGAGATACTTTCCTGAAATCTGGCACAATTGTTATCTCCTCTCATAAAGGAAAAAGACATAAATATAATATGTAAGATAAGGCGTCTCTCATTGTTCTCTTTCTCTATCTCAATCTATCTGTTGTTATTGTTCCAGCTGAAAACCACTGAACTCTGGGTACTGGAGTTTTAACCCTCTAAGAAAGGTGTTATATTGCATCTGACCTTATCGAAAAACCTTTCCTCATTAAAGGTCACTATATATAGACTGGTGACAAATTCAAGGTAAAACCTGAACAAATGATCATGGAAACATACAGTAACTAGTACAGCTGCTTCCATAAAGGTCACATGAGGTTTTAATGAGTATAAGAATAACGTGACTCATGTGCTTCAAAGTTACTTCGACCTCTACCAGCTTTCTTTATGGTTGGGATTAGTGTACAGACACTTTATAGACACACTTTAGCTCTACTGTTGGCTATTGGTCCGTCTTTAGGTCGACTCCCCCTCTTTGGTACTTACTTAAATACATTGGATATGGTTCTAGTTGGAGAATAATTAAGCTTCCTATTATGTTTTTGGGGGACAAAATAGAAGTCTTGTTTGCCATGAATTCATAAGTTATACTGTGGGCGACTTTAAAACAATGTGAAACATTACCTTGGAAAACATTTTAATAGAAAAAAGTAACTTGAGTACTTATTTAAAGTTAATGCAGTAGCACTTGCCATTGACAGCTAATGTACTTATATGATTCCTACTTCTGAGTCCAGGGGGCGTCAGATACAGCCTACTGACCCACAGCCCCCCCCCCCCCCCCCTCACCAGTCCTGTGTTGCCCCAGCAAGCAGAGACGATGAAAAGGAGCTAGACATGGCCAAGAGATAAAACCTTACGAAGGGGCCTGGCGTAGACCAAGACGCCGCCGTGCATATGTCCTCCACACTCACGCCGTTGAACAAGGCTGTTGATACAGCCATTCCACGTGTAGAGTGTGCATGGACCCCAGTGGGGAAGGCTCTCCCCGCCCCGCCTGCCCATAGGCGATGTAACAACATACTGATACCAGTAAGTAAAAACCATGAATTAATGCTGTGACAAGTCTGCAGACAAGACGGCAGGCGAAACACCTTTTAAAATGCGTGTTTTCTGAATGGAGACCGGATCGATCAGGATAAACTAACCTGTAGCCAGGGCCGTATCCAGCATTTCCTAAATACCGAGGTCCAAACATGTTAGGGGGGTTCGGGGGACACCCCCCGAGATTTGGGGGATTTTCATGTTCTAGTTAGGTGCTTTTTAAGTCCTGTGGGGGGTCACAAATTGGATAATATATTGATTTCAAACCATGTCAGTGGGCTGACAATGTCAGCATAAATTATTTTTGAAAGTGTAATGCATAAGAATCAGTTGATTGTTGCTATTAATGATCTGGACATGCAGAAGAGGCTAAAATGATCACAAAACATTGTCAACATTGATTTTCCATGTCTCTCTCCTTTCAATAACCTGCAGCCTCTCTTCCATCTTCTTGAGTCTCTCTGTCTTCTTCCTGTTCATTACTCTCTCTGTCCTCTACTCTTTCTCTTTGTTCAATCTCTCCCTCGTTGTTCACTTTTTGCTCCTCCTCACTTGTCGCTCCTGCCAGTGAATTAAAAGCAATTCAGCCATTTAGTTCATTTCACTTGTTTGTTTGCATTCTTTTTGTCATTTAAATCTGTTTTGTTTGATTCTCAAAAGAGAACAAAGATGTAAGCAAATTGTGTTTTATACAATTGTATGTTATTATGACATCATAACTGCAATAGAAGTATGTTGTTTTACAATTATGCCTATTGTAAATTAAGGCTATTGTTATACATATATATATATATATAGATAGATAGATAGATAGATAGATAGATGGGGTTATTAAGCCTACATTCTTTTGTGTGACTGTACCTGCAGTTACTCCCTTATTTCCATCACTTTCTCTCTCTCACTTTCTCTCTGCCTGTCCTGTCTCTTACTTACCAAAGCTGAGCTTCGACTTACGTAGTCCTTTCATTATATCTGAGTCAGTGTAAAAAGAAAACAATACAATGTTATATCTCCATTGTTCTCCATTGTTTTACTCAAATTGGAATGAAAGAAAAGCATTACAACGTTTGTTAAAAGGTAATCCTTCTGACATTGGATGAATGTAATTAACTTTAGCTCTCTAGCTAGTTTATTCACGCAATTTAAACCAAAGTATAGCTGCAATATAAGTTATTGTGCATGTTGTCGGACGTGCACTGACTAACGTAGAGCGTTCAGACAGGATCTGCTGATTATATGATGTCCTGATGAACAGAAACAAAAGCAGCCCACTGGACTCAGATCTCTAGATACCTCATCACTCCTTCGCTGCTCCGGTTCAAGTCAGGGCTGCGTTGGATTGTTGATACATTTCGTCTTCTTCTGTTTGCTTTAATTGAGGCTACGTAGTTATGCAGCGCCCCCATCGGCAGTAAATGGAAGTACTACAAAGAACCCCGTTTAGTGCAATTATTTCACAAGTTTTGTATACACAGCTCGAAAAATATTACCGAGGTCCAGACCTCGGTGACCTCAATGGTAGATACGGCCATGCCTGTAGCTGCTCCGTCCAAACTCACAACGACTTCATACAGACATGAATAAAGCAGCGACTGTATTCACCATGACATAGACAGTCTGTGGTTTGTTCATGTTTAACTTTTGTCCAGTTTCTGAACAGATATGAGGAGCTGTGAGCTCTGAGTGTGCGCTAACAGCTAATATAACGGCTGATGTTTCGGGACATGTTGCGCTGTCGGGTGCTGACCAATCACGAAGCGTAATTTATTGACTGGCAGCAAAAACAACCAATCACAGCAGTGCTTCTCTGGCTGGCTCTGTCCAATCACAAACAAGAAGTGTTCTCCCTAAAGCAGGGGTCCCCAAACTTTTTCCAGTGAGGGCCACATAACTTTTCCCTTCTCTGATGGGGGGCCGGGTCAGTTTGTAACAGAAAAAGTGTGACGATCGCAGTGGTGCCTAAATGTAAGAATTTATTGTTTTCCAAAAAGCCACACATAAGCAAATATGAATAACCCTTTCTGAGATCAAATAACCCCCTCTGTGTTCTTCACAGAAAAATTTAACTCAGGAAATATATAATAACACTATTTATGAAATCAATAAAAATCAAATAACCCTCTCTGGGTTCTTCACAGAAAAAAAGTCAGGAAATATGTAATAACAGTATTATGAAATCAATAATACCCAAATAACCCTCTCTGGGTTCTTCACAGAAAAAGAGTCAGGAAATATGTAATAACAGTATTATGAATACCCAAATAACCCTCTCTGGGTTCTTCACAGAAAAAAAGTCAGGAAATATGTAATAACAGTATTATGAATACCCAAATAACCCTCTCTGGGTTCTTCACAGAAACAATGCTTCTATTGTGCTGTGCACAATCTTGGTAAAAGTTCAGCTTCAGTTGTCACAGCAAAATCTCTTAAATGACTCATATGAGCAGTCTCTCAAAGTTCTTGTGTTCTTTCCTTATAGTCCAGTTGTGTGTTCCAGTAGTATAGCCTAGTAGACACCAGTGTTTGCTCTCTCTCATCAACTTCCCCCTGAAAAACACAAAGCAAGCAGGCTGAGAAACCAAACTAAGTGATACAGCACCTACACAGCACAATACATTTCAATACAAGTATGGTTGTGGAGATGGATTTTTTATAGTGAGCTTACCTATGTACTGTATGTTCATCAGTGTGAACTGTGGGCCTGCATCTGGCTGGTGAGAAGTTCAATGTCAGGTTCCATTCTAGTCACAGCCAGTCTCAAACACTGATGCAGATGTTCATCTGTCAATCTTGATCTCCTCTGAGTTTTCAGGTGTTTCATGCGTGAAAAGGTTTGCTCGCAGATATACGTGCTGCCAAAAACTGTGGACATCTTCATTGCGTGTTTTTTTATGTTAGGGTACGTGTCTTGAGGGAGGGCGGCATAGAAGTCAATGAGACTGGTGGGCTTGAATGAGTCTTTCAGAACATTACAGCTCTGTAACTCGGCCAGCTCAAACTGATAAGAAGGCTGGGCTTCATCGATGTCGGCAACAAAGGGGTTCTGGAAAAGACGGATTTCTTTTGCATGAACATGTAGTTCACGGAATCGCACACCGAACTCCGCCTTCAGCATTTCCAGTGCTTCCACACACTTTTCAGCTGGGAACGGGACCGCTGGTTTCTCTGCAGAAAGCTTTTGGGTAGCAGGGAGATGGGTGAAGTTGTGCTTTTTCACTTGCTCCAAAAGCAGCGCTTGTTTCACCTCAAATGCTTTTATGTGGGAATACATGTCGCAAATGAGTTTCCCCTGGCCTTGTAGCTGCAAGTTAAGGCCGTTCAGCAGTTCTGTCACGTCTGTAAAAAATGCGAGGTGCCATTTCCATTCTGGGTCGATCAGCTCTGGGACCGTTTTGCCTTTTGAATGAAGAAATGCGTTAATTTCAGGTAGCAGCTCGTAAAAACGCCTCAAAACTCTGCCGCGGCTCAGCCATCGGATCTCTGTGTAGTATAATACATCTCCGTGCACAGACTCCAGGTCAGACAGGAATTGTTGGAACTGCCTGTGTTTAAGTCCATTTGCTCTGATGAAGTTTATGCATGATACCACCACCTTCATGACAGAATCCCACTTCAACACTTTGCAGCACAGTGCTTGCTGGTGAATTAGGCAGTGCACTTGTAGCGGGGCGGTGAGACCCCGCTCTTCCATCTCCCGGTTCATGCGTCCTATCAGACCCCGAGTCGCGCCCACCATACTCGGAGCCCCGTCAGTCGTGATGCTGGCAAGCTTTGCCCAGTCCAGATCCAACTCTTCGATGGTTTGACATACTTTGCCGAAAATATCCTCCCCCGTCGTAGTGCCTTTCAGACTTTGGAGGGCTGCCAGCTCCTCGCACATGTCAAAATGTGCGCTAACTCCACGAATAAAAATAAGAAGCTGCGCTGTGTCTTGCACGTCCGTGCTCTCATCAAGTGCTAATGAAAAAAAGTCAAATTCTTTTGTCTTCTGCTGCAGCTGGGCATATACATTACCCCCAATTTCTTCAACGCGTCTGGTGATTGTACTCGAAGACAGACTCACGGCATTAAAAACATCTTTCTTCTCGGGACACACCTCCTCCACGACAATATTCAGACATTTCTTGACAAACTCTCCCTCAGTGAAAGGTTTACCGCAGCTTGCTATCAGTTGAGCAACACGGAGGCTGGCACGAACAGATGAATGGTTCAGCTGAGTTTGGCGTACAAATGTAGTCTGCTGAGCTAACAGTCCACTTTTTAGCTTTGCTAGTTTGTCTGCTCGCATTTGGCCTCGCAAGCTATCATACTTGTCTTTGTGATGGGATTCATAATGTCGGCGCAGATTGTATTCTTTGAATACCGCCACGGCCTCTTGACAGATGAGACAAACAGCCTTTTCTTTGCATTGAACAAAAAAATAATCGTGTGTCCACTGCAGGTTAAATACCCTGCATTCTGAATCAATTTTTCTCTTACCTAACCTTTTTGCCATTATTCCGTTCTGGGGGGGGGGGGGGGTAGGTTCACGTTTTATGATTAGGGCAAAGACAGTGAGGTCGTTAGCAACATTTTTTTAGCGTCATAATTCAATTCAAATGAGCTTTATTGACATGAGGAAACATTTCAGGGATTCAGTCGGGGAGGCTCACTTCACCCAGTTCTATGCGTGCATTGGTCTCGATCGCGTGGCCCGACTGAAAAAATAATAATGCGGGGGGGGGGGGGGGGGGGGGGGGGAGGGGGGGAGGTAATGCGTCTCTGATATTGGAAATTGTTCAAGGGGCCGGGTCAAATGTGGAGGCGGGCCGTATCCGGCCCGCGGGCCGTAGTTTGGGGACCACTGCTGTAAATGAACAAAAAGCTGAAGAGCTACAGTAAGTCGGTAGTATACGTACTATTAAATCTACAATCATTAATCAAAAGTGTTCTAAATTATGCTATATTAACCAATAAAAACACACATTGAAGCATGCTGACACTGTTGAATGTGTGTGGACTTTGACACCATAAATTATCCTCAGCCCACAACACAGTTTCCATTTTATTCTACCTTTAACTGACTTTTGGACCCCATAACATGATTACATAAGACAACAACATCTGGTTTAGTTTCCATACTGATAACTGCCTGGACTACACACAGTAATCACGATAACACCTACTGACTCCCTTTTTCCCCGTTTCTGGTCAAAATGAAAAATTACCATAGGATGACGTGTTTATACCAAAGGTCATTAAACATAATATTCTGTTTTCAAGCCCTGGCGTAATGTGCTTTGTTTCTGGCAACACGCCACAGTTTTTGGATTAGGGAGCTAAACTGATGGAAAACTGCCATGTTTAGTTCATGGGCTGATTAAAAGTGTTTTGTATGAGAGGGAGTTTAGGGCGGCTGATGATGGTTGTCTCGCTCCGTGTCAAAGCACCGCCTGCAGCTGCCAAAACCGAGGCACTCATCCACTCCAATGCTGCGTGGAGGACTTATCAAGTGGCCAACAGTGTGAGGAAAAGTACACAGATATTGCTGCTACTGTTTGTGTGTATCCTTTTATTTATTTGATCTTGTTTTCCCTATGACTAATATTTTTGAATTAATAACTTTAACTGTTTTTCTCTTTAAAGATGAAGTTTGATTTAAACACCCACAGACCGCAGCCAAAAAAATCAGTTTTTAATCATAGTTGCCTGCCTACAATGTAAAATTGAAAGGATCATTTTCAGTTATTTTATTGTATTCCGGGTTTCTACTTAAACATGTGTTATATGTTTAACTGTTTAAAAAATAGATTATTTTTTTAATAGTCAGAGTCTAAATATACGTGTATTCACCTTTTGCCTGAAATGCTCAGTTTAGCACCGGTCTCTTTAAGGCTATCAAAAAAGTTCCTTCTGCTATGATTGGCTTACAATGGAAATTATCAAGTTGTTGACTTAGGGGAGCCAAATCCATTTGGCTTGTTGAATCACCTGATTTCGGACGTAGGCATCCTATAAAAAAATGTACTGGGTGATCTTATTTCACAGATTGTGGGTTGGTACTCACTTCAGATACCCAAATTAATGAACTAGCACTGACAAAGTGTTCATGGTATGCCCACTTTAAGATGCATTGGAAATAAGAATATTATTCAACAAGTCCTCCATGACTATGTCTTTTAACCTATGTTGCATGCAACGTACATGAAAACTCAAGGACGTCATGTACATAAATTAAATTAGGTAAGTAAACATAAGTCAGTGTTGATATTTAGTTTCACGCTGGTTTCCTGTGGGAAAGTCCTGTGTTTGTTTGACGCATCCATTCATGCACCCAATAACACGTCACCGGATTTTCTTCTTGGCTCACGTATTTCTATGTCCACTAGAGGGCGCCACTTTGTAATAAACATAAATACGGATCATAATGCTATGTATACATACAGCCTATGTTTTTATTTTGGAAAGAACTCAATATTATCCAGATTTGTCTTTCAACATTTCGTTCGAAAACCCTTTTCTCCAAAGTTCAACAACACCATTTTCTTTGATTCATGGTCGTGTCACATCCCTGCTGTGCACTGTAGGTGCCTACACAGGCAGTTTAACTGTCAACTATAGATTATGTTGAAGTGAGAGACACAGATACCTCTCAAACGAATTCTCTGTTCTCCTGTTCTGCCCTTAATCCAAATAGAGGCATAAATCCACTGCCTTTTGTTTAGTCTAAGTATCTAGTTCTACACCGGGGACCTAGAAGAGAGTAGAGAGTTTCTCAGGGGTCACATTCCTGCCGAAGGGGCCTGAATTCAGTCTCTCTCTTCCTAATTTTCTCTCTGTTTGGTCGGGATATTTCAAGTTTTAAAAGTAAATGGATCTTTACAACAGTTGAATATGACGAATATTGATCACATTGATTGGAGGTTATGTTCTGATTTATTTTAACACCAATAGAGATGTGTGCTTTTCCTCCTCAAATATTTGAATTCCTCTGTGAAAACACGATATGTAATGAAAAAAACACCTGCAAACTTGTTTTTTGATCCCATCAGAGAAAGGTCCTTCAGCCAAGCCAGCAGCACTCAGCACTTCTGAGTCAACAAAGGGCACATCCGTTGGCACAAACAGCTGAGATTTATTTTTAACTGGATATTATGTGTAGCCAGACTTTCGGCCATAAAAAAGACTAGAAGGATGAGAGAGACATGAACAAAGGGCTGTGCGTCTGCATGTCTAATTTAGGCACAGTAATAACAATACACACTCGCAGCATGATACCACTTCACAGGAAGGGTAGAAAGACACTAAAACATTGTGAGAGGGAAGTTGAAGTGGTAAGGTATCAACAGAATTAACTGGAAGTGTAATTCATTTCATTGTACATTGCGGTGAGTGGAGAGCAAGATTACACAACCAGGTACTCATAAATTAACACAGCTACAGCCAGGAATCATCTGCATAATGCATAATAGCTCAAGCAAGGGGGCTGTCATGTGTAACCTGTAATAACTCTAACGTTCATGCATGCTATGCTCTCTCGCAGTGACTAAATTGGATCATACCAATGTGACCTACTGCTTTATTCTTGGTCTGTCTTTGTCTTTCCGCCAACTGAACGTTTAAATGTTCTCGCTTGACCTCGAACGCCCACCTGAATGAGGTCAAGTTTAAATGTTTTATCTGATTATACCAGTAATCCGTTCATATTGCACTAACAATTTCAAGTTTCTGAAAAGCCTTATTCTATTTGTTTTACAGTTGAGTGGCAAAACATGAGTTAACAGATGAAGAGATGAATATGGATGATCCAATTTAGGCCCCGGCCACACGAGGACGAAAACGGTCGTTTGCGTTACTGTTTAGTGTCATATAGACCGTTCGGCCACACGAGGACGACCAAATATGACAGTAAACAACTGCGGAAACGATAACGGGTCCCAAGGTGGATAGAACGGCATACACAACGCTCAGGAGGGTCCAACGGCTCCGTGTGTAGGGCCTATACCAGGGATGGACAACTTTGATGGCGGTGGGGGCCACATAATTGATGTACTGGCCACCAGGGGGCCGCAGATTCACTTGGAACACACACAAAAATTCCGTGTGTTGTATGTAATTATTAACAAATATACTAAGTCTGACATCTTCATTGACATTTTACAATCAAAGGGAACATCCCCAAAAAATGGGAACATCCTCTAATAAGCTCACTAAACAAATATCGGTTCACAGAAATGTTATTTCATTTTTACAAGTGGCATGTATGTAAAGAACAGGTTATTAAACAGTGGAATAAAACGATTTTAAACTATTGGAAAGCACGGAAAATGTCTGTGTATTGAGATTAACCATTAAGATGACATAAACATGAAGTCATGAACACTAACCCAGATATTAGTTGTCTAACTTGAACCTAAAACACTTGTAGCCTGTCTCTGCATTCCCCTTATTCCACAATAAGGGGAATGTCAACACAGACACCCGTCAGCCCGCACTCTGCTGTTCCTCAGCACCACTCCCCCTCCCTCCCGCTGAAATTATGAATGAAAAGCGTGGTAATCATAGATAACACGGCAGGGTCCGTGACAGTTTGTTTTCATCTGATTTCAAATAAACAAAGTCTTGGTTTTAAGAGTATTAAACTTGTTTCGCCAAATTCAGATGATAAATACAACTTTTAAGCTTGGAAAGGCATAATTACAAGTGGCAACTTAACGTCACAGCAGGCATAACAACAGCCGGTGTTTCTTGTGAGGGTTTCCCCGGGAAACAAACACAATACACACAAATGCGTCACAGATTATTTCGCGGTATTTGAAATCATGTACGCAGCTTGCGACGTAACTAGGAGTGTAGTGGACGGTATCAGTACTATAAGTAAAAAAAAAAATCTAATTTTTAATTTTTTTAATTTTTTTATTAATTACGTTGTTTATAACTTATTCTGAGGGCCACAAAAAGAGGAGGTGGGGGCCGCATGCGGCCCGCGGGCCGCCATTTGCCCATCCCTGGCCTATACGATCATTCTCTGATAATGATGACGCAATAGCCCCGCCTCTCCCCACCTCTGCTGCTCACCCACGCGTCAAAGTAAACTGCAAACTGAGTTCAGATTATTTATCTTTCTCTCGATATGGACATAAACGCAAGTGAAGTCTAATCTGACAGGACGGACACGCAGCTCGGCTCACCTGCAGCTCCTCCCGCTGTGATGCAGCGGTGAACGGAGTAAAACACACACTTCAAGTTGGATCATCACCCTTAGCTACTTTAATTACCTCTCAAACTACCTAAACTAGTTATAAATATGTTTATTTTTACTGTCGGCCCGGTCACTCATTACTGGATCAGCTGCTGCTTGAGACAGACACTGACGCTGTCCGAAGAGAGGGAGGAAAAAGAGAGGCTCCATGTATTATATTATTATATTATATAGATTTGTTATTCATTTGTTTTAAAGCTCAATAAATAACAAAGAAGACCTTTGACTGGCACTTTTATAATTGTGTCCGGAAGATTTAAACTTTAACACACGTTGACTGGCGAAAAACTCTGCCCGGTTCCCTCGGCCCCCCCCCGGAGAATAAACAGAAGGGCAACCATGACAACCATGCTTCTTCGCTGCTTTTTGGAGGAAGTTACAGCGCCACGTACAGGCTCCTGCATGTACTGCAGCTTCTCCAGCGGTTGGAGCTAAACGGAGCTGTCTCGTGTGGACAGACACTATCCGGTGAACATTGCATGTGGACGGAAGCTTTTTTGCGATTGCGTTTGCGTTAATCCTATGCGTTTAGCCGTATGCGTCCTCGTGTGGCCGGGGCCTTAGTCGCTTCTTCCCATTAACAGGAACATTTTTCCCATCTGTTTAGCTTTTCCATTGCTTTAATTGTCTAAACATTGCTGGCAAAAGCTTTAAAAAGCCAGAAATGACAGAACAAAGACTCTCACTTGTACCACTTTCTGTTACAATTATTGTGTTATGTCACGTTTTGTATGTCTTGTTTTGGGTGTTTTGCTATTCTCCCTGTCATGTTTTCCTCTTGGTATATTGTTTGGTCCTTTTCCCTGTGTTTTTCCTCCTGTCGTTAGTTTCCCTGGTGTGCCTAGTTGTCTCATTGTGTTCACCTGTGGCCCTTGTGTTTCTCCTCCCCTGCCCGGCTGTTTTTCGTCTGTTGATTACCCCTCCCTGTATTGAGTCTTGTCTCTTCCGGTGTTCAGTGTTGGTTCGTCTTTTGTTTGTGAATCAGTTCACCGGTGAGTGTTCTGGTTTTTTCCAAGTTATTTTCTTTTTATCCTTGAAATAAAGGTTAATCAGAGTTATCTGCATTTGGGTCCTGCTTCTTTCACTCAACCGTAACACTTTCAGCTGTAAGAGTGATATATGGTATTATCTAAAGAGTATGTATACGGCAGGTTTAACGCACATCTTATGGAAGGTCACATCATGAATTATGCTTACTAGAAGTAGAGAATAGGTGCTTTTATTACCAATGAAATCAAGTGCTATCACATGGTAGTAGACAAATATATATACAACCCATGATACATGAAACACCTACTGGAGGAACTCCCAGTGACATCATTATGTCAGTGACTCAACAGGTATACCTTGACAGAAAATCTGCCATTAGTTTCATGCAGTCAATCCAATGCAAAGCGGTCACAGCAGACAAAATACGCTTATTTTTAAAGTATAAGCGTGGAGATTTAACACCGGTCTTTTGCTTTGGGTTTGTGTCACTGTGCCTGTTGACACAGCTCAACTGGGAATCACTGTCAAAGGAAACATAATGAGGGAATTGTATATTGAATAGACGATTACTTCTAAAGATACCCTCTCGATTTGACTAACTCAGACTGCTGATGTTGCATTTTTGCACAAAAAGATGACCCCCCTCTGTCGCATTGACTGCTTATTATAAAGTGGAACTTTCAAGGCCAGTATGAGAAGACGAAAGATTACAGATAGCAATAACTGTTGAAATGTTAATAGGCTTCTTGTCATTGTTTTTAAAGCGGACTTAAAAGAGTGTGAACCTCTTAGATTTGCTCTGACAAATAGTGAAGCAAATTGCCATCCATAGCTTCTCAGTTCAGCTAGGTGCCTTCTCCTCTGCCAAAGCCCCTCTTACCTGTGGGGTTCCCCAAGGCTCTATTCTGGGCCCCATCCTTTTTTTACTTTACATACTGCCCCTAGGTTCAATTCTCACAAAACATAACATCCCCTTCCACTGCTACGCCGACGATGTACAGATCTATCTGCCATTTAATTCAAATGTCAACTCATTACTGCTATTGATGGACTGCTTAGCAGAGATCAAATCCTGGCTGAGCCAACATTTCCTCAACCTCAATGAGAGCAAGACTGAGGTTATCTTTTTTGGACCCCAACCTCCAGCCTCCCAGGTTGATATTCTGGGCTCCCTCAATAAAAACATCCACCCCTCTGTCACGAACCTTGGAGTGACCTTCAATAGTGCTTTTAAATTCGATAAGCAGGTCAGCAGCGTAGTCAAAACCTGCTTTTTTAAAATGCGACTATTGGCCAAGACCAAGTCGTTTTTATCTTTTAAAGACCTAGAAAGGGTAATTAACGCCTTTGTTACCTCAAGACTGGATTACTGCAACGCTCTGTACGTGGGTTTGGACCAGGCGTCAATTAAACGCCTGCAGCTAGTGTAGAACGCAGCTGCACGTGTACTCACTGGCCACAAAAAGCGTGACCACATCACCCCAATTCTGTCCTCACTGCACTGGCTTCCAATTCGGTTCCGAATTGATTTTAAACTCCTTTTATTTGTTTTTAAAGCACTAAATGGGCTGGCTCCGGCCTATATAGCTGAACTCCTCCATCGCTACACCCCAGCCAGAGCTTTAAGGTCTGCTGACCAGCTGCTGCTGGTAGTGCCCAAGACCAGGCTCAAAACCCGAGGGCACCGAGCCTTCGCAGCAGCTGGCCCTAGGCTCTGGAAAACTCTGCCCCTCCATGTGAGGTCGGCCCAGACCCTAGGAGTTTTTAAATCTACTCTTAAGACACACTTCTTCTCCCTGGCCTTCTAGTCAGAGCGGAGCACGACTCCTGACTTTTCCCTGTGTTTTTTATATATCTGTTGTAATTTATTTGTAGTAATGTGTTTTTATGTGATTGTAGTATTTATTGGAAATAAATCGCTTTTAAATGTGCTTTATAAATAAACTTTGATTTTATTTGATAGCATTATTTTCACAAATTTGATTGAATGTGGAAAATCAACGAGTAACTCTGGTTCTATTTTATAAATTACCCTAGTGTATCCCTTTTCCATGTTTCATCATGTAGTTTATCTTGCCCAACTTTCCATTGACTTTCCAAGCATCATCCCTTATTCTGTTTTAATAAAATGTTAGGCCTTTCAAGACATCAAGCTGTGACTCACAGCTACACATTTGTCAAGGGTAAGATATTTTTGATTTTCTTGGACGGTTGGTCTAAAGTCTTGAACTGAACCTTTGTTTGAGAGCACTACACTTTTGAGCAGATGGTATGTTGATCCTGATAATTAACTTCCAGCCCAGTCCAGCGTTTGACAACTGATTGTAGGAGACAGTTCCAATGTTCTGTGAGTCCAAGGCTCAAGTCTGTGTCCAAGTAAACAGTTGTTTTGGGTGTGCATGAAAGGGTCCCAACATCGTCAGATGGTGATGATAAAGAATAGGCACCAAGTGAAGTTAGCCAAAAGAGTTTCATGGTTACATAAATAAAAAATAAAAATGTATTTAATTATATTTGTATGTATATAACTGTAAGCGAATATGGTTACCTTTTTTGACATCAGCTGCATATAATTTATCCATCCTGTGATTGGCAAAGTTTAAATGCAATCTATACAATTCAGCCTTATTTATATGAAAAACTTTCACTAAGCCAGTTAAACCTGCTTCAAAAAGCTACCCTCCACAAATGAAAAGTGTTGAAAACGGATGATCCTGTTTAGTCAATTTTAACCTGGATTTACAAAATAATTGAAGAACTGGAATTTAAACAGCAAAACCTGATTTAGTTTAAACGCTGCCTTAGTTTCAGGGGACTGGAATATATTGTGAAAGAAAAAGTGATTGTGAAGTGACATCACCTGCAACAAAAGCACTAATCTTTGGCTTTTAAGTGTGTGCGTATATGAATTGTGTGCTTGTATAATGCCCTTAGGATATGCCCAACAGTGCTCTTTATGGCTGCCTTTGGTTGATGACATTTATGATGTGTATGCTTGCACTTAGCCATTCTATTGTGAGCTCATGAATATTTTATTCCCATGTGGTCACAGTGTGTAACAGTTTACGGCTGTGTCAGAATGCTGGCACTTTTAAAGGTGCATTAGTTTATGTTGACATTTTATGATCAGTTTAAACATTTATTGGTATACAACTAACACATTTGTGTCTTAATGTTTATGGGTCGATGGATAAAGAATGGCAGTACTGTTTCTAAGACTATAGAGCTTGATTTGGATCCCACATGCTTAATAATTAATAAAGTTAAATGGTACAATAATGCACTTGAGTTAAAGCGTTGAAGCTACCATTCCTTGGCATTTGGTAATACAGTAAAGGACAACATACTGCTGTCTGAGGCAGAGGGAAAATATAAATGTTACGTTACATTTGCCCTTTCTATGTTCTATATGGTTTTATAAATGTATTCAGGCTTGTTCTCATACATTATTTATAGTTATACCTACATCAATTAATACACTGTAATTCATATATTTTCAACAAAATCAATGATTATGTAATCCACCTAATTTTTAATCCAGAAACATGACAAACTGGATGTATTTGTTTGTCACATAAAGTTGGTACCTAAACATACAATATGTAGATACTGTATGTAGACTACAGAATATTGTTTGCTCAGGTTGATACTAATGGATTAAGTTAAAGAAGTCCCATGACCAAAATCGTTAACCCAAACATACTGTATACTATAAAGTTAAATCACACAACATATCAAAAATATGGCTTAAAGCTTAAAAGAATAAAACGTCAACTTCATGACCAAGGAAGATACATAGCCAGGTAAACAATGACACTAAAATAAAACAAATCCTTGGCTCTAATATATTACAGATTTTTGTTAATTAAACTCAATGAAATGTACAGTGTAAAACCAGATATTTTTTAGGCACATTAATGGGAAAATGTCATGGCTGTATTATACTAAGTAATGCTATTACCGTAGTTAATTCCACCCAATTCACAATCCTTGTAAAGTGGGTTGAATTTGTAAAAGCGTTGTTGCCTCAATCGTACTGTTGTTTCCTGTAAAGCAACCAAAGTGTAATTTGAAAAGACTATATGGATGTCATGAGCAAAATTGACACTTGTTGCTGGTCATTCTAAATATGTGTTAGCAAGGTATAACACAAGCTGGTATGAGGATAAATTCATGTCATTTATACAACCACCAAGACAACCAACTTATATACAGATGCTTATAGGCATACACAAACACATCTCATCAACTGCACTCTGTGGGTTTTGCTCAAAGGCACGGCAACACTATGGGTGAGCATGTCGGATTCAGTTAGCGCTACGCATGCATGTGTTCACACATAGGGTATGTCTGAGACGTTTAATGTACAGTATTCCTTTGTGTTTGTGAGTTATGTGAGGCTGTGCCATGTCTACCGACATATGATAATGCATATGCGCGTGTGTGTGTGTGTGTGTGTGTGTGTGTGTGTGTGTGTGTGTGTGTGTGTGTGTGTGTGTGTGTGTGTGTGTGTATGTGTGTGTGTGTGTGTGTGTAATTGCTAATAGCGAGCAATCCCACTATGGCCAGGGCATACATTCACACATGCATTCACACCAGTCACACAGACAATACACTTGCACACATGTTTCACTAACAAGCAGTGCATCCCTGATGCTCATTAGCTGCTAAGGCGTGACAGTTACATCTGGGATACTGCTTTGTAAGTCACACACACACACACACACACACACACACACACACACACACACACACACACACACACACACACACACACACACACACACACACACACACACACACACACACACACACACACACACACATGTATATGACACAAAATGCAGAAGGAAACTGACACACAAATCCATATGCGCAAACACCAGACGTGACCAACTATAAAACTGGTTAATGGGGAGCAAAATGGAGGCAGAGGAGAGCCTTGACAACAATAGAGAATAGCTGCTGGGCTACTCACCTATTTATTGCTAATTAGGAATATGAAAGTGCGGGAGATAAAAAGCATGAAAGACAGATGGAAAAAGGAACCTGCTGGGGGAAATAAACGTCCCTTTGATGACATTAATGGATGTTTATTTAGTTAAAGCCCCTATGTCTGCAAGATCAGTTTGAGAAAGAGATGTGGATGGAAGAGGATGAGTGCTTATTGTCTTCATTTCCATATAAGGTTAATTGTGTACAGGGTGTGCAGCCAGAGCAGTAAAAAGCCTGTGAAGATGATGCGCCTCAGTTACCTGAGGGCAAACTGATATACGAGGCAGGACCATCGCAGACATATGAGCCGTAAAATCAGGTGATCAGTGTGGAGCGCTACTCTTAGCACTGTGTGGAGATGAAATGCCTCTCGTGTTATCAAATGGGATGTGGGGTTCTATAGGACTCTTGCTCAGATTTCTGTCTTTGTCACAGAATAAAAAAAATTGCAGTGAATAGGAAATATTTTTGCAATAGCTGGATGGTGTACCGATTAAAGGTGGGATAGGTAATTTTGGAGAAACCAGCTCGAGTGCGCTAGAATTTGAAAATACACAGCAGGAAAAAATCTACCACTTCCTTACAGAGCCCCTCCTCCAACACACACGAACGCGCACATGTGGGCACGAGATAAGTTTGTGCACAGATGGAAGGCTGACAGGCAGGTAGGCCATTCAGTTATTTTAGCCGGGCCGGCTCAGATGATTGGTCGTGCTTTTTACAGTACTACGGCTTCCACAGATGACATTTTTTAATGGATTTTTTGTCAAAGCACTTACGATATTCATTGCTATCGGGATGTTAAGAGCATTCCATGGAACATAACAAAAAGTGTATCTCGAGCCGGTTTCTCAAACTTACCTACCCCACCTTTAAATGCACGACAAGGCCAAATGACTTACACTGAGTCTCATGCAAGATTTGATCTAAGAATAAATGTTCTTTTAATTTGTATTTTATATATCCACAATTTTGTCTTATTTGAATAGTGCTCATTAATTTCTGTGATACACCAATGTCTCCTTATTTGTGTCCCTCTTTTAGGTTTGAGAACACTTGAACGATAGCACTAAGATAAGAACACAATATCTTGTTTTCACAGAAAATATGAATTGGCTACACGCCTCTTATGTCAGGATGATCAAGCCGGATTCAACATTAGGCACACCTTGGTGAGAGCTGATTTATTCAAACTCCTAACATAAAGTTGATAGAAAATACACAATACATTTAAGTCAATGATGCTGCATGAGGCCTAATTACACACAACCCCTTATATTTTAGCCATACTAGATTTTGTGTTCTTGGCAGAGCTTTGTGTTTACATCCACCAGATTATAAGCAATTACTCATTAAACATTCTAATTCAAATGTCAATTTACAAATCCAGTGTACTTTGGTTCTATATGGGATTTTTTCTCAATTCGATACTAATTCCCCTCAAGTTAATTGAAGCTACACATCACAAGCGACGGAGAGAGGATCACTCAATAAGGCTAATGAAAGACAATTATCAGCGCTTCAGTGTGTCATTCTGCTGTAGTGGTAATGTGTTCACTCAAATAAATACAAAATATATTAAAATAAACATTAAAGGCAGGGTAGGTAATTTTGGAGAAACCAGCTCGAGTGCGCTAGAATTTGAAAATACACAGCCGGAAAAAATCTGCCACTTCTTAACAGAGCCCCTCCTCCAACACGCACGAACGCGCACGAACGCGCACGAACGCGCACGAACGCGCACGAACGCGCACGAACGCGCACGAACGCGCACATGACCAATGAACTTTATCTGCGTTCGCCATTTCGCCAGTTCCTCAAATTACTGACTACATTTGCACGCATCCCTGTGACCAGCTCTCATAGTATGCCTCTCGTCCAATGAAACTACTTGGTCTATGACGCGTTGAACCCAATGTGAGCAAATTATGAACGCTGCGACGCAGCACCTGAGATTACTTACAAAAAGTTGTTCACGTTCTCAATTTTTTACGTTAAACGTTATATTCATTCGGTACACTTCGGTACACTTCGGTACACTTCGGTACACACGAACACTAACCCTAACCGAACCGAAGGGCCCGTACTGAATAATTTCGGTATGTATACGTATACCGTTACACCCCTACTGGCAGTATGGATGAATTAAAAGCTTGCTGTTGGAATAATATCTATCTCTGACTAATGTTATCCACTGGGTTCCCAGCAGGTTACGTGATTCAAACTCCTGACCCTTCAGCCACATGCAGTCCAGCAAAGTGAGCCTCCTGCTGTCCTATACTGTAGCAGAAGCCACAAACTGCTCCAGCTGAGCAGTTCAGTGGACAGCAGCACCCAACTGTGATTGTAAGAAACATCTCTCTACATGTGTCTATGTCTCAGCCCTTCTCCTTCAGGTCATTACTATAAATACCATTGTGTATTCATTTGATCAGTGTGGTAAGGTAAATGTGAGGAGAAATCCTGTGAAGGCTGTTTGGTGGTTGTACATGACTGAGTGTCACAAGCTCTTGATGTTGTGGGCCAGTTTGACGTGTGGTCATGTTATTTCCATGAAGCACGGGAAGAAAAGTTATTCAAAAGAGAAAATTCCAGCCTGATGCACTGGTCGAGTTAACCGCAGTGACAGGCTCTCTATGTCACTGTTACGTAAGGTTAAATGTGATGTATGAGAGCAGCGGCCCAGATACATTGGCTGTGAAATCTGCTCTGTGGTGATGAACACAGAGAAAATACAAATGAACAGTATGTGTTTTTTTGCTTTAAATTATTTATTTGTTATTCAAAAAACTTGTCAAATTTGAATTGGTGCCGCATGACAGTACATTATAACCAGTTAACTGGTTTTTAATGTGGTTGAGTCAGTGCCAATACAAGAAGTGGCGTGCAATTTTACAATTTAAATCAAATACATTAGATCAGGGGTTTTCAAAGTGTGGGAAGGTGAGCCTCCCCTCATAACATAAGAACAGCCGCGCCCCCCCTCCCAATTATTATTGCTATTATTATTATTATTATTATTATTATTATTATTATTATTATTATTATTATTATTATTATTATTATTATTATTATTGTTGCTATAATGCAGGGGTATTCAATTGCATTTCAAAGAGGTCCAGTAAAATAACATGTAATTACATTTTTCGCTGTCTACCTTTCTCTTTTTTGAGCACGCCATTTGAAATGACTCCGACTGTTTCTCTCTTCTTGTCTCGTCTCTGTGTGTGTTTGAATCTATCGTGCACTCACTGACTGCACCGATTTGATTGGCTGAGTAGCGTCACCTCCTTAAAACATTAAACAATAACTTTTGAAAACATTTTTATCTTTATGTTTTTTATTTATTTACATTTTCAACATCGTGGATAAATCCTTATATGCTCGCAGCAACACACTGAACGTCAACTTTGCCTCCTTATTACACTCACCCCTACTTTAGTGGGAACAATGAGTCTGCGTCTTTGATGCGCACAGGCGGATGATGCAGGGATGCAATGTAGACAGGAATGAACGCAGATCATCCTCTGGCTGCAGCCTTGACCAGTTTGCTTTTGATCGAAGCTAATGCGGAAAACCCGCACTCACACAGGTAGGCGGAGGTGAAGGGAATGAGCACTTTTACAGCCTTTTTGGCAAGGTGGGGGAACTCTGTCTCCACAGACAGCCAAAAGTGTGCAAGTGACACTTTACTCGTCTTTTTCTCATTATGTTTTTCTCACGCTGCGCCTCCCCTGAAGCTCTCTGGCGCCCCCTCTGGGAGGCGCGCCCCACACTTTGAAAACCGCTGCATTAGATCATACGAAATGTTACCATAATGATGATGATGATTTCTTTAAACCACATTTATAGAAATGCTTTATTTAACCAAATGTTGAACATTTTAATGAAAAATAATGACGGATCAAACAGTCGAAGGACCTCCTCAGCTGTATGAAGCTTTTTAGCATCATTCAGTTCATCGTTTAGGTTTACTTGATCCCAATTTTTCTATTTTTGTTACTCTCAATGCTCTCTGTATTATTTCCAGACTCAGTAATCAGTAAAGTCCTCTGATATCCACTGCACACTCCCTACACAGCAACTAGAGTGCAAAAAGAGCTTAAATTGAGTGAATATTGAACTTGGATTCATCAGGTGGACAGACACTCAACACCGAATGAATGCTAATGTTGCTCTATGTCTGCTCAGTGAGTAATAGGCAACCGTTGAATGATAATGTTATGTCCCATCATTGAAGAAGTCATTGAAAAATCAATGAAAACTTCTTTAACCATGACAGCATTATTTCCCTGACCATGTATTTCAGTTGCTTGACCTTAACCTTTACCAATCAAGGATTTTAGGGTAATTTATTGTAATGATGCAACACAGGGTTGCACAATGAAGTGCAGTTGAAGCTTAGTCCATTTTGCTGTACAAAGAGAACAAAACAGAATATAACAAAACAAACGTAGTGTTGGTGCATTCCTGGATGCATTACATTTTAAACATTGTATTTTGACCAAACAAATACTGACAGTAATATTTTCTAACATAGAAGATTTAAAGGGAACCTATTTTGATCATTTTCGAGTTCATATTTGAATGTTGTGCCTCTACTGGGACATGTCTCCATGCTTTAATTTTCAAAAAGCTCTTTATTGTACTCATACTGCCTGTGCTGCAGCACCTCTTTTCACCCTCTGTCTGAAACCAGAGCCCAGTCTGCTCTGATTGGTTAGTTGATCGGCTCTGTCGGGATTTGTCAACTGCTGCGCTAGCCAATCGATGCACAAGTGTTACACAGTAATGTCACTATGTTACGGAGGTAAACAAAGGGTCAAATGGAGGCGTAAATGGAGGGAAACTCCCACACACTCTTTGGGAACTTTGGGATATTAGCCTTTGCAGACCATTTACATACACTTAAACATAACACACTACAGGAAAGGGAACACCCCCAAAAAGCATAATAGGGCCCCTTTATTCTTAACCTTTACCATTCATGAATTGAAGGATAACTTATTGTCATGATGCAACAAAGGGTTGCACAATGAAGTGCATTTGTAGCGTTAGTTACACACAAGAGAAAAGTACAAAACAGAAGAAAACAGTAGTAGTAGAAGTGCATTCCTGAAATAACTGCTGTAGTTGCTATGATTGGATATTGACGAATGCTGAAATAAATGTAGGTATTAAACATGTAAAAGAACTGCCCAGCATTACCAATGATCTACATGAGTTCTTCACAGTTTCCTTAAGCAAGGAGAACGCCATTCAATCACTCCTTTCACCCTAGAAACTCCTCTATCTCCTCTGTCCTCACAACTGCTGAGAGACACAAAGCTGTGTCCACAGCTCACAAACTATGGCCGTTGGGCTCACTAATCCTCTTAAGAAAGTATGAATTAGGGTCTTTGAAGCAAATTTAGAATTGATTGTTCCATCTGTGAGAATATATTGATTGAAATGCAGTATATGCTGCTTTTGCTTCAGCATATTTCAGAAACACTGTAAACTGAAAACCTTCAGAGTATTGACCTTGGGTCATTGCTTGCAGAACACATCTTGATTTGACATGAAACAATGTGTTTATTTTGTCACTAAGGTATTTCTATTTACCTCCCCAATAAAGAACTCTCGCTATAGGGCAGCAGGGAGACAGAGCGGATGAGATAGAGCCTTCCTAAAGAAATGAAAAACAGCTCCATCAAATAGAGGGCATGGCTACTTTGCATGGCTTTCTTCTCCTCCTTTCATCCCTCGTTCACCATCTATCTAATTAGCCAAAGTCAAGTGGGCGGGTCCGTCACGCAGGATGCATGCAAACACATATGGGAACACACACCATTCAAAACAGACATATATCAGCTCTACTAGAACTTTCACCATCCAGCCCCACCTACCTCATCTATCTCTCTCCCCCACGCCCCCCCCCCCCCCTCCTTCCTCTGTGTCTCTCTACTGATTTATGGAGATTCTTAAAAACGTCCCCTTGAGTCCTTCACAACAGAAATAAGTGTTTCTCTGCTCAAGCGTAAAAAAGAGAGAGAAAGAGCCCAGTGCTTTTATCAAATCTATGCATCTTCTATTCTCTAGACAGATGAGAGCTTAACTGGGGCAAAGAGAACCCGCAGAAATGAGCGTTAGCATCTCTGGTGGCAGCGTCCAGATATGTCTCCTCCTCCTCCTCCTCCTCCTCCTCCTCCTCCTCCTCTTCCTGCTTTCTTGTTTTAACATTGTTGCCTTTAAAAAAATCCCCGCCTGATAGCGCTGCAGGATGTCAGCCAACCAGCTACAGCATCTCCCTGTTATTATTCCAAACACTGATGCAACTGCGCTTATCCGTCAAAGAAATATGTATAATTTCATCATTCGGAAGCCTGTATCTTGTCTCCTGTCCTTAACTTTTCAAGGAGGAAAGAATATTGGAAATATGAGGACTTGTGTTAAAAGATATGCTGCAATCTTGATCCAGAATAACTTGTCATAGGCCATGAAGCGAGCCCTTTATAGGGTGACTTCATTGTAATAAAATGGAGAAAATCACACTACTTTTTTGCACAAAAATGCATTATTTATAAAACTATTATTATTGTTTGTACAACAAGCGCCTTTGTTGCATTGAAAGGGCTGAAAGGGGGAGACAGAGGGGATGACACGTGGCCGGATTCAAACCCCTGGGCCAAGCCCCAGTGAACTCCTGAAGCTCAAACTACTCATATTTTATTTTGGAAAATGAAAACATTACTCCTTTTTATGTTTTGTTGGTATGATTTATCTTTCTTGGTTTGTTTTGATTTAGTCATATCATTTTATGAGATTTATTTTAGTTGTTTATGAGCCCTTGCATGTCTATTGCTTATATTGTTGCCACAACTTGCCAAATTATATTCAACTTTAATCAGCATTGATTTTAGCTACAGCAAACAGTTAATTGCAGGGAAAAAGCTCAAAATAATCCACTGCACACTACCTGACCGGCGGCAGGCTGACCCAGCTGCCCAGCTTGTAAACACACCTCAGCATTTAGCAGTACCTGATATTTCCCTCAGGAGTTAGTGGAGACCAGAGCTAAATGGAGAATGAATAATGGACTTAAAAACATTCAAGATGAATGATAATGCTGTTCTGTGACTGCTCGAAGTGTAAACACCATTATCAACTTTATAAGACGATCATATGTCATTGTTGTGTTTACAGCCAAGACCCCAGGAAGAGCTCCGACTTTTGAAGCAAATGTGTGTAGTGGCCAAACAGGGTTACTAAACCCAGGGCCGGTTTTTGGCATAGGCGGCATAGGCGGTCGCCGAGGGCGCCAGATCTGGGGGGGCGCTGAGCTGGTAGCTCTGGGAGGGAAAAAAAGTTTTGACCGTTGGTGCTCATCCTAATTTTTGGCCTAGATGTAACAACATTCATAATTAAGTAAATGTAACACCCTTTTCACCCCGGTTACACGTTTCATTTGCCCTGTATGATGGGCGCTGGAAGTGATGAAAGTGGGGGATGTTGGCTTATCAGGCGGCCGCAGCTCACAGCCAAAGTGTGAGTGAACGTGGGAGCGAGCAAGGGACATAGGGAGAGAGAGCACCGGCGCTGTTGTTCTTAGCATCTGGTGCTAGCTGCGTTAACGGACATAAGAAGAAGATGTTTCTACAACAAGGGGAGGAGAGCTCTCCTGTCAGACAAAGGCTCAGTGAGGTAAAGGAGTATTTGGATAATTAACTTTAGTCTAAGTTATCTCAGTGGGTCTCAATCGTTTTGATCACAATGTATGTAAACAAATATTTTCAAGGCACTCCTTTATAATTATTGGGATAAACAGGTTTGATATCATTTCAATATATATACTATAGGACAGTAAATTAAAAATATCGTTTAAAAACTTTGGGGGGGGGGTGCCAGCTAATAATCTCGCCTAGGGCATCAAATTGGCTAGAACTGGCCCTGACTATACCTACGTTCAAGTCTGTGACATCATTTGGGCCCAAGAATACTTTTTCCCAGAGGTGGGTGTAAGTCCTACATGTGCAAGTCACGAGTAAGTCTCAAGTCTTAACCTACAAGATTCTCATGTTATGTCACATTTAGGGGTTTCACTAACTAATCGACTAGTCGACTAGTCGACTACCTTTACCACTAGTCGGCGCTGTAGGCCTTAGTCGACTAGTCGTGAAAAAAATGGAGGTAAACAAGGTGCTGCAAAATGCTCCAAAACACGTCCGACATTCTTATGTATGGCAGTACTTCAACGAAGATGTAACCAACTCCACAGTGAAGTGTCAGTTGTGTACAGCTGTACTGAAGTACAATACAAATGCATCTGCTATGCGCAACCATCTGAAGATGAGACACCCGCTGCCGACAGCTAGCACTAGCAGTAATGCTAGCACCAGTGAGCAACGGACCGGCGTCAGCACTGAACAGAGGCAAACGAACAGCAAGAAAACACGGGTCAACAGTGATGCGGATGATGAGCTACGGGATTACTGCCAGCGGACACCGCGTATCCCCACAATGGATAATCCACTGGAGTGGTGGGCAGAAAACGTGCACCACTTACCCCGCTTTCGAGGAGCTACCTGGCTATTCCAGGACCCCGAGTGAGAGGGTTTTTTCCCTGGCAGGCAACACTGTCACCCGAAAGTGGTCAAGCCTCCTTCCCTCACATGTCGATGCGTTGGTGTTCAAACCAAACCAAAAATATGGAAAGGTGGACGTTATCGTGGAGGACAGCGAATAAAGTGTTGCGCACTGGATTTACGTGGCATTTATGTAAACAAGAGTTTTTTGCTGTCGATTTTCGTGAGTCCAGTTACTGTTTGTTATTTACTCAGCCATGTAACACAAATTAAAATGCAGTGTTTAATGTTACTGTATGAGTTCCAATATAAAATACAATTGTACACCTCTCTTTGTGTGTCTTTATTATGACGTAACGACTAGTCGACTAGTCGACTACTATTTTGAAAAATGTGTCGACTTGTAAATATTGGTAGTTGTGAAACCCCTAGTCACGTTTGTAGTTTTGTATGTCTGGTTATGGGTGTTTTCCTCCTTCTTCTTGTGTTTTTCCCCTGTCGTTAGTTTCCCTGGTTGTGTTCAGCTGTCGCCCTTGTGTTTCTCCTCCCCTGCCCGGCTGTTTCTCGTCTTGTGATTACCCCTCCCTGTATTTAGTCTTGTCCCTTCATGTTTTCAGTGTTGGTTCGTCTTTTGCTTGTGACTGAGTTCACCGGTGAGTGTTCTGTTTTGTCCAAGTTATTATTTTATCCTTGAAATACAGGCAATATCAATGTAATTTGCATTTGGGTCCTGCTTGCTTCACCCACAGTAACTGTACGAACCAACCAAATATGGGCCCAGCAGATCCTTTTGAGCAGGAATTGTTGGATTTTATATTTTCTTTGGCTGCCTGCTCTGATCGATGGATCGGAGCGTCCGGGGTTCAGCAGCGAGAGGCTGCTCTGGCAGAGGCGCGCCAGATAACTATGGAGAAACAAGGCTTGGTGAGATTCTTACCTGGCTGGATTTTGGAGTTCCTCTCGGTGTGTTATCCCCTGTCTGCTAGCCTCAGGCATGCTAGCTCTCTGCATCCCAATTCCCTATATGTGTGGTCCGTTTGGAGTCAACCCTTGTTTCTGCCCCAGCTCCTGCTCCTGTCCAGGAGCCGTTCTCTGGAACTCGTCTGGCTTTTGGAGGTCCACGGAGCCTCCAAACGGCTCCTAAAAGAAGGAGTCGCAAGGCCAGGCTAGCAGCCCGACCCAAGAGCCATGGTTCCGGCCCAAGTTCTGGCCCCAGCATCCATGGTTCCGGCCCCAGTTCTGGCACCAGCAGCCATGGTTCCAGAACCAGTTACGGCCCCAGCAGCCATGGTCCCAGACCCAGTTCTGGCCCCAGCGGCCATGGTTCCGGTCCTGGTTCCGGCCCCAGCAGCCATGGTTCCGGCCCCAGTTCTGGCCCCAGCAGCCATGGTTCCAAACCCAGTTCTGGCTCCAGCAGCCATGGTTCCGGCCCCAGTTCTGGCCCCAGCAGCCATGGTTCCAAACCCAGCTCTGGCCCCAGCAGCCATGGTTCCGGCCACAGTTCCGGCCCCAGCGGCCATGGTTCCAGACCCAGCTCTGGCCCCAGGGGTCATGGTTCCGGCCCTGGTTCCGGCCCCAGCAGCCATGGTTCCGGCCCCAGCAGCCATGGTTCCAGACCCAGTTCTGGCTCCAGCAGCCATGGTTCTGGCCCCAGTTCTGGCCCCAGCAGCCATGGTTCCAGACCCAGTTCTGGCCCCAGCAGCCATGGTTCCGGCCACAGTTCCGGGCCCAGCGGCCTTGTTTCCTGACCCAGCTCTGGCCCCAGCTGCCATAGTCCCATCTCTAGTCCCATCTCTGGTCCCTTCTCTAGTCTCTTCTCGAGTCCTAAATCAAGTCCCTTCTCTAGTCCCTTCTCTGGTTCCCTCTCTAGTCTCTTCTCGAGTCCCCTCTCTAATCCCTCATCTAGTCCTTCCCAAGTCCCTCATCTAGTCCCTTCTCTAGTCCCTTCTCTAATCCATTCCCTAGTCCCTCCTCAGGTCACTTCCCTAGTCCCTTCTCTAGTCCCTTCTCCAGTCCCACCTCTAGTCACTTCTTTAGTCACTTCTCAAGTACCAACTCTAGTCCCATCTTAAGTCCCTTCTCTAGTCCCTTCTCTAGTCCCTACTCAATTCCTTTCTCAAGTCCTTTCTCAAGTCCCTCCTCTAGTCACTTCCCTAGTCCCTTCTCTAGTCCCATCTCTAGTCCCTTCTCCAGTCCCTCCTTTAGTCACTTCTCTAGTCCCCTCTCAAGTCCCCTCTCAAGTTCCTTCTCGAGTTTCCTCTCAAGTCCCCTCTCAAGTCACCTCTCAAGTCACCTCTCGAGTCCCCTCTCAAGCCCTCTCTCGAGTCCCCTCTCGAGTCCCCTCTCGAGTCCCCTCTCGAATTCCCTTTCCAGTCCCTACTCAAGTTCCTACTCAAGTCCCAACTGAAGTGCCGTTGGAGGTTCCGCTGGGGGTCCTGCCAACTCCATGTCCTGTCCCGTTGGGGGTCCCGCCGACTACTCTCCTGCCGGGGGTCCTGCCAACCCTATGTCCTGTCCTGTTGGGGGTCCCTCCGACTACTCTCCTGCCGGGGGTCCTGCCAACCCTATGTCCTGTCCCGTTGGGGGTCCCGCCGACTACTCTTCTGCCGGGGGTCCTGCCAATCCTATGTCCTGTTCCGTTGGATGTTCTGCTGGGGGTCCTGCCAGCTCCATGTCCAGTCCTGTTGGGGGTCCCGCCGACTAGTCTCCTGCCGGGGGTCCTGCCAATCCCATGTCCTGTCCCGTTGGGGGTCCCGCCGACTACTCTTCTGCCGGGGGTCCTGCCAATCCTATGTCCTGTCCTGTTTGGGGTCCCGCCGACTACTCTCCTGCCGGGGGTCCTGCCAATCCCATGTCCTGTCCCGTTGGGGGTCCCGTCGACTACTCTTCTGCCGGGGGTCCTGCCAACCCTATGTCCTGTGCCGTTGGAGCTCCCGCTGACTACTCTCCTGCCGGGGTCCTGCCAACCCTATGTCCTGTGCTGTTGGATGTTCCGCTGCGGGTCCTGCCAGCTCCATGTCCAGTCCCGTTGGAGGTCCCGCCGACTACTCTCCTGCCGGGGGTCCTGACAATCCTATGTCCTGTTCCTCTGGGGGTCCCGTCGACAACTCTTCTGCAGGTGGTCTTGCCAACCCTTTGTCCTTTTCCGTTGGAGGCCCCGCCATCACCTGTCTCGCCGGGGGTCCTGCCAACTCCTGGTCCTCTTCCTTGGGGGATCCTGACAAAGCCTGTCATACCAGCTCCGGTTCCTGTTCGGCCGACACACTCGAGCCCGGCCCCCTGAGAGCCCAGCCCCCTGAGAGCCACAGTCTTTGCCCTTGAGCCCGGCCCCCTGAGTGCCGCGGTCTTTGCCCTCGGGCCCGGCCCCCTGACTCTTCCTGCCGCGGTCCTCACCCTCGGGCCCGGCCCCCTGACTCTTCCTGCCGCTGCCTTCGCCCTCATGCTCGGCCCCCTGAGTTTGCCCGTTGTGGCCTTCGCCCCACCATGGACTCTGCCTTGCCCCCGGGCCGTCCGCCCGATACCCCCACCTTGGTCTCTGCCTTGCCCCCAGGCCGTCCGCCCGAGTCCCCCACCTTGGACTCTGCCTTGCCCCCGGGCCGTCCGCCCGAGTCCCCCTTCTCGGCTTCTGCCTTGCCCCCGGGCCGTCTGCACGAGATCCCTTCCGGGTCCTCCACTGTGCTCCTGGGCTGTCAGCCCAAAACCCGTCCTCCAGATCCCCTCCACCCACCCCGGTGGCCCTAGTTTTGTGTTTTCAACATAAACAGCAAAGGAGAGTGGGGCGCTGAAATTATAACCCTAATGCCTACAGTATAACCTATTAACCGATCAGTTCCCCCCTCTCTGAAACTGGCTGCTGTCACACCCATTCTCAAAAGACCTGGACTCACACCTGACATCATGTCCAACTTCCGGCCCATCTCAAATCTCCCCTTTCTGTCAAAAATACTTGAACGTGTCATTGCCTCACAACTAAAATCCCATCTCAGCTTCAATGACCTCTTTGAGCCATTTAAATCCAGTTTCCGATCAAAACACAGCACAGAAACAGCTCTTCTAAAAATCACAAACGACCTCCTCCTCTCCTCTGACTCCGGCAACCTGAACATCCTCATCCTCCTCGACCTCACCGCAGCATTTGACACCATCAACCAAACCATCCTGCTGTCCCTCCTTGAATCATCACTCAACATCACCGACACTGCACTCTCCTGGCTGAAATCCTACCTCACCGAGAGACATCAGTTTATCAACATCAACAACTGCACCTCCTCCACTGCTCCTCTGTCCCAAGGCGTCCCCCAGGGTTCGGTGCTTGGCCCCCTCCTCTTCATCCTCTACATGCTCCCCCTTGGCAAAATAATTTGTCGCCACAACCTTCAATTTCACTGCTACGCCGATGACATCCAACTTTATATATCAACAAAAACCATCACCCCCACAACACACTCCACTCTCACCAACTGTCTCTCAGAAATAAAAGCATGGATGCAAACAAACTATCTCCAACTGAACAGTGCCAAATCAGACATCATCATCATCGGCCCCCCATCCCATATCAAAGACATCCAGAATTTCAACTTCACCACATCACTCCCATCCTCCAGAACCTCCACTGGCTCCCCGTCCGTCAAAGAATCAACTTCAAAGTCCTCCTCATTACTCACAAAGCCCTCAACAATCAGGCCCCCCCTACCTCACAGACCTGCTGCATCACCACACCCCTTCCCGCTGCCCTTGCTCATCAGAAGCCAACCTCCTATCCATCCCCACCCGCACCAATCACCGGACCTGTGGGGACAGAGCCTTCTTCGTCGCTGCCCCCTCCCTCTGGAACTCACTCCCACAACCCATCAGAGACTGCACTGACCTCACCACCTTCAAAAAACTCACAACAACTCTTCAATCTGGCTTTTAATGTGTGATTGTTTTTGTATTATTTTACTTTAACTTTAACTATTTTATTTGTTGTTCCTTTCTTTTCTTTTCTCTTCACTATAGCTGTAAAGCGTCTTTGAGCACCTGTAAAAGCTCTAACAAATTAAATCTATTATTATTATTATTAGTTCTCAAAGGGCTCTAAAGGGATAACAGTACAACACAAATATTTTACATCAACATGTTAAGCCTCCTGCCCTGGCTCCCCTTCAGCAGGGTCACAGCATTTCTCCATGGCCTGTCTAAGGTGCTCCCATATGACACTGTCTCATTGTTTTCCTAACTGTGTCTGTGCACAAAGAACGGAATAGTGTATGTACCAGGGCGCATGATATGTGCGTGTGTGTGTGTGTGTGTTTGTGTGCAGACAGTGCAACATTAAGATTAAACAAATGTCTTTCATATGAGAACACCCACATATACATATGGAGTTGGCCAGATGTGTGTAAATTACTGTTCATGATAAATTGAAAACAAATGCCGTTGTCGGACACACACACAGAGCAGAGCTGAGCAGAGCACAAACACACACATATCATGCGCCTTACCTTAGTGACCGGCCATCTCCTTCATAAAATGAGTAATAGGGGGATTAATCGGGCAGTTCGATGTGTGTAGAGGTGTGTGCAGTGCCGATTCAAGAGTCTGTGGGGGCCCTAAGCAAACATTCCCTGGGGGCCCCTCGAACGAGCTTTCCATCACCACGCACAGTGATTTAATGAAGTGAATGAGAGTCAGAGTTAGAAATATATCTAAAATATTGTATGCACTGCCATTCCTAAACATTACAGTCTGCAATGAAACGGTTGTCTCCTGTGTGTTCCACTTCCTACTTGGCGCTCCGGTAACTTTCTTTTGCGAACAAATTATTTTTTCATTGCCCTTTAGGGGCTCCGTACAATACAAAAGCAAATGCAAATATTTAATTTAGAAAAGTAAAGTCCTTTCGAGTCATCTGTCTCAAGTCAAGTCAAGTCTCAAGTCATGAATACCAAGTCAAAGTCAAGTCAAGTCTTTTATCAATGTTAGTCAAGCAAGTCTCAAGTCCGAAAATGTGACTCGAGTCCCCCGCCTCTGCTTTTTCCCATTAACTTTCATTGGAAAAGAGAAGTCTGTTAATCAGCGTATAGTATATTTAAGCAATAGCTCACGAGAGGCCGTGGTATATGCTCATTATATCACAGCTAAGGGGCATGGTTTGGCCCGACGCGAAGCGGAGGGGCCTGTCTCTGACGCTGTATCCAGTTCTTTTTATACATCCATGTTTACAGCTCTTTGCACTGACCCCTAGTGGCCCAAAAGTCAAATAACATTTGAAAAGTGACAGCCTCTTTAAACCAAAACTTCCCCTTTGTATTTCCCTGTGCAGTGTGTTGTTGTTTAGGTCAACCAATAAACTTACACATGATTGCCAGGACAAATCTTCCCACTTTAATTTGGCTATTAAGTATTGTAAAAGCTGACACGACCACCACAACATCCAACTTCATTCGTCACTACAAAAAACTTCAAATTCATCAATTTGAGCTAACCTTTTAAGAGCTTTTTTCATTTTGGATGAAAAATTGATTCAAATAATGCCCCAGACTTATTAACACTAGAACCGCCACCGGGTAAAAAATGTTGATTGTATTTTTTTCTATAAAAATATTCAAGTCTCCCAGTCCGTGACTTTTCCTGAAAGTGTGTTAACTTATGTAGCACCCTCTGTTGTTAAAAATTGTCAATATGAAGTCAGATTGAAAATATGGCCCAAAAATTGAGAGAGAGAGAGAGAGAGAGAGAGAGAGAGAGAGAGAGAGAGAAAGAGAGAGAGAGATTTAGCATTAGATATCATATGAAAGCTGAGAGTCCACAGATTATATTGGTATATGTTTCATCACTGTGCGATCAAAACTCACTGTTAAACCTGTGTTCTAGTATGATAAATAAAAGAACATTGTACCTTGAAAATCAATGCATTCTAATAGCGGGTACATTTTACCCGTTGGCGGTTTTAGGTATACAGCGACCCCTAGCGGTTCTAGTGTTAAAGGTAACGGGCCACCTATTCTTGCTATTCAGAGACCTGCCAGACATTGTTCAAGGAAACACTCAAACTTTTCAGAGTGCATTGCGTCAAACATTTAGATTGCTTTCAGGATATTCGGTCATCCAAGTCACACTGTCAGAATTGCCAGATGTTTTCCCCAGAGGCATTCCTAAAAGTATTTATCTTTTGTCATTTTACTACCGTTCAGTGAGTCGCTTGTGTTTCTGAAATATTTCAAACAGATTCAAATTGAATCCTGAGCTGTTGGATGAAAGACGATCATGTCAGGGAAAGAGGATTAAAGTGTCTCTCATCCATTCACATCTCTGGGAAAGAGTGAAGACGCCTTTGCCTTCATCCGTTCTGCACTCTTTACCTGGCCCAAAACATTACTAGAGGATATTAAAAGTCGCTTTGCTTTTTCAAGTGGTGAAACAGTAATGAGGCAACCTGGTGCTGCTGTGATGAGTCATAACTCTATCTCGGAGTACAGAACACCTACATGGAGCCTTTGTAACAGGAAACAAAGGGCAAAGAGTAGAGGAAGTATGCCTGAACAACTTTGCTGGCGAATGTCACGGCGTACGTGCACACACTCAAGTTCGGTGTATAGCCATTGCGTATTTTAAATGTGTGTCAAGACAGATGTAAATAAAATGAACAAAATTGAGGAAACTGAGAACTTTTCTAGGACAATTTAAGGTTGGGTAAGGAAAGGAGATTTGTATTACAGTACAGTATTCAGTGGTGAAGCATTTAGTGGTTAGTTCAATCGGCTGGGACCAAGTCAAATAAGTGAGTTCATAACAGTCTAATATTACATGTGCTGTGGTTTTTATGTGTGCATTTTACAGAGAAAGAGTCCAAATGAGACAATGACTCCTCACTGGGATGTTCCTGCATTACATGGCTTTATCAGCTGAGTGGTCTTATCATACATTTTGAATAAATGGCAATGCATTATGGAGGACATTGAATTATTGAAACAATTAAAGAAATCCATGTCTAGCACTCATTATATCGTGTTCATTTAGCGATTTTGCTGATTTCAGTTCCTTTAATCCTAATCCTAACCCTAGATCCCCAGACTCCTCAATATGTCCAAGAGTCCTTAGGAAACATACTTAACATAAATGACTCCCAATAGTGTACTAAACAGTGTGAATGTTAATCTCTTCCGAGCATGTTCACTAAGTGTGAATGGGTGAAAGTTATGTCATATAGCGATTTGAGTCATTGCAAAGTCTAGAAAACTGTACATGTAGTTGAAGTACAATTTATAAAAGATATATGTAATTTGTTCATATTATGTTTGTAAGCTGAGTGGTTACATTACGCTTCATACTAGAGGTCATTTACAGTACGCACACAACCACAATTTTCAGCAAGGTTCAAGCTGTTATGTTCCCTTCAGTACCAAACTATGCCACGCAAACCCTGTTTATGAGGTTGATAGCTATGCTTGCAACAGATTTATCACATCAGGAATATTACTGTGGCTTTTCAGTCTTTTAAAAAGAGGAAGAAACAAAATGAAATCAAGCTGACAGCAGTGCTCTTAGTCACCAGTGAGGGGAGCCCCACTGCTAAAAGCTGCTGAATCAGTCATTGATTACAGTATGAATCATCAGTGGCATACTGCATTGAATCTCACCTTTGTACTTCCCACTTTTTCAGCCAGGCAAACACATGCAAGTTGAGTCATGAATGCACAACTGCTTATTTTTATGTAACTAATTGTAATTTGAAAAAGAGACATTTTCCAATAGCATGAGCTAAAAAAGATGCAGTGCTAAACGAAAGTGTAATGGTGACATTACTGCCCCACAGCTGTTGCTAATTAACTCAAATTCCTTTAGCCTGAGTAAAAAATGAATATCTTTACTAATCTCTGGTTTATATTCTAACTGCAGGTGTCCCTTCTTTTTATGCTCTTTGAAAGATTGTTTCCTCTTTAGAGATGCAGCACGTCATTTTGCTGAATGGTAATGACATGCTGCATCTACATCTACATAAGCATCTTTATACTGTATATACCTACTGGTCACGTCACATTATTGTCAAACAAGTAGCTAGTAGCTATCTATAAGGGAAGAAACATGTAACACCACTTCTGAGTGTTGTGATTATTTATGAAGAATATTGAACATTTTGAAATAAAGTCTAAATACAGTAGGTAATTATTCTACTGTTTAAAATATGGCAAATGGCATGCACTGCATTTATAAAGAGCCTCTCTAGTCTTTGCGACCCCTTTAAGTGCTTTATACACAAATCAGAATTTACCCATTGGAGGATCTGGCTCACTGAGTACGTTGATCTTCAGATCAGATGAGAGCAGGTTCGAGTCCCACTGCAGTCAGCATGTCATTGTGTCACTGATTGCTCACAGTACTAGTCGCTTTGGATATGTGACATGTAATGTATGTAAATGTAATGACACACATTCATACAGAAGCAGAGGCTGCTACACGAAATACCACCTGCTCAGGGAGACTAACATCCACACACGGTTGGCCATGCCATTGGGAGGCATTTGGGCTTAGGTTGCCAAAAGACACTTTGACATTTTGACTGCATGAGCTGGGGATCAAACTACTGGTCTTTCAATTGTTGGGCAACCACTCAAACTGAGCCAGAGCCGCCCTTCACTATAATTTCTTTTCATTTCATTTCATCAAAAAGCATTGGAAGATCCTAACCACCCGAATCATAATCAGATAATTTGTCTTGTTCAAATACATTTGTAATGATGCTTCGTAAAAGGCAAACATTTTTTAGACATTGTATGCCTTTATGAGACACATGACAGTAGAGAGAAGACATGAATAGTGGGTAATAGGAGTAGATGTGGAGCAACATGCAGCCAAGGTCCCTGACCAGATGTTCAGCTTGAACTTTGTTGTTTGTGGTCGCACAACAATGTGAATATTCTACTCAATATGTTGTGTAGAAGAAGCAAAGAAGAAGTATTTCTGGAATAACACTTCACAATCCAACTGGTCTGCGTTGACAACTGCCTACATGTATTTATGTATTCTTTTGTTGTATCTAGATTGAATGGCAGAATCAGCAGCTATACATGAACATTTAGATTTTTCTCAAAACCCCTCTAGCAGAGTGCCCTATATCTCAGCTAATGAATGAAGTCATTGGATTAAGTGTCTTAAAAGTGAGCATGATTGCAATGACCTGATAATAACCTGATAATGTTGCATGATTGCACAAATGCAGAGAAAATGCTATAAGAAACTCCTGCCACTCCAAGGAGAGAGTCTTACATTTAGAGGAGCCTACACACACCTAGCGATGAGACTAACATGGGGCTGAACAGCAGAGCATATTTTAAACAGCAAAAACAGGAGGTGCTGTAATGTATCTTCCTGTCACTTGTTTTGTACATTAAATATAGAACTCAAAGAAAAAAGAACGTTAAGGTAGGCATGACGTGATTTTTTAACCAGATTTTCAGGTTTTTCAAATAAAGTGAACTAAATCATAAACTGTATTCCAGAGAAATAACTGAACAGGTTTGTTTGCACATAATTCCCACCTTTGAAAAAACGTTATAATGAAATAGTTGACTTGTAAGGTTAGTGCGTGGGTGTCAGTTTCTGAGAAATAGTAAATTCATTGTTTTCAAATTAGATGGTCTACTGTATCTATCTTTAATATCTGAAAAGAACAGCAGCTAGGGAAAAAAAACGATACACCTATACATTGAAAAATAAACAATCACATGTATTCTAAAAAGTGATCTCCTTATTTGCAGTTTTGCAAATCCCATTCAAATGTTGGATTGTATAGATTACACGACTATAGTCACAAAAAAGATTTATAGATTTGTTCCTAACTACTGCTCTGAACATATGTTGAACGGCTCAAGTTTTGACATCAAAATGTAAATTTACACTTCACCTCGCATGGTGGCAGATACTATAATACACTAATTCATTTGACAGTATATCATAACAAACTCACAGATTAGGTCACTAACGAGAGTGAGACAATGACCTAAAGGACAAAGACAATTATCCTGCTAAAAGTCATCAAGTTAACACAATGATATTAAGTTTCACCTAG
The DNA here is from genome assembly GCF_949606895.1 of Notothenia rossii. Classification (NCBI taxonomy): domain Eukaryota; kingdom Metazoa; phylum Chordata; class Actinopteri; order Perciformes; family Nototheniidae; genus Notothenia; species Notothenia rossii. Next base: position 70,013,378 of record NC_136904.1, read on the forward strand.
TATGTTTGCTTTCAACTAACCTATACGATTTTGTGTAATTATTTGACATTAATTAAAGTCAACGGTTCAATTTTATTAGTGCAAAAATGCAAAGTCCAGCGCAGCATCAAACTTGTCATTCATAAACCAGCCAACATTCACACATAATTTTGTAGTGATGTATGGTCTATGTAAATAATAGTACAGTAAATCGTTCACACATATTTTAACCTCAACAGACACAAGATAAATCATCCTAATTCTTCAGTTTTCACTTTGTATAAGGGAAATTAATTCGTCTGATATGTCCCAACCAGAAGTTATAATTTAGGCTATAACCAGCTTTTGTTCTCTTTATCACACACATGGGTGAGAGTAATAATATATATAAAATAATATGACATTTCATTTACCGTTTTAAAAATACTCAAAGACACTTTACAAAAGTCACACAAAGAACAGTCAATTGCTTGAGAGAAATTAAGAGTGTTGGACTCACCTACAATGAACCACAGGAGCGCGTGCGTTGCTGCTGCCCCGCTCTGCGATCCCATCCTGCTGCTCTCACAAAGGTCCACTGACAGAAGTTTGGGAAGGAAGTGAAGAGGAGCACAACTGACAGGAGCTCATTCAGTAATGGGTGACATCATGTGAAGAAATCCATGTAATACAGCCGCGCGGTTAAGGATCCTTTAGCTGCTGTATCACCTTGCGCAAACTGCCCGCGGGGGAGGTGTGGAGCCAAGACTCGTCCTAACTCCCCGGAGTCTTCCTGTCACAAACCCGTTGTCATCCACACGTGAAACATACTGACCGAAAGTTGTGCCTATCTCAACCACAATGAGTCTTTAGGATTTGGTGGAATTCCGGAGTGCGCTTTTGGAGTGTGCAGAAACGGTGCGTAACGGGACGCACCAGCCTGGGACCGGTGGAGCGGACAGGCTGAGTGTGTGTGAGGGTTCACTGCTCCTCTCTGCGAGGACACCGCTGTTGGTGAGCGGCGGGGACACGGGACAGACTCCAGACAAGGCAATTACATTGCCGTGAGGGGAAGCGAGGGGAAGCGAGGGGAGGGGAGGAGGAGGCTCCGGACTCCTAATGGTACTTTTCCATTGGTTCATCTGAGACAGCGGCCAAAACAGCCCTATAAAAAACACTTGACTCGATAAACAAAATAAACACACAAAAGTGCTGGAATATAACCTTAACTAAATATATCTTTTGGAATTATTTTGACAGCAACGTATAATACCAGTTAATCAATTTTAAAGTGAAAACAACCCCATCAACTTCCATTTGAAGGCACTAGAATCTTATGACTGAGATAAGAAAAATAAACGTCACACAAATCCAAAAATACTATCCAGGAAACATGATATCATGAATCTTCTTATTATTGAACATATAGAGGTCCGTATGCATCATATGTGATATTGGAACAATGAAAATGCATTGCAGTATACTGTGTGTTGAAGTGTAATGCATGTGGATACAGCAGTGTGTGTGTATGTGTGCGCTGCTACAGGATTATAGACAGAATTATGAAACGCTGCCATCTAGTGGTCATCCGGAGCGTTACAAAAAGCTAGTTTACATGAATGGCATTCGGTAGTCGAAAACTGATAATTAATTGGTGTGATATAACTGTCAAATTTGTAAATGGAGCTGCTTTGATGCGAACAAAAATCATGGTTGAACTGACCAAATGAATCATCGTATCGTGTTGTAAAGGAAAAGGTGCTCAATTATATCAAACAATATGCATTTATTACTCCTAAGGTGATTACAAAGGCAAACTTAAATGTGTTTAACCTATGATTATGAACTGTTTAGCATGGTAGCACTGTGGCATTACTCGACTACATCATGGGGTTTTTCTAAATGTATCAAACTCATATCTTTCACCCCACAGAGGCCAGAAGAGCAATATATTTGTCAGCAAGTGCAAGTGTAGAGATATTCTTCCTGTTTATGAGGAGCTGTTCCATATCCTCATAAAGAGACCATCTCGAAGTAAGTATTATATTACTGGAAGGTACGAAATCATGTTTTGATCATTTTTATTACAATTTGTTTGAAAAGGCAATGCAGCATATTACGCCTTATATTACGATTATAACATGCTTTCAGTCTAGCCCTGGTTTCTAAATTGTCATTGTTACTATTTTCACCAGGTTGAGCGATGTTCTTAAGTTTATCCTATGGGGAAAATTCATGATATTTTCAATTTTTTTTGGGTTATAACATTGTATTTTTTAAAGCAATTCATCAAACTGCAAGTTGCTAATCAGTGACATATCCCGGACTGTATAAAAAATACCCTTAGCATTAAGTATATTATACATTTCTGTCATTTGATTTCCTCACACAGTGGCACAAAGTGGCATTTAGAGGGTTAAAATGATTTTAAATGAATTATATTTGTTATTTAGGATCAGAAATGAATTTGGTTAAAAGATTTAACTCGGTGGAAGTTCAAAATAATTTTCATATTTGTATTCGATGAGACATCATTGTTTTTGTCCGCATTCTTTTCCTGAAACGGGCACCAAAGCAACCATTTTAAAGCGTAACATGATTCCTCATACTTTATATAATCGAGCTCCAGTAAATCAGTTTGCACACATATCTGAAAATTAGTATACAAAAGTAGTTTGTTTCTTAAGAATTTAAAGTTTTCAAAAGTTCTAAACTGTTAACAAGTGCAAATAGGAGCACAGACGAGCAAGGAATATCAAGTCATGCTCCTCCAAGTTTACACAGCAATTTACTAAATGTTTCTCTAAAAAAAGCTGCTATAACTTGATATTCCACTCGTTCTTATTGTGTCAGGCTACAAGCAGCCAGCTGGCTTTTAAACCCGCCTGTCTGCCTGACCATCTCCAAGGCAACCAAGTGTAAACGTAGAGCAGGAGGTGTGCAGGGGGAGAAAATAAGGGAGAGCAGACACTGGAGCAGAGGGTCTGTTCTAAAGGATCAAAGGGTCGGACAAGAAGTATGGCTGCAGTATCTCATCAATGGATATAAAGAAAAGGGCAAAAAGCATAACATGACATCACCACAGTGAGTAAAGAACAGTTCATTCCAAAATGATATAGCAATGCATAGTTGTTAGTCTTATCAAAGCTGAGGAAAAAATATGAAATGCCTTCCAAGTTCCTGAAAACTGCGAATATTTTACTGAGTGTATTGCTTTTATTGTTCTTACATACAAAATATGTCAGCCATATTTGACAGTTGCCCTGCTAGTGTTGTCAAACATTAAACCAGTAGTCACACACACACACACACACACACACACACACACACACACACACACACACAGACAGACAGACAGACAGACAGACAGACAGACAGACAGACAGACAGACAGACAGACAGACAGACAGACAGACAGACAGACAGACAGACAGACAGACAGACAGACAGACAGACAGACAGACAGACAGACAGACAGACAGACAGACAGACAGACAGACACACACACAGACACACACACAGAGAAACATGGACTCCTTCCTGAAATCACTGATGATGATGATGATGATGATGATGATGATGATGATGATGATGATGATGATGATGATGATGATGATGATGATGATGATGAGATGCTCTTTAAAATAGTATGCATATTATGGCGATTCACCACCAGCAGCAAAATAAAAGTGAGGGAATAATTCCGATCACGCCCACTGTGCTACCTCCACTGGGACTCTTGGATCATTAGCGACTTGCATCACAGCGCTAATATCACACACACACAGACACTGGGCTGAAAGAAAACCTTCCCATGAATCGGTGCTGTGTGTGCAATTACTTACTTCCAGACTCTTTTGTCTTCTCATTTGTCTTTTTCCATAACAACAAGAAAAAGGTAAAGTCGTGTCTGAACTCTGTCTGGCTGTGCTTCACACAGATCTGACTGATAATCTGTGAACTATGCAGGAAAGCAAGAAGAGAAACAGCTTCAAGAAGATGCTGCGAAAAGAGCAGGAAGAGGAAATTGAAGAGGTCCCAATAATGAGCCATGAGGAAGAGGAGGAACTGGGGGTCTCCGACACTGAAGATGAGGAAGAACAAGGAACATTTCCGCTTATCACTGCCTGTCGTATAGGAATAACTCAGGTAAGCAATGTAAAAGTGTGAATGTGAGATTCTATTGTTGTGTAATCATGTTTTACCTTCGGTTACCTAGCTGTGGTAGTCAGTCCATTGATGCATGGAAAATTACAAATTGGTCATACAGGTTGTGTTTTTCCTATCAATAACAACAACATGTGTTCATGTGCTTACGTAACTCCTCTGCTCCCTCTCATGGGAGGCATGTTCAAAACAAGCACATGACTTACTGTATACTGGTAACCCAGGGGAGACACTCTCCTCTGTGATCCCCTGTGACGTGAGATGAGTCACACTGAATTAAAGATTAATTATTGAGAATTTAGCCATTTAAGACTATTCTTTTTTTATCAATTAAGATCAAATCCATGGTTTTAAACATCCAAAACGTACATTTAGGTATCTAATTACTACATTTCGTCTATTTTTGTTTGTAGATTTCTCTTTAATTCACCACAAGTTAGCATTAAATACATAATGCAATTAAAATACATAAATACATTTTCATTCTGAAAACTTGTAATACAAAAAGTAAAATTCCTAATGTAAGTAATAAACTGCCAAAGTTGAGTGTTATATCTGTTAGTTTTAAACCTAATCGCCTGTAGACTACATCTACTAATATTAACAATTTTTTTATTTCGCTTATACTATAACTTGAAAGAAATATTTATACTTATTCCTTGTAATAATTATCAATAATCAAACAAATTACAAGGAATCGGTTTAAATATAAACAGAAGGTTTGTAAATAAAATACATGGAATGGAGAAAATAACCATGAGAACGAGAAATCAAGTGCATCATTTTAATGGTTGATGGAAAATGTTCCAACTGATTAACCTGTTAAGCACTGAGCCTTTTTTTCAGGTTTCAGGCTTGAAAATGACAAATGATTATATATTCACTAAATTAATAATCTTTTTTCTCAAAGTAATGATAAACCTGTGAGCTGGATGTAGAAAAGTCAGAATCAATATAGATTTTTTTATTTTAAAATAAATTCAGATTGAACATAGTAAAAAAATGTAGATGATTGTGTCCTTCCAAAAAAAAAATATTACTTATAATGAAAACCACCCTTGAATGATGGGATGGTAGAAAAAAAGCTTTAGGAATCCAAACTATGACATATAATAAAATAAACCCTGTATCAAGATTGATGCAAAACAAGTTAAATCTGACCTTTTTAGAGAGGTTTAGCAACAAAAAAAACACCTCTGGGGCCATTTGGGTGTATTTGCCATATCTCTGGGACCCGTCGGTCTATTTTGCTGATTGACACCTCTTTTGAACCGTTAGAACCAATAGAATCGAGGGGAAGTTCCTAAATCCACCTACACATTACCATTGGTGAATGAGAGTGATGCGCAGCCAGAATGCCCAAAACCGTAAGCTGGGTTACAGCTCTCATACACTCTATATCAGCAGTTCCCAACCTGTGGGCCACCAAATAATTGTTGTTATTTTATTATTATTTATTTATTTTGTATGTTATTTTATTTTTATTTTTTTTGTACAGGCTAAAGACACAAACATGGACATACTAATAACATATATGAGATTACATTCCCATCTCAAACAAAACAAAAACAGAAGAAATAAAGATACAGACAGTAGGATCACTTCAACAATGTCACAAACAAAAAAATAGGATGACAACCAAAACAAACCAAAAACACAACAAGCATATTTATTGTTCCTTTAATCCCACTCTTCGTTAGAGCTAATTATTTCTCATGGCGTGTTCAGCCACCCCATGATTTTTTGTGGCAATAATTTTTTCCAAAATAAATTGTAATTTTAAGCTACTCTTTTAACACCTTAAATTAAGATTACTCCCTGATTGACTTTTAATAATATGTATTTTAGCCAGAAGAATAGTTGTATTTATTAACTGTGTGCGGTCTTCATCTAAAAGCCCAAATAAAATATGAATGGATGTAAATGTAAATTCAATATTTGCCGCCAAATAATTTGCAAAACATTATGATTTGTCTGGAAGCATTTTCATTATTAAGATTTGTTTTTATTTTAACCTCTTTTCCTTTCTCTTTCTCGATCCTCGCAACGGTCATTCGGTCCTCGACAGCGGTCTGTACTACTGGATTTACAATGTTTCACATGATCTGAATTGACCAATCAGAACTGTATTTAGCCTCCGTATTGTTTATGGTTGAATGTGGGCCGCACATTTTCTTTTATTCTTAAGTGCACCCAGTTGAAAAAGGTTGGGAACCGCTGCTCTATATGAAAACTCAGTTTATTGACATAAATATGATGATGGATTATCAGTAATCATTTCAAAGTGACACAGAGACATTGGATTAATCTTCAGCAGCGTTTATATGTTTGTAACGCCCTTGAACACAACTTTTGATCAGAAAACAACAACGGCAAGACATATTTTCCGTTTTGGCTCGGTAAAGTGAAGTTGCGTGTTGTCTTTGCTGGCTTTCGCTGCCGCGAGTTTTGTCGCACAGTGATGATGCTTATACCATTGGAATCTGTGGAATCTCAGCTTTCATATGATATCTAGTGTGTGCAGATCCGATGAAGTATAAAATATTTATACCGTGAGTTATGTGCTAAGTGTGTTAGCACTCTTTCGCTTAATGCTAATTCAGAGGCTCGGCGTTAGACTTATGTTTTGTTTCGGTAAAAATGGTTCATATTGTCAGGTAGCTGAGTTTCTTCCCGTTAAGTGGGTATGACACATTCATAGTTTGTTAAATGTTAAGAAGCCCTCAGACGGTGTTTCTTGCAAGATGTTGCGGGAGCCCCCGCCCCCGGGTTTAACAGGTTAAGGTCTACTCATTGTGGGTGTGTGTTGCGTGTTGTTTTACCTGCTGCTGGTGTTTACAGGTGGTGCAGCGGCTGCTGAGGGGGGGGGGCGATCTGACCCTGTGTGACCACAGCCAGCAGACAGCGCTCCATATCAGCTCCCCCGAGCTCCAGGGGAAAGTGCTGTGGTGGATGTCGAGGCCTCATCTGTCCCCCCAGGCCCAGCTGCTGCAGGCTGCCTGGCAGGGAGACCTGCACTCCTTACAGCTCCTGCTGGTAAGACACACACACATATAGAGTGAGTAGGAGAGGTAATAGTATATGTCATAACAAGTCATGGTTAAGTATATAACATTAGCATATAGTCTAGTATGACAAATACATGAAAAATGTTATAGAATGGTATGTCATTTAAAATATTATTTAAAAAATACACAGTATAGTATTTCATAAAACCTAATTAAAAAAAGTATAATTTGTCATCCACAAAATCAATTAAAATGCATAGTATAATATATCATGAAGGAATCATAAACAAGTCATAGTGCAGTAAGTCATAAAAAAGGTCACAGTATTTTATTTCACGTGTCATAAATATGTATAAGCCTCTGAAGAATGTTTTTTTAGGGGATATCATCTATATTTTTGAACTAAAATAATATCAACACCTTTTTTCAAGTTGATTAAAAAGAAAATGTGTTTCTAAGTTATATTAAGCTCAGAACAAGTGTTTAACTTGTTCTGCAGGTTCTGCAGGTGCTTTCATTCAAACAATGAGAGTAATATAAATAGCCGCCTATACGTGAACAATGGAAGACTGTACGTTTCTATAAGTGGTCACAAACTGTATTTACATCAATGGCACACAGATTTATTGTTAGTATTTAAACTAAAATGGACTGAAATGAAAAGAAAGGCAAATAGTTTTGTTTATGTTTATGAGTTGTTTTTTGAATTATTTAATTATTCATACTTCCAGAAAACTTTGCGATCCTTTTGGGACGAATTAAGCTATTTTAAAAAAGTTTTTTAAGTAAAGTATAGCTATAAATAAGTCTGCAAGGCATTAAAGATAACATGTCTATGTATATTTATGTGTGCTATGTTTCCCCATTTATGATTGGCATTACAGGCCGTAATTCATACTGGTCCTCTCACACACATACATTCTCCTTTTACATACATATAATTTCACTCTTACACACATACATTCTCCTTTTACATTAATACATTTTCACTCACACACATATATATTTAGTTTACACTCACACATTCATATATTTTGCTCTCATATTATCATATTTCAATGCACACATTCATACATTGTCACTCACATATTTATACATTTTTCACTCACACATATACATTTTGCTCTCATATTCACATATTTTAACGTTCATATTTATACATGTTGCTCTCATGCACATTCATTCAATGTTTACATTTAATATCATGAATAATATATGAATGTATGAAGACAATATATGTATGCAAGAGAAGAATGTATGTATGTGTGGGACAGCGACGTGCAGTCAGGGGAGGAAGAGCCTCACCTGTCATACTCCAATGAAACGGAAAAACAACTAAAGAAAAACTAAATAGTAATAATAATAAAATGTCTCCACTGATCTATGATGTAAGTGTGATTTCTGTATGATTCCAATCGCTTTTTAAAGTCAAAATCAGCCAATTTGCCGAGCTCCGCTACAACTACGGGTAGCGATGAGAAGTGAGGCAGGGACGAGCTCTGCCTCTCGTAAGCCCACAGTAACTTATCGAAAGCCTAAAGTGCCACTATTCGCCCGTTTAAAACGCACGTTTTACACGCGTTCTTGACGCGTAAAAAACGCTCGTTTTTTTATATGATAATGAGCCACACCTTCTGTTTTGCATAGCCAGTACATTTAAAGTGCATGCAACCAATCAGTGAAGAGTTAAACCAGACTAAAGCAATCTGTTGATGAAAAGTTCCTGTAACCTACCCCATTGTGAGATTTAGATAGATAGATAGAAAGAATAAAGAATAATCACAATAATTAAATCTAAATTAAACATGTACAGTAAATAATATAAAGTATAAACATATCTACATTCACAATTTCATTATTGTTATTCATACTTTCTGTTATGTAGTTTATTAATGTTCCCGTGCTTTCAGTTTCCATCCAGTAATATAATCACAATGCTATTTTGAGGGTGTGTTCAAAACAATCTATTTAATGCAACTTGCTGTACGTACTGCTAAACCTACTATTGGGGAATCTGATGTATGTTGTAATGTTTGTGCAGGCAATTGTATTTTTTATATATATATCTTATATTGTTTGATTTATTGATTATATTCAAAGGAAAATTAATACTTGGTCCCCTGAATCTGGAATAATATACAATTTACAGCAAAGCCTAAAAATGTCAGGAACTTTTCATCTACAGATTGCTTTGGTCTGGCTTTACTCTTCACTGATTGGTTACAGACACTTTAAACATAGTGGCTATGGAAATCAGAAGGAGGGGCTCATTATCATATTAAAAAATGCGCGTTTCTAGACGCGTCAAGAACGCGCGTTTTACGCACGTTTTACGCGCGTTTTAAACTGGCGAATGGTGGCACTTTAGGCTTTCCATAGTAACTTGCTGAAGCACGGGCACTAATTTAGCGCGGGCACTTATTTTGTGAGCGCGCTCAAGCCTGTAACGGCCCGTCCACACACAGGCATGAAAAAAATCTTGAAAAATCTTGATGTTGGGCGTGTCTGAAGCTTTGCGATTTCACGTGCCCAAGGCGACCAACAACCAATCAGGAATCTCCCAGGAATCTCCCGCCCTCCCCCGGCATACAAAGCAAAAAAAAGCCCGCTTATACTTATTATATTATATATTATATTATATATATTATATATATTATTATATATTATTATTATATTATTATTATATTAATATATATATATTATATATATTATATGTTATGCTACATTACTAGCTGTATATTCAATGTTAAAACGAAGTAAACTGGATATAAACTCCCCAAACAGGTGAAAACCTACCAGTTTCACCAACTGTCTCTGCCACCTCCCTCCATGCCTGGTTCCTCCGGTTTAGGTCCCGGTAGGTGAACAGAGAGCAGTCGTAAAGGACCGGGACATTTCCTACAGCAATTATTAATTTATCCTCCATTTTTTGACATATGGAAAAGACCTGCGGTATCTGCAGACACGCGGTTTGATTGGCTAGCGCTTGTAATGGCGGGATTTGCAGAAAATTTGATTGGCTGATGCCAGCTTTGAAAGCATCGGGAGCATCAAAAGTTGAACATTGCTCAACTTTTGATGCTCACGATGCTTGCAAAGCCATGCTCCGCTCCCCACAATGCAGTTCGGCGAAGATTAAAAATCTTCTACGTCACCCCGTTCAAGTGAATGGGCGAAGCTTTGAAAGATTTTTTTCATGCCTGTGTGTGGAAGGGCCGTTACTGTATGGGCTCAGAACAGTCTCATAATACACACATCACATGCACACAGAAGGATTCACACTTGTATTTCATGATCCGCAAAAGGATTCACACTTGTATTTCCGGATCCACACTTGTGTTTTTCAATGCACACACAAATGTGTTCCGTTTCATATACATGTAAATAAAATCCAAACACAGAAAAAAGTTTTACATATGTATTTTCGATCCACACATATTTGTTTTCCGTTTAAAACCGCTGTACCTACAAACACAAACCGCTTTATATACGCTGTGTATTCGTGTGTGGGTTTTTTGAGACTCCCCTGATGGTCACACGATTCGTACTTGTAATTTCTCTCATCTATAGCCAATAAGATGTCTCCTCCAGTCTAAGCCAATCACATGAGCGCGCCCCCATGAGGGTATGGGTTATGGCTAGAAAGGATCCGTCTTTTGTAAAACTCTCGCGAGAGTTTAGCTGAATGTCACATGGCTGAATGTTTACGTTTGGCCGGCAGCCTTTCAGTTCGTTAACATCAGTGGGCCACAGCAACTGATGATGAGATGCTAAACTATCTATTAATTATGTCAATTACAGGGAGTGTGGTTGTTGAAATAGGGTGTTAGCGGTCTTGCTGGTGTTCAAAGAAGAATGACAACACTGTAGATCACCAACACTATGGTTTATTTTTTATTCACAGGCAAGTCAACGTTGTCGCAGTAAAAGTCCCAAGATAGCTCCTGGTGCAATAAAATGTTCCCTTGCAGTGTTTTACTATTATGTCTGATGTTTCTCTATTAATATTGCTGCTGCATTAATGTGTATGTTGCATCATGTTACTGCTGTAGATGTGTTTCCGAGCCGCTCCGATTACAACGAGAGTTAGAACGAGAACGTGACGTCATATTTACATTAGACGGATCCTTTCTAGCCATAACCGAGGGTATGATTTCTTGCGTTCATGACACTCAGGGCCGGCCCGTAGCAATGGCGTTATAGATGTTCGCCTAGGGCGCCAGATCTGGGGAGGCGCTGCGCTGGTAGAAAAACATTTCTGACCGGTACCGGCGCTGTTGTTATTAGAATCTGGTGCTAGCTGCTCTAACGGATATTAGAAGAAGACGTTTCTACAATAATGTGGAGAGTCCTCTCCAGTCAGACTGAGAGGCTGATAACTACAGCTCAGTGAGGTAAAGGACTCTGAGTGTTTAGATAGTTAACTTTAGTCTAAGTTATCTCAGTGGGTCTCAAACGGTTTGGTCACAATTTATGTAAACAAATATTTCCAAGGCACTCCTTTATAATTATTGGGATAAAACAGGTTTGAAATCAATTCAATGTATACTATAGGACAGTAAACCAAAAATATTGTTTTCAACTGGAGAGATTAAAAAAAATGCATGAATAAATAAATGTTAATAGGTCAAATAAGATATGAATGAACAACAAAAATAAAATAAGTTACATTTATTTGTTATTGGCTATGGTAGGTTATTGGTTATGTTCACATACTTATTTGATTAATAAAATGTAAACCAATCTTTTTCATATGGGTGTTTAGAGTTGTACCCCCTAGATCTAGTAGTAATTCTGCTTAAAGTGCACCAGATTGAAGCATTTTACTTTAAAGGTCACATGTCATGGCCATTTCCACTGATCATAATTCCATTGTTGAGGTATACTAAAATAGAAAAATACTGTGCAATTTTCCAAACTCACATTGGTTTCGCATACAGCATCTCTGTAAAATATGTGTATTCAGCAGTATTCACTTTCTCCACTAAACGGCTCACTGCAGCTCCTCCCTTCCCCCCCCCCGTAAGCACGTACCCGGAAAAATCAAATGGATGATGACGTCATGATGGCGTTTCACCAACGAGGCGTTTTGGGGAGGTATTTTCTGTTTTAGAGTTTTACTCGCTACAGGGTGTACTTTGAGGGTTTTGACTCTGCACACCGTTTACATGCAGAAAAACCTTCATAACACACAAGGGGACGGGTAATAACCGGAAAAGCATGACATGTGACCTTTAAAATGTTACAAAAATCTTCCCGGGGGGGCATACCTCCGGACCCCCCTAGAGGATGTGACGTCCACCCCCCATTCTATTGTGTATTCCTTGGATACTCTATTGATCTTTATCTTTTCTATTGTACGATTCTCTGGCTGGGGCGCCAACTCAAATCTCGCCTCGGGCTGTAAATTGTCTAGAGCCGGCCCTGATGACACTTCATATACGCATTTTGCGCAGTCCGGTCAGCTTGCTAAACAGAGGGCGGAGCATCAGGTGATCATGCAGAGCTGCGTGTCTCCGTCAGACCCAGCAGCTGATCTGATCTCTCTCTCGCGTCCGGTTATACTTCACTCGCGTTTATGTCCATATCAATCAGATCCAGCTCTCCTGATCGGCCTTTATAGAGAGCACCGATCAAACTATTTAGAGTGAATATCGGCCAATAATGACTGGCGGGGCTCCCCCCGTTGACAGTTCACTGTCTAGCACTGGCTTCGTAATGCACTGATCGATTCGGCTAAGCTAACCTGTAGCTGCTCTCTCCACACTCACAACAACTTCATACAGACATAAATAAAGCAGCTGTATACATACAGGAACCACACATTTAAAACGGTTTTGCATGCCGTTTTTGTGTACACACAAGCATTCATCAATGGTTCGGAAAGTGGCGCTGTACCTTAATAATATAAAGGCTTGTATTTGCGTGCATTTCTTGTTCGAAGACTGAGAGTGGAGGTGTCCTGAGATTAGCACCTGTAGGCAGGCTCCATGGACCTGTCAGCTCCGGACTGCGCAAAATGCGTACATGAAGCGCTACGTCATGAACGCAAGAAATCTACCCTCGTGGGGGCGCGCTGATATGATTGGCTTAGAATTGAGGAGACATCTGATTTGCTATAGATAGAAAAAATTACAAGTACGAATCGGCTGACCGTCAGGGGAGTCTAAAAAAAAACTCACACGAATGCACAGCGATCCGTGCACAGAAAGCGGTTTGTGTTTGCAGGTTCAGAGGTTTTTAAACGGAAAACAAATATGTGAGGATCAAAAATACACATTTAAAACTTTTTTCTGTATTTGGATTTTATTTACATGTATATGAAACGGAACACATTTGTGTGTGCATTGAAAAACACAATTATGGATCCGGAAATACAAGTGTGAATCCTTTTGTGGATCATGAAATACAAGTGTGAATCCTTCTGTGTGCATGTGTGTATTATGAGACTGTTCTAAGCCCATATTACTGTGGGGTGAGGTGAGGCACAGATGAGCTCTGCCTCACCTCAGAATGTGTCACCCCACAGAAACTGTCTGGAAAGCGGGCCCTAAGCGCATGCCTGTTACCATCTCACTGTAGGTCACCAATGTAATGTTTGTAGATCCCTTTATTAAATGTTTCCTCGCCATCCATAGTCTCTAAATAACTTATTTAACATATATATGATATTTAGGCTCGCTGGTCTCATCATATAACGGCAATGAAAAAAGCAGCAGGAGAGGCAGCCATAACCTCTGCCGCACTGAAGGGGGCGCACGTGAGCCCACAGGTTCATGTTGCTACTGTTATTCTACGCAGAGACGGTAGACACAAACAATAAACTAGACTTTTGAAACTACAGGAAGATAAGGAGGACTTTTACAAAAAACTAATATAGATTGTTGTCCAGAAGGATAGCATGGACTTAATCTGCAAGTCAAGGTAAGACCACAGTTGTAATGAAAAATGGGATCTTACTAAGAAAGAACAATCCAATATTTAGATTTTGGGTATCCTTTTGTTGAACGGTCTGTTTAAAATGAATCGAAGCATCAGACTAAAAAAGCTTTTGAAAATAACCAAATATTTTTCAAAATATAATATTTGTAAATCTGATTCTGAAAGAGTCAGTGCCTCACCAGCCATGAACCTCACCGCACGTCACTGGTGTGAGAGAAAATATATTGAAAACGGAAGGAGTATAGTTGAAACGGAAGGCATGTCATTATCATGCTGTGATTGGTTCAGAAGGTCGAGCGGGGCGGGCTCATGTTCAAAACTTCGGATTCAAATCAACATGATGGAGGGAGATGAACGGGTGTATCTTCGGACCATTTGTTTTTCTTTATTAAAAAAGTAAACTGAAGAGCGTCTGAGAGGCGTTTTTGCTTTTTATTTTTTACCTTACTAAAGAGAACTAAAGAGTTCTCATGAACTAAGTTCTCATGAACCTTTGTGGGAAAAGAATTGCGGTGTGAATGCGCCTATTGAAATCAGGAGAGCAGAAAGCCTACACATCTTCCGGCGCAGACTGAAAACTCATCTCTTTCGACTCCACTCTGAGCGATAGCATTACTAACAAAGAATTGCTAACAAAGCACTTATATACTAATAAAGGACTGGCTTATCTAAAGCAGTTGAGTAGCACTTGAAATGGTTTGGCTCTATGAAACCTGATGTACTTATATGATTCTGTTTTCTTCAAGTTTGTATCTTCTTGGTCGAATGCACTTAAGTCGCTTTAGATAAAAGCGTCAGCTAAATGCAATGTAATGGAGGTTGGGGTCCAAAAAAGATTACCTCTGTCTTGCTCTCGATGAGGTTAAGGACATTTTTGCTCAGCCAGGATTTTATCTCTATCAAGCAGTCCATGCTGTAGTGAGTGTTTGACATTTGCTTTGAGAGGCAGATAGATCTGTACATCGTCGGAATATTGTGTTTCGTGAGAATTGAACCTAGGGGCAGTACGCACAGTAAAAAGAGGATGGGGCCCAGGATAGAGCCTTGGGGAACCCACAGGTAAGAGGGGCTTTAGCAGAGGAGAAAGCACCTAGCTGCACTGAGAAGCTACGATCTGTCAGGTAGGACATGAACCATGCAAGGGCAGAGCCTGTGATGCCTGAGGACTGTTCAAGCCGCGACAACAGGATGCTATGGTCCACAGTGTCGAAGGCAGCTGTCAGGTCTAACAGCACCAGGACAGCTGGGCTACCTAAGTCCGCGGCTAGGAGCAGATCATTAACAACTCTTAAAAGGGCTGTTTCAGTACTGTGCATGGGTTTGAAGCCAGACTGAAACTTTTCATGAATGCCATGCGTGGTTAAGAACGACTGCAGCTGGACATAGACTACTCGCTCCAGGGCTTTGATAAAAAAGGTAGCTGGGAGATGGGCCTAAAATCTGCGAGACTGGAGGGGTCGAGATTTTTCTTTTTAAGTAGTGGCTGCACGACTGCATGTTTGAAGGCAGCTGGGACGCATCCTAAGCTAAGAGAGGTGTTTATTAGTAATAAAATGCTTGCTCTAACTGATTCGAAAACATCTCTGAGAAGGCGAGAGGGAATGCTGTTTGAGGTGCAGTATGTCGGCCGCAGGTGCTTGACACCATCCACGAGATAAATTAGGGATACAGGCTCAAAGTGGTCGAGGACAGCATGGCACAGAGAAGGAGCAGGCTCTGAGGTAGCACTAGTGTGGGCTAGCCTAAGCGCAGATACTTTTTCGATAAAAAATGTAAGAAACTTATCACAGAGTAGTCGATGGCACAATTGAGGATACATCACAGGGATTAGTTATAGAGTTAAGGACATTAAAAAGGACCTGAGGTTTATAGCTGTTTTTGGAGATTAACAGAGAAATGTGCTCTGTTTTGGCTGCTTTGACTGCCGCCTGGTAGTCGGAAAGGCAAGCACGAAGGATTTCTAAGGAGACATGGAGTTTATCCTTCCTCCATTTTCTCTCAGCACGCCTGCAAGCGCGTCTGAGAGCACGAGTACAGTCATTGAGCCACTGCTCTGAGATAACTTTTGTGCGTCTAAGCGTAAAAGGAGTAACACTCACTTCAGCACTTGCCAAACGAGGTGCTGATGTCCATTTAATATTAACGTTTGTGTGTGTCTTCATGTCCTAGGCTCAGACAGACAGTGTGGATGTGAATGTTCCGAACAGTGACGGTATGACGGCGGTGATGCTCGCTGTCAGGGACATTGACCTGTTTGAAGACCTTGCTACACGGTTGACATGGGAACACCGACCTGTGGAAGTGGTCAAGGAACTGCTGAGACTCTCGCCGTAAGGAAACACACATTCATGCATGCATTCAAAAGGCTAGATCAGTGCTTGAATTGGAATAAAAAAGGTGCCAGTACTCTAAATCAGCAACAAGTATTTGGCACAAAGTCATAGTATATCCTATAATGCTGGTGGGTTTGTCTCTTTACTGTATATTTTAGAAAGGCTCACTGTACTTAAACAAAATGACTCAGGGTGCATCTGAGATTAGAGGGGGTGCAGTGGTAAAGTGCTATTTTTATGAGTGGGGAGTGGACCTGACACCCTCTAGTCTAGGGGGGTCCGGGGGCATGCTCCCCCGGGAACATATTTTTTTAAATATTGAAGTTAGATGCATCAATCTGGTGCACTTTGAGAGCAAAATGAAGAGATATATGGATACCTCTCAACATCCATAACGAAACAACTGTAAACAGATTTACTTTTTCTTTATGGATATAAAGGAAAGTAAAGCTTGACTCCTACTGGCTGGTTAAATGACTCCTCGTCCCTGAGGCCACTACCAGTTTTTTGTGCCATTTTGCTGGATTTACTTGTCAATAGCGTTGCTGCACAAAGTGATAGCCCTCTAGTTTAAATCTACTACCCCAAAAGAAACATATGGAGATGGCTTACTATTTAAAAAAAATTGCAAATCTATTTGGGAACAGTGGGGCCGGGCCTCAAATCCTATAGGGGGGTCCGGGGGCATGCTCCCCCGGTAAGATTTTTTTTTAAATGTTGGACTTAAATGCATCAATCTGGTGCATTTTGAGGGGGAAATAAAGAGACTACACCCGTATGAAACAAAAATGTATACATTTAAATAATCATAAAATCATAAGTACATGGCCATAACCAATAACATACAATATCCAATAAGAAAAAACATTTAAACTTGTTTATTTATTTATTTTTGGTTCATTTATAGTTGTCAGTGTGTCTGGGCTCCTGAATCAGCCTCTCCTGTCTCCCTCCTCTCCCCCCTGCTCCTCTTTGAGGTAACAGCAAAGACTAGTTTTAGCTCTCAATAAGTTTATCTTACCTTTTTTCACCTAGTTAACATTTTGTTTGTATTATTCATGCATATTTTACTAATCACTACCCCCTCAAATGGAAATATGTGTTTACATAAATGGTGACCGAACCGTTTGAGACCCACTGAGATAACTTAAACTAAGTTAACTATCTAAACACTCAGAGAGTAATTTACCTCACCAGAGCTGTAGTTATCAGCCCCTCAGTCTGACAGCAAAGGACTCTCCCTCCATCTTGTTGTTGAAACAGCTCCTTATATCCGTTAGCCTCGCTAGCTAGCACCAGATGCTAACAACAATACACGTAACCGGTGCGCGTGCTTTCTCGCTCGCTCGCGCCACACATACACCAACACACACCCTCCCGAGCTTGAATGACACACAGAGACCAATCGAGGGCATTAGTATGATCTTTATGAAAGTGGCAATGTCGGCAGGCCACGTCATGTAGACAGCCAGTCACCCTCTGTGAGGCAGAGTCAGACCCACATTTGCGCTGTGTTGCGTTCACAAGATATACGTATAAAAAAAATCCTCAGGCAACCCAGTCTCATGGCATTTCGTGTTCACCAACACGATTTTTAATCTATTGATTCGTGTTCACCAACACGATTTTCCCCTTTTTTTCGTGTTGCACAGCACGATTTTAAAAGCAATGTATTTCTACTGGTAATGTGTTTCGTGCCTGCAGCACGTCTTTTTCTACGGTCGGGTCGTGGAAGACCGGAAGCTGTGTGGTTCATAAAAACATGTTCTTACCCAATATCAAGCCACAATTATTGCTTTTATTTTAAATCGTATAATTTCGGACTTTTGTTTCCGTCTGTGAGGAAAATAAATGGGGCTCAGAGCCTCAGAACACTGAAATCTGTATTTTTTAAATCTTTTTTTCTTCTAATTTGTTATTCTTTTCAAAATAACACACTGTTATTTACTCACCAATAACACACAATTATCCTTGCTTTTATTTATTGGTTTAATTCCATAATCTCGGGCTTTTTTGGCGTCTTTCAGGAACTGAATTTCAAAATAAAAATAACCGGAAACAGACGTAGGCATTTCGAGCGATTACCCAAGATCCTCAGCTATGGTTTAAGCTCGCTGATTGGATGGTTTAGCCGCAATGCATGCTGGGATTTGGTGTTTATATGATATGAAATCCGGAAAACATTTTAAAATAATAAAATAATACTTAATTCCGAGTGTTCTTGCTTTTCTCTTTGAAAGTCATCACATAATGGCATTGTAATACACGGTTCGGCTGCATTACATATTACAGATCTGCCGTAGGTCTTTATTTATAGAGCCCTGATGAGAAGACCTTTGGAAAAACTGGAAGAAATGCCGCCGAAACTGAATACTTAACGTGGATCATAAATATATCAACAATTAAACACCATCTTCAATTTCTCTTCACACAATACGTCTCCTTGCAGTATCAACCTTAATTCGGCTGACTTTTATATTTGATCTAATTTGTAGATAGGTTATATTTACACCATAACGGTTGTTAGAAATTAAAATCAATGTTTTAATGGAGAAATGTAGTTTAAACATGCCGTCAGTTTTAATGCTC
This sequence comes from Notothenia rossii, assembly GCF_949606895.1. NCBI lineage: Eukaryota > Metazoa > Chordata > Actinopteri > Perciformes > Nototheniidae > Notothenia > Notothenia rossii. The sequence goes on from NC_136904.1 coordinate 70,032,375, forward strand.
TTTTATACTGAAAAACCAGAAATTCTTGTGCACAAGCAGTTAAGCTTTTATTCTGAAAATCCTTCATCTACGGTTAGCATTTAGCATGTGGCTAATATACGATTTCCTGAAGAGGTGAATTTAGTAGCGAAATGATATGGAGTGGTGCAAACCGAAGCCTACTGATTTAACACTACAACTATAGATGTCGAGAGTTTATTTGAATACATTATTGTTTACAGACGAGAGTAGCATGTGACAACATCCGGAATGACCGGAAATCAAACGAGCCGAGAAGTATTTTTTAGAGTATTGATTACAGCGTTTAGAATGTGTTAAATGAAAAGTGATGAAAGAGAATATGAGGAGAAACGGCGTGTTAAGCATATATTGAATGTGAAAAGAACCAATCCTCTGTTTAAATGCAATAACGGACATTGGAGACGAGGCGAGCCGGCTGGCGGGGAGGAGCCAGCAGAGGATATAACAGCACCGGAGGAGAGATCCAGTCTCTTCTCTTCCCTATCGAGGAGCGGATCACAGCTGTTTGCCTGACTGAACAATATCATGCTTGTGACCAACCCGCGCCTTTTTTAATTAAAGTACCCAATTGAACTTTCACAGAGACTCCATTTAGTCTCCTTTTAAAGCTTCTCTCCTGGTCGGGAGAATAACGAACACAGTTAACACGGTGCACAGCTGATATAAAAGGACATTGATTTTCTTTGAATATAAGAATGTAAATACTGAGTCTGAAATAGTATAGCAATATGCTATAAAATTATGTGGAAACATGAATAAAACTACACATCTTCAGATGTTGTACATACATAAGTGTCCTACACCAATAATACAAAGTTATTATAGCTGTGTGTACCTTGTGTGCACCGCCTAGTGGTTAAAGCACGTTATTTAATTATTGTTTTTATGTGTTATATTTGATTAAAAAAATATTAAGAGTACATACTTTCATAGGGGGAAAGTAGAAGGTCTGTGATAGAAATATAGAATATAAAAAATCAAGAAGATACTATAAGTGATCTCTACAATAAAACAGTTTAGAGCAGGATGTACAAAGATATTAATAGAAGGAGGTGCAAAACAGAAAAACGAATTAACCTTTATTTAAACATTAAATAATACTTTAGATTAACGTCCTCTTTTAAATAAGAAAAAAACTTTGGGGGTATCTACAGATAAATATTAAGCCTGACAAAGTACTTAACGTCTAATATATTGCTTTCCTGCAATGTATGTTGAAGCACTTATTTTATCTGATATTATACATATGAATTATACTCTTATGTATGTAGATAGTATAAGAAATGTGCAGAATATGACAGTTTAATGGTGGAGGTACAAACACATATTGATAGATGTCTTGTAATGTGCTGTTGAGGAACCTGTGACCCAAGATTTTCATTCATTGCATACACCGTAGTTGTGTATATGATAAGTCAATAACCTTTGAAAATCTTGAAATCTTGAAAGGGATGTGCAAAATAGCCATTATACAGTCTTTAATGAACTATTAGTAGAGAGTAACGAGTAATGAATATACTTTATTACTCGTTTCCATTCATGTCAATTGCAGATAAATGTTTAGTCTTCTCAAGCACCAACAATCAAATATCTCTCCTGATTGTTGGCACTTGGCAATCAGGTTAACCGCTGTATTGTGGAGTAGAATTACAAAGTAACAATGATATGTCACGTGGGTATATATTAATGCTGCGCATTATGGACACAAGCGATTTTCACCCAATTATTAATTATATGTTTTACATTTGATAACACCAATGTGTTCAATACTGGCAACTTCTAATTGTGGGAAAACCGAAAACGTTCAGTAGAGACGTCCCATGGAACATTTTGCGAAACACAATAGCCAGCATGTGTAATTCTGGGGGGGGGGGGCGTTCGATTCCAGTTTTGGATAGTCTGGCGTGGTTTTGTTCCATTTCAAACAGCTGTTTGACGCTCGGCGTAACCTTGGCGCACTGCCACTCCAACATCCAATCCCAGCACTTGAAGATTAATCACGGGGACTGTAGTCCTAAACGATAGCTGGAGATTATGGGTAGTGTAGTGTCTTCGGCCATCCTAAACTCCTAGAGGCCTACGTCTGTTTCCGGTTATTTTTATTTTGAAATTTAGTTCCTGACGGACGCCAAAAAAGCCAGCGATTATGGAATTAAACCAATAAATAAAAGCAAGGATAATTGTGTGTTATTGGTGAGTAAATAACAGTGTGTTATTTTGAAAAGAATAACAAATTAGAAGGAAAGATTTAAAAATACAGATTTCAGTATTCTGAGGCTCTGAGCCCCATTTATTTTCCTCACAGACGGCAACAAAAGTCCGAAATTATACGATTTAAAATAAAAGCAATAATTGTGGCTTGATATTGAGTAAGAACATGTTTTTATGAACCACACAGCTTCCGGTCTTCCAAGACCCGACCGGAGAAAAAGACGTGCTGCAGGCACGAAACACATTACCAGTAGAAATACATTGCTTTTAAAATCGTGCTGTGCAACACGAAAAAAAAGAGAAAATCGTGTTGGTGAACACGAATCAATAGATTAAAAATCGTGTTGGTGAACACGAAATGCCATGAGACTGGGTTGCCTCAGGCCAGCAGCCCACTTAACAGGCCAGGCCATTGGAAAACCTCCCGGTCCCCCGATGGCCAGTCCGGGCCGTCATGACGTGCCGCCGGCGGCCGGCGCGTTTTACCCATGTGGCCGGTACCACATGGGTAAAAATCAGAAGTGCCGGTACTGCGTACCGGTGAGTACCGGCCCAATTCAAGCACTGGGCTAGATACTCACTACTAACAGATTTTCTGAAGACTCAGCTCTATATATTTTGTCTTTGTCCAAAGAGATTTTTATCTTGAATGTAGGTAATAGAGCTTGTGTCACGATTCTTGTGTTATGTCACGTTTTTAGTTTTGTATGTCTTGTATTGGGTTTATTTTGCTGTTCGGTTCTCCCTGTCATGTTTTCCTCCTTGTGTATTGTCTGGTCCCTCTCCCTGTGTTTTTCCTCCCGTCGTTAGTTTCCCTGGTGTGTCTAATTGTCTGATTGTGTTCACCTGTTGCCCTTGTGTTTCTCCTCCCCTGCCTGGCTGTTTCTCGTCTCGTGATTACCCCTCCCTGTATTTAGTCTTGTCTCTTCCTGTGTTCAGTGTTGGTTCATCTTTTGTTGGTGACTGAGTTCACCGGGGAGTGTTCTGTTTGTCCGAGTTTAATTCTTATCGTTGAAATAAAGGTATTATCAGTATTATCTACTTTTGGGTCCTGCTTGTTTCACTCTACCGTAACAGCTTGAGATTGCTAATGTTGGTGTACCAAATGTAAATGTGAATGTACATTTCTGTAGTTCTGTATCAACTCAACGTGTTCCATCTGCCTTTAAACTTGTTAATCAGTGATCTGCGGGTACGAGACCACAGCGGCTGTTCTGCTATCCACTATGCTGTTAACATCAGCAGTCCTCTGAAGGAGGAGATCATTCATATGATGGTGGAGGCATTAAGTCACGCAGGTAAACACTCGCAAAAATATTGAAGTGTTTGCATAACAGTCTAAATCATTGTCAATACTGCTGCTTGGTCCGGGGCCCTATGCTTCAAACTATGATGCTCAAAGTACAGTATCCCGCTTAAGTTCGTTTTTGGACTTTTCAAGAATGGCCTGTTCATTTTGGCTAGTTATGGGCAGAGTCTTTTAAAAAAAGAAACTTCTGAGTTCACAGGAAATGTACACTCATTAGATGCAAACAATCTTACAACATTACCCTACAACGTTTTTTAGATTTATGCAACAAAACTATATAGAGAAGTTTCGCTAAAGCTGTTGTTAGCTACACAACTTGTGCTAATGCTAGGAAAGGTTATGTACCTTCGAATCGTTTTTGTTATATTTTTTTAAAACACTCTTCTTACATATTTTTGTTATTTGTCCTCAAAAATCAGTCCCCTCAGCCCTACAGAGCATTTCAGGGGCTTTTATTTGAACTAATTTATTTGGTTTTCACGGAAACAGAAATGTAACTTGTTTGTTTCTCTACCATGGTTATCATCAGTTTATTATCAAGTTTACTGAATTAACTCCATTATGATGATACAATGTCAGTGTTCTGTTAACAGATATTGTGGCCCTAACAATCTATAAATGCTGCTTTATTGTGGGAAAATTCCAATCTTAATTCCAACTGTACATGTAATCTGCTTTGGAAAAGTCCGGCTTACCCGTTTATTTGTTCATTCTCATGTTTCTTTCAAAAATAATTGTAATCAGATTAGAATCATGCTGTTAAAAAAGTTAACAAAAGTTGTTGTAAGATCAAAGAGAACATGCATGCTGTTTCCCACGACTACCGGGCTCTTTTTTCCACTTTAATGACATGAAAATGTGACCTGTATTAAAACGTGGAAACTGAGAAAGAGACCACAATACTTTTGTACATCATTTAGAGTTAGCCATTAGCAGCCTTAAGTAATCATAATGATATTGTCTCTCTCTTATCACATTAAATGAACAAATGTTGCTCACACTGTCTTCGTTCCTCATGTTATCGGCCTTACTTTGGTTACTGATTCACTGATCAGTTACTTATTAAACTGGGAGTTTAATGCAGAACAAACATGAAGCATATCGGCACACACTTCTAAAAATATCTTCCTATTCATGACTATGTTACTTTCCTCTTCCACACACATACACACAAATGGCATACCAAGTTCATTCATGACTCTGTTTTCCAGAGTAAAACCTCAGCAGTAGCACTCAAAGTCTGCACTTATGTGGGAGGGTATAAGAAAGGCTTGTTTGTGTTATGTGTGTGTGAGCACGCTGCTGAGAGCCTTCACAAGAGTGTGTGAGTCAGAGTTTATGCCGAGGATGGCGATACAGCAACAAGCAGTGACATAGAGAGGATGGAGAAAGAGAGATGTGAAACAAACAGAGGTCAAATGTTCTGTTTTTATGGAATTTCACAACCCTAACTTTTCCTCACCCTGAGTAAATAGTACAGAGTCCAGTTATGTAGACCAAATCTGGAATGGCAGCTTTTCAAGTGTTGACCGGTTCCTGTTGTAACAAGGATCAACATTTTGACTTTGCAATGTGTTATTACAAGCTATAAAGTATTAAAATAATTTCTGATTTTGCACAGACGGTGCCTCCATGTCACCTCTAGCCCTTGAGAAGTACTCAAGCCAGGATTCTGACTCAGAGTTTGGAGATTCGGACGTAGAGTTGGACCTTGAGAGCCTTTATCATAGCCGGTCAGTTGCTGCCTCCCCCACGCAGACACCATCCCATCAGGACGGCTTTCTACTATACAGCCACACAGGGGTAAGTGATAAATAACGAGTTAGAAAATACTTTAAAATTGTACATGGCCCAAAAGTAATGGGAATTTTTGTATTGGATTTTGGAATATCTCAGAAAATAAGCTCTGTGGTAAACATGTTTATGATACTCGTAGGCGTGTGGCGCAGTGAATAAAGCCTTGGTGTTGGGATCAGGTTCAAACCCCACTGCAGTCAGCATGTCATTGTGTGCCTGGGCAAGACACTTCACCCCAAATTGCTCCTGTGGGGATTGCCCACAGTATTTAGTATAAGTCGCTTTGGATAAAAGCGTCTAACAAGTAACATGTAATGTAATGTAATGTAAATACTCTCATGTTTAGTTCAGCAATATTTTCCCTACTATACATATAACCATTAATTGATCATTTATGATTTTTTAAGCGTAATTGCAATTACCAGAAGTTTTAGGCTAACGTTAGGCACAGCACCACCACTAAGTTAAAGGTGGCTAATGTTTGCCGTAAAGATGTTTAGCAGTTGTTGGCCGTGTCTCAATTCAGGGGCTGCACCCTTCGGAGGCTGCATTTGTAGCAGAAGGCTGTCCCAATTTAAAAAAAGATGAGACTCCTCAGAATGCGGCCCACAAATGCAGCCTTCTTTTCCCGGATTTGAAGGATACATCTGATGTATCCTTCGCGGTCTACCATATCCCAGGGTGCAATGCGCGCAGGGAAGAGTGAGTTTTGAAAGGGGTAAGTGATAAATAACAAGTTAGAAAGTACTTTAAAATGGCGGTCCGGTCTCCCCAGCAGAGTGGATTTAAAAGCATCAGCAAGCGGAGGAATTACTAATAAATGTGAGTATTGGGTTTTAACTTACTTTAGAGGTGACCTATCATGCAAAATGCACTTTTGTACGTCTTTTATACATTAATATGTGTCCCCGGTGTTCCAGGGAACTCACCAAGTGTCAGAAAATACAACCCTCTCAATTTTCCTCCATACCCAAATCTCTTGAAAAGGGGCTGCAACGGATCTGATACAGACTGATCCAGATTTGAACACTTCTGTGACGTCACAGAAGTGGCGCTACGGCTATTGGGCCAACTCCACCAATCAGGAGGAGACAGCCACGGACATTGCCGTTCGAAAGCGCTGGAGACGCTGTAGTACATATGCCAGGCCTGTAGAGGGTGCTGTTCGCAAAGAATCAGCCCATGAAAAGACAGTGTTAAATTGAGCGAAATGAGGAATGGCTAAAATGAATGATCTGTTTGGTATTTTGAAAAATAAAAAGTATAAATATGCCTTATATAGGTATGGTCCTACATTATATTATTCAAATATAGCATGATAGGTCCACTTTAATTTAACTAACGTCACACACGTCAAATCCAAGGGGCATTAAAACGTACATTTTCGTTAAATAACACGGATAAATATGTGACGTTAGTGATGCTAACTAGCTAGCTGGACGTACTGCACTGTTGTTTACACTTTTTTTTTTTCAGAAGTTTACTAAAGTCATACAGAGATCTTGGCTCTGTTATAGATAAGTTATACTTTATATTACATAAATAGACCAGAGTGAAAACATTTAGACCTGTATAGCCTACAGTACGGTGGGATTTATAAAATGCTACTTTGACGTAACTTAGCTGCTGTTTGCTTTATTTATTTCTCTGACATTTTGCAATGTTTTACTGTTTACTAAACTTGGGGACAACATTACAACCTTTTTATTCAGCTCATGCTGCTTTGAGGTAGGGCTAAAAAAGTGATTTGATCATCTTTTATTTAGGTTAAGTTTATTTAATTTATCCTAATCCCATAATAATAATTCAATCAAAAATAGACAGCATCCTTTTGCCGGATTTTTAATGTTGGAGTGCTGTCAAAGGGATGCAAGTGTGACTGTCACTTCATCTCTTTAGTTTTTAAAAAACCAAAACAGTACATCATTTTAAATGATCCTTTAATAATTGTTTGTCTGTAATGCTTAGAGTTACATTTTGCAATAATACGTTTGCAACCCTGTGTTGAATATGATTAATTCACTTTTTTCTTTTTCTCTTGTTTTTCTCTGTAATTAGCGCAAATCTGGAGAAATGGATCTGCTGTGTCCGGCAGTGGCTCAGTCAGTAGGGGCTTGGAATGAGCCGTAGGGTCGCCGGTTCAAGTCCCCGAACATACCTAAATATGGAGTGTGGACTGCTACTTGGAGAGGTCTCAGTTCACCTCCTGCCCTGCCGTGGTGCCCTTGAGCAAGGCACCGGACATCCCCCTTCCCCCCCACTCCCATTGCTCCCTGGGCGCTGTACAATAGCTGCCCACTGCTCCTAGTACTAGACTCCTGGTGCTAGGATGGGTTAAATGCAGAGGCCAAATGTCACTGTGTGTGCTGTGTGCTCTGCATGTGTGACCATTGAATAGGGTTTCATCCCTCCCATTCTATTCTATCTGTCTGTCTATGCTGGAGAAGGACCCCTAGGTGCTGGAGAAAGCAAAACGGCGATCAGGAACATCCTCTTAAGTTAACTGTCTTAAATTCAGTTTAATTTTATTAATACAAAAAATAGGTCATAGAAAATGTTTAATTGTGTATTTCAGCAGAGCAGGGGGTCACGGTGCTGCTGGACCCGGAAGTGCTGACCTGGTGTCAGTGGGACATCATCTGGGCTGGTTTAGGGGAAAAAGGAGAATATAAACTGTTATAATCACAGCTATTAAGATTAGAACACTAATATTGTTAAGAATCAATCTATACAACATGCTTTTGTTCATTTAAAAAAGCATATTGTTTTTTTAGTACAGAAAAATTAAGACTTATTTTAAATATGAAATAATATGATTAAGTGACATCAGCTATATACAATTTACTTTTTAATTTAGTAATGTAACATTACTGGGGGCGAAAGGAACAGCTTAATCTTATTTACCTGGCCATGGTCCTCTTTATTTCATCGCCGTAGACTATGGTCTACCACCGTTACAGCGGAATATCAGTTATGTGTTACAATGGCGTTAGCAACCAGAAAATGACACCAGTAAGGACAAACAGATGAGAATGCTGCGTGGGGTCTGGGTGCCGTGTTGGCGGGACGTTGCGCGGCTCGCTGCTGCGAGGAACGGACAGTGTGAGCTGGGTTAATTTCCTGCTTGCTGTGTGGGATCTGCGAGACAGCGAGACAGCGAGACATCGCGAATGGACGCGGGAAGGGGGGGATGCTGAGGGGGCTGCAGCACCCCCATCTGCGAGGCTCCACTAGCAATCCGCAACCCCCCCCCACAAGGAACTCGAAGTTGTAAAATACTAATTGATTCCCAGGTTTTTTACTAATTTCTGCTCCACTCTATTGGTAGAATTGCACTAATTTAAACAACGATCTCACACAAGAAAACACTTATGATCCGCCTTGATATTGATCGGCTGTATTGTGTGTGTGTGTGTGTGTGTGTGTGTGTGTGTGTGTGTGTGTGTGTGTGTGTGTGTGTGTGTGTGTGTGTGTGTGTGTGTGTGTGTGTGTGTGTGTGTGTGTGTGTGTGTGTGTGTGTGTGTGTGTGTGTGTGTGTGTGTGTGTGTGTGTGTGTGTGTGTGTGCGTGTGTGCGTGTGTGCGCTTGATGGCTAACACTTAGCTGCCATGTTGCAGTACTATGGGTGTCTCTATAGATGCTGCAGAAAATCAGGGCCAACACAGCTGCTTAGCAGGAAGAGCAGAGCAGGTGGTTAACGGGGAAAAGCGTCTGTATATGTATCAAAGGGGTCAACGGAGACAATCAATTGAACATATACAGTGTTAAGGGACTGTTTGCCTATATCTGCCGTAGAAATGCCTCTATAATTGATGAATTGGATATAATGGAAATAGATATCATGATTAGTTTTGGCATGAACCGTCTCTTTAAAAGTTGAAATGTTAACTACATCATGAGAGCTATATCTAAATCTATAGCTCTTTCTGTACACGTGCAAAAGCTCCAGTTTGAAAGTTGAATGCATGCCTTTGTGGTTTGTTTTTTTATAATCTCTTGTTGGTTTGCATTCCGGACAAGCTTTGAGAAAGTGTTCACTGAATAAATGAGCACTAAATAACTACTTTATTCTAGTATAACTAATGTGTGCTTTTCTTCTATATATTAATATATTAGCATATTGTGTAGTATGACATGCCATCTTTTGACTTGCTATGCCACTTTTGCTTATATGCCACGTGTGCTGTAACAATGTACATTTCCCCACTGTGGGACTAATAAAAGATTTCTGATTCCGATTCAGATTTTTGTTTCTTGATTACAGAAAAGATAACACAGATGACTGATTTACCATACATACTACATGACTTCGACCAGCAACGTTTTATTCTAAAACTAGGACATAAATGTCCCTGATATGGGACTAATAAAGGATTTCTGATTCTGATATAATAAATTGCTCACTTTTGTTCCTTCCAGGAAGAACTGGAGTCTCCTGGTTACTCTCCTCTATCTGACCATCATAAAGGTCTCAGCCAAGGTAAGGACTCTTTCAAGGACTCCAAGAGTTTTAGTAGGTTAAAATGTGGACTTTTGATGTGTGACAGTGGTGTGAGACTGTTCTGCTTTCTTGGGCTTCAGTGAGATTGTTAGAGAAGGATCAATATTGCATTCTATTTCTATAGGGGAAAAACCTAAAGAGAAAACACAAACAGGTGATGTTGGTTTCTTGCCAACTTACTGCTTTAAACTGCACCTTTTTTTTACGGTTTTCGGCATTTAATAGTGACAAAAGCCCCCAAATAGGCCACCAGATCAGGTACCTTGTAAAGGAAGGGGAGTGAGGGGGCGTGACTGGGTGGGTGGGGTCTCACACACAATACCACCTCTCTGCTGAGAAATCTGCCTGCCGATCGTACACCTCAAAACAACATGCTGGAGACGCAGAGCGGATAGAGCAGATAACTAAAAGACAGCGTTATTGGAAGGAATGGATATGTTGAGAATACAGAGGGCGAAATCAGAATCATTTGGTCGTGGAAAAATAAAGGAATAACTAGTGAGGAATTATCAGATTTTCTAAGAGTGATCTGGAAATGGGAACAGAGTGGACAAACAGGTTAACAAACAGGTAAAGTTGTATTCTCTGATTAGTTTTAATATGTTGTAACATACAGAAAAACTGGGGAACTGTTTAAAATAACCCATATAGTTAATGACATGTCTACAAGACATCTCTGTAAAACAAGCGATAACAGTATTTTTCTAAGAATGTTGTATCAGAGATTAATTGTCACAACAATTATGTGTATTGTGTCTTTTATTTTTTTTACAATTTTAATACATATAAGCCTTTAATATTTTACAAATGTAATCTTTGCTATTGTTTTTTTGTTATGTCTTACACTCCTTTAAATGCCCCATGAATGGAACTAGTTTTTTAAAGTAGAATCCTTTTCAGGCCAGAAATATGAAATACAGTATGTAATTGAGTTTTAAATCTATGCGTGACCAGAGAGAATACAATGGATTTAGGATTGTGTGTGTGTGTGTGTGTGTGTGTGTGTGTGTGTGTGTGTGTGTGTGTGTGTGTGTGTGTGTGTGTGTGTGTGTGTGTGTGTGTGTGTGTGTGTGTGTGTGTGTGTGTGTGTGTGTGTGTGTGTGTGTGTAGGAGATAAGGGAATCCCCCTCTGTTTCCAAAACGCCATGGAAACGCTGAGAGACATCAGGCAAGCCTACCAGGATGCAGGGAGAAGAAGCAGGTGGGCATGGTGAAATCAAACACATCTCTCACACACACACACACACACACACACACACACACACACACACACACACACACACACACACACACACACACACACACACACACACACACACACACACACACACACACACACACACACACACACACACACACACACACACACACACACAGTGTGTATTTTCTGTAAAGATGTGCTAATTAAAGGGCTGATAGTGTTGACAGTGCAGACACAAGTGAACACACCAACATCTGTTTATACGTGAGCCCAAAACATTTGTGTACCCACAAACATTTTATGCGCATACGGTTAACTCCCCCAACATACAGTCTCTTGTATAAACAGCACCCTCACCCTGGGCTAGTCAGCAACAGCCTCCTACTCAACACCAACCAAGGAAAACTGTCCTCTCCAGTTACACTCCTGTCCTGTATGCAGGCACCTGTCCCTGTGTCCAGAGGACAACCTGTTCTACCCAAACAGCTTAGCAATACAGGGACAGGGGGAGAGAGGGTTCTGGTGAATCAGCTCATTGTCTGTTACTCACCACTATATAAAGTCCAAGCTCTCTGAGGAGAATAGGCCTACAGGTCTTTGAGCAGGTCTCTAATTTCACAGCATCAGCTTCCAGATGGGAGGAAAATTAGGCTATTGGTATTATGTTCAGTTCAGCACAAGGCAATACAACTCATGATCAGAGCCAAAAGAACTCCCCTCATTGGCCTGTACATACAATCTTTCTGTCAAAGGCTTGATAACAGAAAACCTTACTGTATTGTGTCCTTTTCTGCTCACCAGAGGAGGTTTGTCTTTACCTCACCTTGGGGACAACGGCAGATGCTGGAGCCATCTGGATCCTTCTCCCTCACCTGGTTTGCTGAGTACCAGGACCTCCTGTCTGCCAGTACCTCCTAAACACAGGTACATACAGTAGCTGGACTCATTATTTAAGTAAATAATCAATTGTAGATAGCCAGTTTGTTTAAATAACAAATAAACAAAGTAAAAAATACATATTTCTGAATGGAAAAGACCGAAAGATTTAACATATTTCGAGAAATCCTAACAGACAATGCATATAAATGCTTCTTTCCATCCACTACATGGAATTATAAGAAGTTGGTTCATCGAGATAACCAGATGACAGTCCTCTAGTTAATGTAGTATACAATTGTCAGAGAAGAAGACAAGATAGTGTCATTAAAATAGCTTCAGTCGTACCTCAAAGGGTTAAAAACAATACAAAGAGTTGATGGAAATTCTTGTCATTCCTGTTTGCTTATAAGTAAAGTTTCTTCAGATCTTTATGGAGTGATTAAGAGACAGTTTGAATCCACCAATAGTATTTGTACTTTTTTTTTTTTTTTTAAATAAAAACAAAAAAAACACAGGTGGATGGAAATGCACCTTCAGTATAAGTTGCTGTTTCTTTTTTTGTGTGTATATAAGTGGCACTTAAACCAAATCTACAAAAAGTTTGATTTGGACTTTCCACTCACAGAAAGAGAACAACAAGTGTGGTGGCTGCACCCACATCCTCCCCCAGCCTGCTGTCTGTGACAGAGCCCAGCCCGCTCAGCCAATCAGCACCCAGCATCCTGGAACCACTGCTCTGTTCCAACAGTTTGATGCAGGCCAGAGCACACATCCAGAGCCGTATGTGAATGTGGTTATTTAAGCTTTGACTGATTTAATCTTTTAAGAATTAAGAAGCAATACTATTTTTAAAATTAGATGTGAATTCATTTGGATTATTCCTATGTTAAAATATATCCAAAAGGAAACATTGTTATATGTTGTAAATGTTATTATTAAACTTGGTGGTAGGTTTAGGATATTGTTTTTGGTTTAACTTTTGAATTAAAAGTAAATGTTGATGTTATACAATCACTGGCTATAGAAGGATGACACCATCTGTGTTTAGATTAGCCCCCTATAAGCCTCAGTTTCAATCCAATTCTAATTGGTCTCATGGGAAAATTATGGCTCAATTTACACCAGAAAGGAAGTTGGCAACCCTTATGCTACTCCATTCTAAATATATGTTTTCTTCCTGTCTGCAGGACTGGGTTCTCAAGAAACTGAAAATGAACAAAAGGTGAGTAACAACCAAAAGCCTCCTTATATCTTGTCATACTTACATTCAATTGGTCGTCTCACAAGTCCTTACTGTCAATGTCCCTTCTTGCAGGGTCCCTTACTGTCTCTGCATCCCAGAACCCCCAAGCTGTTGGCCCCACTGGACAGCAGGCCCTGGGACATTGCTGCCCTGCCAGCACTTAAACACCACGTTCCCCTGAAGCCCATAAACCAGAGCCCCCTTTGCTCCAGGACCCGGCTGAGGAGAGAACGGTTGTTCCGTGGAAGCCCACTGACTACTAACGGAGGAAGTGAGGAAAGCGGGTCCGGCAGCAGCCAGAGTTCCATCGACCTGGAGGACGAGGAAGATACAAAGAAGATACGAGCTTCGGGAGAAAGTCCTCTTAAGTTTGTTGGAGAAAGATTGTTGCGGCAATCCAACAGCACGAGCGCCACCGAGGCTGATTTGGTTTGGGATAAAGGGCAGCATTTTAAAGTTCAGTCAAGAATCAGTCATATTCCACTGATCCACAGATCAGTACATGACCTGGACGGAGACCCTATCAGTGATCTTGACAATGCTGAACCAGCTATAAACCCTCACTCTGAAGGCAAAGCCAACAGAAGGATTTTTACAAAGGAGACAGATGAGAGTCAGTCCTTTATGAACTATGCACAAAAAGGAGACATTGTCGACATTGAAATACCTATCAAATCAAAGTCTAAAGAGGAAAATAACTATGTGGGTTGCACCCCAGAGCCTGGGACTGAGATTAGCCATAGCATAACATTTATTATCAAGGATGACAATAGGGATGTTATTGCATACCGTGAAGGAACTTCCACAAATAACCCACAGCAAGTTAAACGGACAGAACGGAGAATGAAGGATTCCTGTTATGAAATAAACGGCGTAGGTAGCCCAATCATTTGTAGCAAGGATTTGACGTTAACTGCTAGCAATACCGAGGAGAAAATACAATTATTTACTTCAGCTGTAAAACTTCCTCAGTCAGACATGGATCCCAAGAAAGATGAGAAGATGTTGAAAGCCTTAAAGCCTGTCCGAAACAAGGACAGAAGAAGTAGCACAAACAGTGAAATGAGAGAAAACATTCAAACGAACCAGCAGTCCTTCAACATGGAAGCGCGCAAAGAGCGAAGCATCCTCAATCGGAATAAGTCCACAAGTAATCTGAAGAACTCTTCACTTTCCGCACAAGGTGAAGATAAAACAAGGAAAAGCCCAGAGCTAATTATTGGCGGAGAGACTGTCATAAAAGGGAAGTCAAAGCTTAAAGTTGCATGTTCTAATAATGGCACCATATCACCTAGGAAGAAGTTTAATGATCAGAGCAAAATACAAAATCCTGAGAAGATGAACAGCAACAGAATTCCACCAGTTAGGGAGGTGAAGACCATCTGTCAGTTAAAGAGACCCATAGCAGGCAAACCAAGGTCTAAATCTGCCGTGGACTTCATCACCTACAAAGACATGTTTAAGCAGATCCATAGTGGGGATGAAGGACCAGCCATCTACGAGATGTTTGCTGGTCCCGTCTATGATAACCTTCGAGTTTCTAGCTCCTGTGAGAAAGTCAAGGACAGACAAGTGCAGTCTGCTCCATCCAAGAGGACGCCACAGTGGCATAAAGTCAAACACAGAACATCGAAACAAGCACAGAGGAGAAGTCCAGGGAGCATGGTTATTTCAGCTAAAGGCAAACCAAAACATGCGTCCTCTAGGGTGAAACATCTCCACACACCTGTGCCAAGAAAAGTTATTCCGAAAAATAAGAATATGCCTGTATCAGATAGACTCAAAGAAGCTGAACTATCTAAGGATGTTGACATTTTCCGTGGTAGTGCTCAAGAAACCATTTTGTCTACGATCGAGGAAGCTCTTTCTAGACATGGGTCTGAAACAGTCAAATCTGACGAAAACACATTGACCAATCCAAGAGCTTTATCTCATTATACTCACCCCCATATGAACATGCAAGAAATAGAAAACCCAAACCGACCAGTTTCTGAGCCTGTGTTATCTCAAAGCCCCCAACAGGCAAAGATCCAAACCTGGGCTTCTTCCAGCAGTGGTGACCACACCATTGTGTCACCAGTTTACAAGAAGTTTCTGGATGAGGTGGGGGACGGGCCACTTACAGATGACCTGCTGCAATGTCTGGCTGAGGAGCTGATCTCATTGGACGAGAGAGATGTATACATAGAACCTGAGAGCCTGGAATCGGATGGAGAAATCAATTCTATATCAGTAAGAAAAACATAAAAGATAGATTATCAAGTTCATGAGTAACCTTCTCATAAATTAAATATTAATTATCTGTTTTTAATTGCAGGTAAAGACCCCAGACAGTGGTGCTCTGCTTGGCTCTGTGTTGGTTGTAAATGACGCGATCACATGGACAAAAGGTGAAGTACTCGGCAGGGGAGCCTATGGGACAGTAAGTATGGACTAACACAGTTAGGCTATACAATAATGACACAGTACAACACCATCCTAAGATATAAACGATTCACACAACCATGCAATCTATACTAATAGTTGAAAAATACTCAAAGCAATATATGTCTGCAGACATTGATGCTCCAGTAACCCTGCCGACCACTGCTTCTTCTTCCCAGGTGTACTGCGGCCTGACCAGCCAGGGCCAGCTGATAGCTGTGAAGCAGGTGAGCCTTGATTCCTCTGACCCAGATGCTGCCAAGACAGAGTACATTCGTCTGCAGGGGGAGGTGGAGCTGCTTAAAACTCTAAGACACAGCAACATTGTGGGTTTCCTGGGTACCTCACTCCAACAGCATGTGGTTTCCATATTTATGGAATACATCCCAGGAGGATCCATCGCCAGCATCCTTCACAGGTTAGTTATTCACAAGTCACAACCACCTACAAGTTACCCAGGAATGTGTTGCAAGAATAATTTGGGAATATTTCCCCCAAAAATGTACATTAAATTACTAACCCTGTATATCCATTGATATTTGAGGAAAGCTTTTGTGTTACTCCCATGCCACCATGGTTTACTAAGAATCTTGGTGTACAACAAATTGGTGTATTTAAGAAATAGCGGCAAAACAGTAACGGTTCAGTAAAATGTCATATTTGGAACAAAGTGAGCACAACTGTATAAATGAGACTATACTGAAAGGGTTGTGTGACTGTTTGTAGACGGAAGTTTAGTTATGTTTAAGTTTTAGTTTAAGTATAGTTTTGTGTTGCTGGATGCACCCCCATATACTGGAATTCATCAATAATTGTTCAGTTTTTGGATTCTTTTGTTTACCATTGAGGCATTCAAGAAAGGTTTTCTTCAAGAACTCAACACACGTTAAGTAACATAAAAATCTGAGGATTCAAGAATGGTCTGTTACTAACCTTCAACCCCACTTGCTGCCTTCAGGTTTGGTCCTCTGCCAGAGCGTGTCCTGGCCTTGTACACACATCAGATTCTGGAAGGGGTGGCCTACCTTCACCTGAACAGGGTGATTCATCGTGACTTGAAGGGAAACAACATCATGCTGATGCCCACTGGCGTCATCAAGCTCATCGACTTCGGCTGTGCGCGTCGTCTCAGCTGCCTGAACCACACCGCTAGCAACAGTGGAGATCTGCTGAAGTCTGTCCATGGCACACCTTACTGGATGGCACCAGAGGTAGATTCAGAGACCATTTGGGAGGTCTTCTAATAAGTAAAGATGGTGTTGCTTTTCTTGGCAAGACGAGCCTAACATAGCATTCAAGTGCTAAAATCTGCACCAGTTAGGCTACCACTACCCGGATTTGGTCAGGTCCTATGCCCTAACTCAGGGGTTGCCAAACTTCTGCAAACGTTATTATTAAGAATAATTGAAAAAATATATATAAAAAAAATTAATACATTTTTTTTAATTTTCCATTTTTGTTTTGTAATCATCTCGCGACCCCCACTCGGGGTCTCGCGACCCCCACTTTGGAACCCCTGCCCTAACTAACCAATGGGCTTTGGTGGGTCATTGCCTTGTATGCAGGGCTACTCTGGCCAAAAAAAAATATCAGATTTATAATCAAGCTTGGAAATGCTTTCTTTCTTTTTTTTTGCAATGTTCCAATTACTTTATTTTCAGCAAATATCAAATTGCCTTTTTAATCTTTCCACTCCTTAGGTTATCAATGAGACAGGATATGGCACAAAGTCTGATATATGGAGTGTGGGTTGCACAGTGTTTGAGATGGCCACAGGAAAACCACCACTGGCTCACATGGGCAAGATGGCTGCCTTGTTCTACATAGGGGCTAAAAGAGGGGTGATGCCCTCCTTACCAGATGGGTTTTCAGATAACGCAAAGGATTTTGTACAAATCAGCTTGACAAGGTGAGAGCTTTTGTCATCCCTGGTCTGTGTGAACTGTTACTGTCATACACCTACGTACTATTTCAATCTATAATATTAAACGTACAGTGCTTATAAAGAGTTTTGAACTAATAGAGTTTAAAACCTAAGTCTAATTTTCTACTTTGAGCCATTTATTGGAATCATTTTGGTTATCTTGATTTGTTTTCTCTTAACAGCGACCAGAGACTACGGCCATCTGCAGACCAGCTGCTGAAGCATTCATTCATCCCCCAAAATAAGTTTGGGGCGAACTCCTGGGAGAAGCAGAAAAAAAGCTGCTGTGGTCACCCAGAGGGTTTGTGCGGCTAACAAGTTCCATCTCCAACAGAATGTTTAGTTCAAGGACACATTGAGGATTTCATTTGAATTGATGAATCAAATTATTATTAAGCATTCTTTTGCGTCCCTTAGAGGGGTAGACACCAACCCCATTGATGCAGTAGTAGTGTTTGAGCATTGGGCTTATGGTCATTGTATTCTTAAAATGTTGAGAAACACTTTGAACCATTTCACTTTTGCCTAATAGAACATATAAAATGTGAACAGATAGATTTCATGTTTTTTTACCGATTTTGTAGATTTTCCATAGAAATCTCATGTGTGCCAATCTTATAAATGCCTTGATTTAAAATGTATACAATGCAACTCTCAGCTGCCTGTCACACACTAATCTATATTGCTGCATCATTTTCAAAAGCTAGTTCTGAGTTATTGAGGAATCAATGTGTAGAGTTTGCTAATGCATCAACTAACCCACATTAACTTATTGCTAGAACGTGAATCAAACATGTTTATTTTCTTCGCAACCGTAGTAACATTGTTATATGCAAAATAAAACTACAACAACCAGGGTTTATACTGTGTCAGGGTAATGGCAACTTTGAAGTTTATTCATAATATTGAAATGAAAAAGAGAAAAAAGGACAAGAGGGGTTATGCTTATTTGTCCTCAACTGCTTTGCTGTGTGCCCTAAATCCCTAACAACGGTGCGACCAATCCAGCCTTGAGTACTTTGCACAAAGAGACCAAGTGAAAAACAGAAGGGGTCAAGATTTGAGAACATTGCAGAGTTTAATGTATGAAACTGAAGACATGTTCGGACAGGTACATGGCTGTAAATGTCAATTTAACCAATTGGATGAAGACAAAACCTAGTTGGGGTGTTAACATTGCAGATGCCAAAATATCCAGCAGTTATTGGTTGCATATAGCCAATTGGTCCTGGTTCGATTGTTTTTTTTCTATATAGTACCGTGTTATTGGCTGATTGAATCATACTTACATGTATCCC
Organism: Notothenia rossii; assembly: GCF_949606895.1. Taxonomy (NCBI): domain Eukaryota; kingdom Metazoa; phylum Chordata; class Actinopteri; order Perciformes; family Nototheniidae; genus Notothenia; species Notothenia rossii. Next base: position 70,051,182 of record NC_136904.1, read on the forward strand.
ATTTAAGGGCTGACATCTAAAGGCTACAGCTTCACGTCATGAAATTTCATGACTACATTTCATTTCATGTGATACACTTCAAAGAAAAAGGGTTATGTAAACTTAAATAGCACACTACTACTGTCTTTGTCAGTTGTTTGTCTTTTTGAGGCACAACCTTTGGCATCCAGCTTAAAGGTCTACTTATAGGTAAAGAAAAAAAAATTTTTTGGTAGAAATTGCATCACTGATGTTATAATAAGTAGGTGTTGGATGTGCCTGTGTCACTGAGGGCATCAACTGATATTCCCTGTGATGAAAAGCACAGTACAGGTCCCCCTTCAGGAAGGTGTAAGAAGCACATGCCACTGGGATGCTGCAATCATTCACCAGATGACACCCAATCCGTTGATCAACAAAATAAAAGTATTTTATAGGTATTATAGTTATCTTGTTATACTTACAAGCAGCTCCAAACCTGAGTAGTCATATTTTTTTCTTTAAACATACAAAAACGTATGTACATTTATCTCCACTTTCTGTAAACAGCAAGTACGTATTCTCCTTTTAAATCCCTTTGATGATTGAAACATGCAAATCATACGCACAGTACTAAAGTATAAAAAATAAATCAAGACAAGAAAGAGATTGAGGAGATGAAAATTCACACCTAAAAAATAAAAGTTGCATCCATCAACAGTATTAATTGGAAGGCCAGCCAACATAACTTCACAACTTGAACTCCTCTCCAGCTGGTAACTGCCTTCCTACATACAACCGCAGAAATGGGATTCAATTAAATTAATCGTTAAAAAAAAGAAGGAAGAAAGAGCACCTTAAGTGCCTCTTATAGTACTTTTTCCCATACTGAGATCTGAAATGCAGGGAAGTACTTTCCCCTCGATGAAAACGCACACATTCACCCAACTTTGCACATTCCGAGACTCATTTGAGGAAGGAGAACCAAGCAGCAATTCAACACTAACAGAAAGAAAGGACTGAGCATTAGGGCCCAGAGATCTGACGGTCAGGAAGCATAATTTTTTTCATCTTTCTTGTCTCAGAAATTGAGAGGTCCAACAATACTTATCTTTTTTTTTTGTTGCAGATACGCATTTCTGCCATTCAGTAAAGGGTTTATCATGACATAAAGAGTTATTTTTCACAGGGCACTTAACAGGGAGCATAGTCTGAGCTGTGGGTAGTTTGGGCCATGGCTGCAGAGAGGGGTCTCTCAGTGTCTCTGCTCTCCCACTTCATGTGGCGATTCACTAGGAGGAGGAGGAGGGTACTGCTGAGAGGTCCGCAGCCCACCTGGGTGTGACAGGAGGGGAGGAGGAGAAACAAGAATAAGGAGGAGGGAGGGGGGAGGTTAGCCATAGAGCTGCAAGCCAGACGAGACACACTGCAGTACAGGAGAGGAGCAAGGAGGAGAAAAGGGGAAAGAAAAATATGTAGTACCTGCAGCAACTGTGCCACCCTTGGAGTTTTTGCTCACTTTGGAGCATGAGGTGGAGAATGAGGAGAGGGGGTGGTGGTTGTGGCCGGCCTCGGGGTACGCCCTCTTGCGCGATGAGGAAGACAGGGATCCTGGAGGAGCGAGTATGGGCCCTTCCATGCCCGGCAGCCCCCGTAGAGGGCCTCCCCCGCCGTTCCCGCTGTGTGTGTGAGGATGACTGTGCTTGTGGTGGCGATGGAGGTGATCTGCTACACGGTGCTGTTTCTCCTTAATCACCAGAGGGCTGGAATGTTTGCTCTTGTTGTTGTTGTTGTTGGCCGCCATGCCTTCGTCCGATGAGCTGTGGCGCTCCGATGATGAGACTTTTATCTTCATCTTGAGCTCGTCTTTGATTGGCAGTCCGCCTTTGTCCAGCTGGTTGCCCCCGCCAGACCCGGGGACAGCCAGGCGGAGCTTGAGTGAGCCTTTGTCCCGCTTGTCACTATGATGACGTCTTTCTTGCCCTGAAGTTGAGGAGGGGGCTTTCATTTTCATCGGGGAGGCAGTGGTGCCTACACCAACACCGTGGGATGTTTGGTGGGGCTGTGAATGTTTTTTATGGTCTACTTGGCTCGCGGGTGCATAGGTAGAAGAGGAGGAAGATAACATGTCCCCCCTCCCGTCACAATCCATTATTCCTCCATGCTGTTCCTGGCTGCGTTTATGCCCGGAGACAGTCTGCTCTGCTGCTTGTTTCTCTCTGTATCTGTCCAGAGACAGCTTCTGAGCTGGAGACGGTTGTGGTGGAGGAGGCTGGCCTCCTTTTTGTTCCTGTTTGACAGGTATGAAGTCCAGTGTTTTATCAGTCCTGTATACTGGCGCATTAAGAAGCAGGGAGGGCTCTTGCAGAGGGAGGATGAGGGGTTCCTGTTTTATACTGGAGGTAGCATACCCTGCTTGGCTCTGGTTACCCAGGGGCCACTCGCTGTGGCTGGCTGGGTTGTACGAGCCAGCCAAGGATTCCAGAGACAGGTGTCCATCCCCGGAGGGGCCAGACATGAAGGCAGCGCCCGCCTTGGAAAAACTTGGGTTGCAGGAGCCACCAGGGAGTGATGCATCATCTTGAAGCATGGAAGGCCCGGCAAAGGAGTTGTCATTCAACGATGTGCCGTCACCCTTTGGCTTTTTGGCAGCTTGTGTTGCCTAGGGGACAGAAAGAGATTTGTGATGCTGTTGAGCATTTGGTTTCCCCAACAGTAAACTCTCATAATGGGATTTAACAGTGGGGCAAACATTTTTATGTAATGCTTTGCTATTACCTAGTATTGCAGCCTTGCCACACTTTTGAACTGTTTCATAACCGAGTATGGTGCTTTAGGCTGGTTTAAAGATCTTATATGTGTAGACGGAGCTGTTTTGGTGATATTGCAAACTGTCAGCTAGTTGGCCACGATCTTTGACAGGCCGATCAGTTTTATATTTCCCTTTTTTTTTTTTTTTTTAAATATAGAAAGATTATATGGAATCAACAAAAAAATCGGAATCTACAGTTCCGACTTGTCAGAAATCACTAACAACCGAGAAATGACCATAATTGCATGTTAACCTTCCAATGCAGGAAATTGAGCAGCAATGTCTCTTACCCTCCAGTTGCGAATCCTCTTTAACCGGCTGGGCGTCTTCTCCAGAATCTGCAGAAACTCGTGGGTCAACTCTGAAAGTAAAAGACATGCATGTCGTCATTAAATCACCACAAATTCTGCTGATACAACGCAACTTCCCCTTCTCTCATTTTAACCATTGGAAAATATGCGAGTACTATGACCTTCACCCTAGATATAAGAGGGCAGATATAAGATCTTGGTGCAGGGTAAATGTATCCACAGTAATGCATTATGGTAAAGCAAAACATTAATTCAATCTCACCATCAAGCAGCTCGAGGGTGACCGAGTTGTCCACGTACTCCCACCAGTGTTTCCCATCAGTGGAAACTGGGATCTCCCAGTTTGACCACTTACAGGCCAGGTGGATGCACACACAGGAGATCACTGTGGGTTTGTACTGGAGGCAGAACGTAGTGAGGTGTAGACTGCATAATGTGTGAGGGTATGCGCAAGTGATGTGTGTGTGTGTGTGTGTGTGTGTGTGTGTGTGTGTGTGTGTGTGTGTGTGTGTGTGTGTGTGTGTGTGTGTGTGTGTGTGTGTGTTCATGAAAGAAATGTGAGGGTGTAGGAATGTGTGGAATGTGGAGTGAGTTCAGGTCAGGCGATATCCGAATGGTCCCGCATATGTAGAAAAGAGAAAAGAAAAAACAAGAGGGAGCGGACCGTTTTAATTTACTGTAGGCATCGCTTGCAAATGATAAGCTTTTATTGGCTCAAGATCATACAATGTAAAATGTAATTTAACAGTTTATCGTGTCAAACAGAAAATTAAGGCTGCACCATTTGGACAATGTAGCTTATTGCGATTATTTGTACTGATATTGCAAGTGGGATATGATTTGTGAAATGTTTAAACATTATTCACATTATAATTGAGTAGTATAACAAAATGATCTGTTGTGAATTCTCGCGAGAACTGCAATACACAATTCAAAACTAAATGTTTTCACATATTTTATTACCAAATATAGTGCTTTATTTTTATATTAAGCTAGTCCTTATTGCGATTTAAAAAAAATTGTGCAGCCCTAGTCACAATACAGATGAAATGTCCCCTAATTTTATAATTCATGCAGGCACATCATACATTGTGTCATGTATCAATTTATGCTTCAAAGAACCTGGCTTGGTTAAATGTTAGGACATAAAAACAGAAGTGGAAGGGGGCCACGTGTAGTGGCTGAGTGCAGCCCTATTGTGAAACACTGAAACCAGAGGCCACCCATGTGACGGTTACATCATTTTACTGTTAACTGGCGAGGGGCTGCTCCTACAACCCTCTCTTTATGGCTCTGTGTTGAAAGGGATAAACCTAGTGGGCCCTCCAGATCAATGGATACAACGCGGCAACAATACTGAAACTGTTAGGGCTAAACTGAAGCGCAGGCATGGTTTCAACACTGAACCTTCTTGATTAAAAGTTAGAGATAATCCTAATCTAACTATGACTCAAAGGGAATGGAACCATCATTGATAAAGTGTAACTTTATGTTGCAAGCATGAAGGGGATTGAACAAATGAGTCCTAAAACCAAAAATGAGTCAGCATTTTAGCAATTTCAGTTCCCCTGTCTTGAAGTCATTTGATATGTCAGTAAATACACCACACGTGAATTCCTGGAGCTTTTACGCGTCTTAAAACCAGTGATTGCTAAGAAAGTGGCTAAATAAAACTACTAGATGTCACACCGAGACAAATCCACCTTTTATTTTTAGCAGTGGTGACGTGAACTGCGAGCGTGTTGTCGGTTGTTAATTTTCTCATGTTAGTTATTTGCTTCTGGCGATAAGATTAACATTTCAATGTGGAAATTATCCTGCTAAACAAAACGTGGCAAAAACATGTTTATTTTCCGCAAAATTCCTTAGTTCAATGGTAAATCTCAATGCTTTTTTCGATAGAGCCTTTGCAATGCTAACTTCCGGGTTGGGCTACGGCCTAAATAAATATATTTTAAGGATGAAAGTTCCTCACAATCAATAGAGCTAGATGGTAACCTTGCCTGTAAGACAAGTACAATGTCTGGAGTCTGGGCTGTCAGATTACAGCGGCATTTTTAGAACAAAGCTAACTGTCACGGCAGACATTACAAAGACTTTGGCTGACGGGAAAAGTTTAAACTCAAATCAATTTAGACATCTTAAATCTTCACAACAAAAGTGATGATTCTTCTTGACTCAATTCCAAAAAAATGTGTATATTAACTTTTTGTAAATTGCACTCATAAGTAAGTACTAGCTTGGTGTAAAATTGCAAACATGATTCAGTCAGCTTCCAGACATTGTCAATTGATTTCAAGACATTACGATTTAATTACATTAATGCAAAATTACTTTTCACAACTGTAAAATATAAACAAACCCGTTAAGGACCCAGTTTAATACTAAAATACATTTTGATAATCATCAAAAAATGTACTTTGATCAGTCTGAGAGATAAACAATTGACATGCCAGTCATTAAATATTGTCTAGGTCCTTAATGGGTTGTGGTAATATTTTTGTCACATGTTTTACATGAGCTATATGTATTTTGAAAATCTGGGAAAAGTATGTGCAATATGAAAAAAATTGCAGGATTATGCATTTTTTACAAATGGATATGAAAAATAACATTTTAAGAATTAATTTGTGGTACTTACCGGGTGGACCTCTACGAGAAATGTTTACATCTCTGAAATCTTTAGCTGCTATTCAGGCTACCAAAGTGTCTTTCTCTTAGAATTATGCACTTTTTCGCAACCGAACAAACATGTGGGTTTCAAGTGCACCACTACACTTCACACCTTGCATTCAACCCATCTGTGCCAACACGTGGTCCCTTGTACAATACACCGCACTGCGACTGGGGCCGGTAACGCTACGAGCCACCCTGTCCCGCTCCCTGTGAACGAGGGAGGGGAGCCGGGGGAGGAGGCAAGCATCCCAACAACCACCAGCGCTATTAGGGCCCGTTGGACACTGAAAGGGTACCCTGCATTACAGGAAGCTATGGTGTGCAGTCAAAGTGCAACAAAGGAGGGGCAGGATAACAACCTGTTGGTAGCCATGAAATAGGAAGTCTGTGCCAGATCCTTGCTTGCTGTAAGAGAGGGAAAGAAAAATAGGAAAACAGGGGAGGGGAAAATAAAAGGATTAATATTTCTGCAAGACGGAGCATGACATTAACATTGGGTCAGGAGCTGACTGTTTCAAAGCACTGATTAAGACAAGGCCAAGACTGAAAACAATACTACCAACACGCAACTGGAAGATGTTAAGCCAAAGACTTTGTTGACCTTGTCCAACATAACCAATATTTACAGGAGATAGTTCCTCGGACACAGAATGAAATGGCAAACCAAGAAATAAAGAATTTCAGTCTTGGCCCAATAAGTGCATGTCAATGTTGTCGTCTATGTGCTGTGTCATATTTCAAATGTCGTGAAAAGAGCAAGGTGTGTGTGTGGTCATGTAACCATTAAATCAGCAAGGGTTTCAATCCCCCTCCCCACCCACATTTGAGGTGGGACAAAAAAAGAGCAGAGGGCACAAAGAGCAAAGAAGGAAGCCTCTACCTCGCACTAGCTGGGAACATTTCACCACATCAGTGTGTGGGTGATCAATAGTAATTTCAAAGCCTGGAACAAAATACATGACAGGTGAGTTCAACACAGAGACAGTTGGGAGGTGACATGTCCTTTTATGATTTAACAAACACACCTAGGGATCCATTTAGGAGTATCAATTTAGATTTGGATAGATATCTTTATGTTCAATATGAATAGTGAAACTTGATTTTAAAAATAGATGTCATGAGCTCTAGCAGCATTCACTCTGGCACCCACATGTATAGGTATTGAAGGTAATGGAGATATAAATAAAAATCCTGTGAAAAATTGCAAAAAGACTAATGCTAAAGTGGCAAAGATAAAATGACATGTCACCTTTACATGATTTCTTGAAAATATGTATATGACAAGATACCCATACAGCAGCTGATACAACATTTCACTCAACAGGCTGTGATGAATAAATTCAAACAGTGATCAATAGCACTACTCCCTTATTGATAAGCCAAAGATAATGATTATGATAAAACAAAACGCTATCTCTCTCTCTCTCTCAAGTCATCCACTCCAGTCACCACTACTTACCCAGGGTCTGCAGCACTATGGATTCAAGTATCACCAGCTCTTGAGCTTGCTGGAGGTATGCCTAAAGTTTGATAGACAGTCATTACAACACAATTGTAATGAGTCTATTAATCTATCCCACTAACTAATTTCAAATGGCCAAAAACTCAGAGGCACATTTTACTTTTAATGTAGGCCTTGTAAGGTGTATGGTACACACCAACAGCCGGCCAGGGAATTCAAGTTAAGGCTCTCAGTAGAGGGCAAGGGACTTTGGTACAGCCAGTATCACATAAGGAAACCATGACCACTGTGAGAACTGGGAAGTCACATGTAGAAAAAGGGAAAAATACTTTCAACCATACAATGTGAGATCACCCTGAACTTACATTACTCTTTGTGTCTAGAGGCGATTCTTGGGGATTGAGGCAAGCATGTGCCACTTTGATCACATGTTCGAGTTTCCGAGGTTGCTCTTCCACTTTTGCGGCCAAGAATAAGGTGGTTGGAGAGATTATCTGCACAGAAGCATCAAGATATTTCAATATAATACCCAATACTTCTCTGTGCAATGTATGTAACAATATATCCAACATGAGGTACTAGGTTACAGGTCAATAGCAGTGTTATATAACTTGATACTTACATTCCTGTGGAATTTGGTGAAGGAGTGGTTCATATAAAATCTATGCATGTAAACAATGGCTGTATTTATTGTTAGTTGGGAGCTGGAGAGTTGGTCAAGGATTTTTTTTTTACTTTCACTGGGTTAAAACCATGCTGACAATAACAAAATAAACACTTTACCTATATGCAATTATATCAGGTAAAAACACGTATCGTTTGGCAACGTATTATAATTAGACAAATGTTTTAAAAGAGTTAAGGTTAATTAGAGACAAGTAAACAGTTGACCAACCGACACTGTACATCAAGCTAGCTTACTAGCTTAATGATAGTAACTGTGGTACATATAAGTACATAGAGAAGGCAAATTAGCCTACTTCAAACTTAAACTTGCGTCATAAAATAACACATGCCATTATTTAATTAACAGAGATCGACTGGACCGAATAATAAATGCATTCAGTGGACCAGGAGCTAGCAACAGCTGCAAACTCGCCTAATGGCCTTTAGACGTCAAACCACAGCTAGCTAGGTAGCCTGCTATATTAGTGCATAGCTAACATTACACATAAACACATGGGATCGAGATTCCAGGTTTACAAAATATAACAATTTAAAAAATCACAGAACACACACGTTGACAAGTTACAAACGTTGCTCCATTTACTCAGCAGTCAGTTTTAAATTAGCTAATGCTATCTGGGCCCGCTGGAACTGTTAGTGCCATGTCTGATACCTCCAGTCCAGAAAACGTTGTTTACAAAGGATACACGTTGAGTCTCTGACCCATATCTTGGATCAGATTTGCCGCTTGTTGCCGGTAGGAGAGCTCTCGGTCTGGTTCGACTCCACATCGACGGGACGGCGTTGTTTCGAGCTGTTCCCGGGTAAAAAACCATTTCGACGAGGATCCCCGGCACGCCGCCATTACTCTCCAACATTGGGCATCGAGAAAGCGGATGTGACGTTGGTGTCGCACAGGAAAACACGACTTATTCGATGGTGAGCCGTGCATACAGTATCACATTTGAAAATATTCTGATGCTGTTTGTTTTCTTTTATTAAATGATTGTTCATCTACTGATTTAAAACTATTACACAATACGGGTATGGTGATGCCAATTAATTTCACAGTATTGAACATGTGTGACCCTATAACCTCCATAATAAATTATTAACTAAGTCCACAGTCCACAAAACGTCAGAATATGATAACCTATGCTAATTTAAGAGATTCAATTCCTATGCATATATCTAACAAGTGGGCCAAAAGATAGGCATATATTCGAAGTTGAGTCTTTCCCACACAAAGTCAGTTGGTGGAATTCTGGTTTATTTTCCCCTCTATGCTGTAAAATCAATTTCCCTTCAGAGAGGAATAATGAGGCAGGTGGACACCATTTTGTGGTGGTGAAATGGCAAAAAAAAAGATAGAATAAGTACTCTTGGGGCTGAGTTTATATTAGCCAGAGAAAGGGAACGTTTTCCTAACTTCCTCTGAAGTTTAGCAAATTAAAGGTGGGGTAGGTCATTTTGGAGAAACCAGCTGGAGTGCACTAGGATTTGAAAATACACAGCTGGAACAAATCTGCCAATCCCTTACAGAACCCCTCCTCCAACACACACGAACGCGCACATGACCAATGAGGGCACAAGATAAATGTGTGCACATATGGAAGGCTGACAGGCCAACCCTGTCTCCTAAAAATTACATTCCCATAGACAGAACTAAACTGCATTCTCAATTATGTTTAGCTAGAAACGTATTTTCTCCCACGTTACGTTTGTTATGAAAGTATCTTAAATACGTTTATTTTTTACATAACTTCTAGAAACATATTTTCTCCCACGTTACGTTTGTAATGAACGTATCTTAAATACGTTTATTTTCTAGATATCTTTGCCATTTATTGTCTTGCTTATAATAATGATAATAGTAATTTATAAATATCATTTTAGAGCACACATTTGAATTCGAGAATCGGGCTCGATATATGGTTGAATTAAAATCAGTGAGGAAGAAAATTATAGTTTTAACATGCCAAAAAGCTGCTGTGTCGTTTATTGCACCTCAAACATTAAAACAAATCCAGAGTTAAGTGTTTCTGTACTTCCTCTAAGAAGAAAGGGCAGTAACAGAAGATCTCTGTGGTGTTAATGCGATATGATATCCGGAAAAAAAATCAGAGTTTAGGATGGCCGAAGACACTATACTACTTATAATCCCCAGATATCGTTTGAAAAACCCCGTGATTAATCTTCAAACTCTGGGGTTGGATGTTGGAGTGGCAGTGTGCCAAGGTTACGCCGAGCGTCAAAGCTCTTTGAAATGGAACGAAACCACGGCAGACTATTCAAAACTGGACTCAAACGCGTCACTTCCGGGCAAAAGTAATGGCAACGCCCACTTTTGGGGGAAAACAGCGCTGTCAGTTGAACGGCGGTCAATTCAAATTCTGAAGTTTTTTCCAATCCGATCAGAAATGTAAGAAAAACGGAGGTTTCTGGATCTTCAAAGAGCCCGATTCCAATGGCCAGACAGGCAAACAATTGCATTAAGCCATTAGAAATCGACGATCGGGCTCGATATATGGTTATAGCAGTAGGCTATCGATTTTCATAGATGAGAGTAACATCTACGTCACTTTACGGCCCGCCCACTTTTGGGGGAAACAACGCTGTCATTTGAATGGCGATCGAGCCTGAAGCCACAGAGCCCTTCTTTTAATGTCCTTTCTTCTTAGAGGAAGTACAGAAACACTGAACTCTTGATTATTTTTTAATATATATAAATAAATATAATGTTTGAGGTGCAATACACGACACAGCAGCTTTGGCATGATAAAACTATTATGTTCCGCCTCGCTCATGAGAGTAACAGCTGGAGAAATTACAGCCTCGCCTACTGATTTTAATTTAACCATATATCAAGACCTATTGTCGATTACCAATGATCGAATGAAATTGTTTGCCTGACTGGCCATCGTAATCGAGCTCTTTGAATATCCAAAAATCCACGGTTTTCAAACATTTTTGATCAGATTTGCAAAAACTTCAGAATTTGTATTGACCGCCATTCAAATGACAGCGTTGTTTTCCCCCAAAAGTGGGCGGGCCGTCATTTTTGCCTGGACGTGACTTAGGTGTTACGGTACGTCCAGCGCCGTATAGACTGAGAGTTACGTCATCTCCGTTCACTCCAATGGACCACTTTTTTACAGCAATGGCGGATCGTGGAGCCTCTCAATCGTTCCCCGGAAGTTAGCGCCAAGGCTAGCAGAGCTGTAGAGTTGCAGCATAATAGACCGTTCGTGACGGACTTTTAAAGGTAAGAAGAAGTTTAAAGATTTATATTGCGGATATTATCAGTACATCTGATTCAAATTAACATGTGTATTAAAGGATGTCAGTGGATTATCCCTAAATTAGTAGATTTAGGGAACGTTTACAGATAACAGATAAAGCTAGGATAACGGATCAAGTTAGCAAAACCCGTTGAACAGCCTTTTAATTGTAAATTCCGTTCTCTTAATGTCATTTCGTCCAACGTTGTTGAATTAGAGAAAAGGGGCTTCTAAACGGGATTGTATGCGGGGGTGGAGGGAGTTAAATATTAGATAAATATAACTTTGGTGCGTGTAAGAGTGATTGTTTTTAGCAGAGCCATATTGTGTCCTTGTGATTATGTTGATTATAACCTGTCTGTATAATGTTGCAGCTCAGCTGATTTTGGATTGATGGCAAAGGGAGAGGGACTTAAGTGAGAGTGAAAACACAAGGTAAGTTTAATACTACTGTTTTATATAAGTAAGCATACTAAACATGTATTCTATCACTGTATTATATAAGTAATCTTGTTAGTAACCTACTGTATGGCAGGTGGAGGGGCAGTGATGTTACAGGTGGAGGAGCAAAACTGCAAGACTGCAAACTCACAAGACAGAGAAATCAAAGTTTGTTCTCCAGAGAAGAGGTTGATTTCACTTCATTTGTTTCATATTTTCTAAAGATGTGGAAATGGCAACAAAAAAAAACTTGAGAGCTGTAACCAAGACAACTGTAACAACATGAGTAGAGAGCCACCAAGGTTTTTCAAGTCCATCTCTTACTCCATTTTGCCAACCCAAACTTCCAGGTACATGACGGGACACCTTGCTTGTTTTTGTTGTTTGCGCTCCTCTGGCTGGGTGCTGGCAGGTGGAGGGCAGTGATGTTGGCAGGTGGAGGGGCAGTGACGTTACGGGTGGAGGGGCAGTGATGTTAGCTGTTACACTCCAGGCTCAAACTTAACACATTGCATCCTTCTTTGCAGTGTCCTTATTCCTGGAAGGGGAATCTGCAATTCCTGCAGAGTTTTGTAACCCGTTGGTCCGCACGCAAAGCACATTTTTAAAGCCTTCTTAATTGTCTCATTGCTCCATTTCATCCCCTTTGTGGTGAGTCTGCCTAATGCCTTAAGTTGGTCTTTTGAAAACGTTTTCTTATATTTGTTGTCCCTAATTTTCATTGTTTTCTTGAGAGCTGCATTTTCCTTCCTGATTTGTCTTAGTGCAGACTTTGCTTTTTTGGTGATTCCTTCTTGGCTCTTTAATTTTCTCTTTAATTTTTTTAATAGATCTGTTTGACTGGCTGCTGGTTCCCTCGTATGCTGACTGCTGGTTCCCTCGTATGCTGACTGGCTGCTGGTTCCCTCGTATGCTGACTGGCTGCTGGCTGAGTGGGTGGTGTCCACCCTCCCTGTCTCTCCTCACTAGCCATGTCCTCTCTTTCTTCACCCCCACTTTCCTTTCTCTCAGTCTCCTCATCCCTTCTTCCCTCAATCTTTGAGACTAATGTAAGTAGAAGACATGGCACTGTAGATTTTCGAACATTTAAAATATTATACCACTTAAAAATAAGAAATATGACTTTTGTTACTAAGAGTTCATACTTATTATACCTATGTCACCTTTCACACTATAGCTGTGATCATGAGCTGTGGGCTTTGTAGATACAGGTCCCAGGGTGAATCGTGGTGCAGGGGCCCTTCTCTTTTTGACCACAGGGCGATGCACGAAGATGGTGGGTATAGCCTCTGCTCTCAGCCTAGTCTTGCCCTTTTTTGTCTTGACAAACTGGTCTGCATCAAAATGTGCCTGCGGAGTGACTTGAGGTTACTTCACACACAGAACAACTCAGTTTTGTCTGCCCACATACATATTCCATAGTGGTTGAATACACAGTATTAGGAAACACTTTATACTTACTGGACATGTTATACTCATTACATACTGTATATAAAATATGACCAAGAATGTGAGACAACTTTATAGAAATTCATATCACATCTGTTACTGATGCCATTTGTCATACTTTGTTAAACTCACAAATAATAAAGTTCCATAACTTCAGTTGGGAACAAAGACCACACCTTATCTCCCCAAGGCAATTTCCCATCCAATAGGTGTGCTATATAGGTGTGTATAACCCTTTCTCCTGTCTGTTACTCCCTCTTTCAGCACAAGAACCAGAGGGGGATTCAATGGAGCCTGAATACCTGCACTGAGACCCTCACCCTGCACCCTGAGTCTCAACTCTCAGTGTTTTTCAAGCCTTTCCCTGTTTCTTGGTATTAAACAAAACATTAAGCTTTCCCAATGGTGTGGTTTTCGTTTTGTGAAAAAGTGCAAATGCAGTGTTTGTATATAATAACCTCACATATGTTTTTGCTGTTGGTCGTGAAATTGCTCCTGCTGACTTGAGCCAGCCATTTTTTCCTCCGCTCTGTGTCAGTGGGGGAGCCGTACATTCGTACTCCTTTCTCGGAGCGATTTGAGCATCCCCAGGCAGCACAACAAACCATGGTGGCAACTAGGAGGCAGCACAGCCAACCAGGACAACACGGAGGAAAAGGCACAGACAAACTGCATGATATGCTATTCAATGTTTATTGAATTCCATGTATTTGCAATGGATGTTCCTAAAACAACACATTTAACATCATCATCATGCTGCTGCTGCTGCTGCTGCTGCTGCTGCTGCTGCTAGTCCTTTGATAGTCACCTGTCGGTCTCCTGTCTTTTCTGAAAGCCATAAAGATGACATTATTCATTTAGATAACTTGTGTCCTCAATTACCATGGGATTACTGAAACTACCATGAATTTAAGAAAATGGTAGAAATTAATATAATCTGAATTTTGAAGCATTCCTTTAGATCCCCTCCCTCTAAATATATCAATAAACATTAGAAAGTGATGCTCCTGACTACCATACAAGTTTAAGAAGATAATATTGGTTTTAAAGAATTCAAAGTTATAAACAGCAACAGACTCTTTAACAAAGGCACTGTTCGCCTAACATGTAAACTAGTTGTTCACACTAATCCTAATATTATCACTTAATATTAGCAAATTCTATTTTATTTTTTAAAACATATTAATGTAAATACATACACATATTGATTTGTTGTATAAATATTGCAAATCAAAACCTTTATTCACTAATAATTACCAAAAATCGTAGTTCTATCTCCTGTTATCAATGCATTCACATTGCCCGCCATGAACTTCCGGGGAACAATCCTCGTCTGCATGGACCACGTGGCGATAACCGTTTTTGGACTTCCGCTGTCGTAACTCTTCTATCTATATGGCGCTGGGTACGTCAACACAGCAGCTTTTAAAAAATCTTCCAACGCTTCTCTGCCCATTGACTTTGAATGGGGATGACGTCACTTTACCTCGCTTTTCGCCGAACTGAATTGTGGGGAAGCAAAGCGAAGATTTCCAGGATTTTCAGGATTCAAAAGTTGAGCAATGTTCAACTTTTGAAACTGAGCTGGAAGCGTCAGCCAATCAAATCCTGTTTATGCAAATCTGACAGTACAAGTGCTAGCCAATCAAACCGCGTGTAAACTGGGAGAGCCAGACCGGTTAATTTCCTCATATCCCAAACGAGAAATTACGGTAGCAAATCACCCAGTTTTTTACGACCAGAACTATTTACCGGGATACAAACCGGAGGAACCAGGCATGGAGGGAGGTGGCAGAGACAGTTGGTGAAACTGGTAGGTTTTCACCTGTTTGGGGATTTTATATCCAATTTACTTCGTTTAAACATTGCTAGCAAGCATAGACAGTATCTTTAGCCAGCATGGAATGTAGCATAAAATAGCACCATAGGCATTAATCTCATACATGTTCATCATAGCCCTTCCCGCTGACACTTTACCTCTGCCACATCATAGACTATATGCATCACATTAATGCACACAGTGTCATACTCCTTTCTGCACATATTCTGAGTCGAGAAGAACCTGGGTTTTTTGCTTTGTATGTCGGGGGCGGGAGATTCGTGTTATTGGTTGTTGGTCGCGTTGCTCGCAAAAATCCCCAAGCTCCCAGATACGCCCAGCTCCAAGATTTTCAAAAAAATTTCAAAGCTGCTGTGTGGACGTACCGTTACTCTCATCTATGCCAAGCCCCAGGGTTGGGTTGTAACGGAATACATGTAATGACGTTACGTAATCAGAATACACAAATCAAGTAACTGTATTCAGCTCGCGTTACATTTGAAAAACGAGTAATCTGATTACAGTTACTTTCGTAAACCTGAAGTGAATACATTTTGGATTACTTATT
This sequence comes from Notothenia rossii, assembly GCF_949606895.1. Classification (NCBI taxonomy): domain Eukaryota; kingdom Metazoa; phylum Chordata; class Actinopteri; order Perciformes; family Nototheniidae; genus Notothenia; species Notothenia rossii. Next base: position 70,066,625 of record NC_136904.1, read on the forward strand.
GGAATTATTGGTGGAAAGATTTCCTCACAACATTTAATATTCATTACTAAAGGTACAGCCGAATCATCACAGCGCACAAAACCTATTACCGCCACAGATGGACCAAAAAAGGGAGCGTTTAAAAAAAAAAAAGGGGTGGGTCCGCTCAGTGAAACGATAACAACGAAACATGGAGGAACAGAACTCTGTGTTTAAATTGTGTGTGTGTGTGTGTGTGTGTGTGTGTGTGTGTGTGTGTGTGTGTGTGTGTGTGTGTGTGTGTGTGTGTGTGTGTGTGTGTGTGTGTGTGCGTGCGTGCGTGCGTGCGTGCGTGCGTGCGTGCGTGCGTGCGTGCGTGCGTGCGTGCGTGCGTGCGTGCGTGCGTGCGTGCGTGTGTGTGTGTGTGTGTGTGTGTGTGTGTGTGTGTGTGTGTGTGTGTGGAAACACTGTGATGGATCATTGGAGCTATGTGCAACCCAAGGCATATGCTCGAACAGGAGCTGCCTGGACGCGTCTATCGTTATTCCAACCCAGTTTAGATTTAACCACAGCCACTTCCGCATTACGCAAGAACGTAGCTTTAGCGTCATAGACTTAATCTTCGGCAGTTATAGCCATAGCGGTCGCGGTAAAGCAGGAATAGTTGTTTTTTGTCTTACTGGTGTTTTATCATCTCAGCTGGTGTAAGTATTAGCATTATTTAATGATACTATTTTATATATATATATATATATAGGCCTACACACATTTATTCATTTATAAACATATATATATATAAACACACACGTATATGTACTCACACATGTATTTATTCATTTATACACACAGATGTTTACTGATGTTTTATCATCTCAGCTGGTGTAAGTATTAGCATTATTTAATGATACTATTTTATATATAGGCCTACACACATTTATTCATTTATAAACATATATATATACATTAATGTTAAAATAGACATTTATAACATATTATAAAAGTCTATAAAATATTAAATAAACGTTAACATGTTACATTAAAAACAAAAAAACAAAACATTATGCTATATATACAGATGTTTGCTAATGTATCCCTCTTATATCCATCAGGAATTAATATTAAATGATGAATTAACATTACCTCAGCACTGCATAAGTGTGGTCGTCATTCATATTGACAAAGATATTGTATATTATTTATACAGTCTATGATATTATGCAGCGTTTGTAAGGACGGTATTTTGCTTGTCAGATTCATTGTCAGATTCAGATTTCGCGGGTGTGCCGTGTCTACGTAGAGCTACGTCGATCCTTGCGTAATACGGAAGTGGGCGTGGTTAAATCTAAACTGGGTTGGAATAAAGATAGATGCTGCCTGGACACTGCAATCATGTTGCGCGCACTATCCGTGCTGATTGTGCTGACTTTTCGTACCATGTCCCACTGTCTGGCTACCTGCATAAAGTCAAGTGCTCGGCGCAGTTGTCGGCGAAATGTCGCTCCTCTGTTCTCATTGAAACAGCTCCTTATATCCGTTAGCGCAGCTAGCTAGCACCAGCATCTTTCTCTCTCGCTCGCTCGGGGGGGGGTCTTTGCGCGAAAAAAAACAACAAAAAAACGGGTTTTACGACGCGTCACTGCGGTTCTCTATGAGCAACTCTCATAGGAATGAATGAGGCCCCGCCTCCCATGCTGTATCCAGTTCTTATAGAGAACCGCAGTGACGCGTCGTAAAACCCGGAAGTAAGTTAGCATTTTTAGCACTTCCGGTTCCTTCCTCAAAAAGCAATGCATTTTTTCCATTGGGTTTTGGAAAATAGCTCGAAATAAGGTCTGTGGTTGACACAAATTTAAGAGGTAATTGACGTTTTGTTCTACGACATTAAATACATCAGCAGTGACCCCACTGGGGATTTTTGAAGAGTTTACGTGTCTGAAAAACGATGGTTGTTAACGAATGGCTGAATAGGACTACAGAAATTGTCGAGGCCGTTGTACGTCATTACGCCGAACACGTAAACACTCTCGCTAAGTTTGTTTTCCCCTGTGTTCTGCTTGAAAGCAAGTACCTGCCTATATTTAGTATCTGTATATCTATATCTGACCATTAGAATCTGTATTTTTGAAATTGTCGTTTTTAACAACGTAGTTTTACAAATTATAGAATAATTAATTACCAGTGTTTTCCAATTTTACTCGGCAGTTCGTTTCGTTGGCTAACGTTAGCTAAAGCTAGCGCTACTAGTTAGCTACGCAATGGTTTGTTGCTTTGCTCCGGGTTGCAGCCACAGGTCTTCGCATGAAACGTGCTTGTTCTATCGTTTCCCGGCCAATGTTTTCCAAAGGAGAGTCTGGATTCGTGCCATGAGGTAAGCTGACGTTACATTTTTGTCCATGTCACGGTGAAATGTAAATAATGGGTAGTGACTGTATCGCCGTTATAGAGATGGCGCTACTGAAAAGACCGCAACATAAGTAAAGATAATGAATACATCCTATTAAAACCTGTGTGGCTTATATGATAAGTCTAATTAGTACAAGCAGCATAACGTTTCACCATGTAACTAAAGATTGTAGTCAGGGAAATCAGTTTGACATATTGAACTAATAACAAATCACCTCTGGCTGGCAGAGAACTCTCTGCTCCATAGCTTCTCTTGGACGTAAAATCACATGTACATTTTACATTTATATTCAATTTAATATTCCATCCCTCACATACTTTTGTATATATAATAACTTATATTTTGTTTTTCTTGTTATGCTGCTGCAACACAAACATTTCCCAAATTGGGATCAATACAGTAATATCTTATCTTAATTAATTAAGAAATATAACTATTATAATTAGTGTAGCAGCTGACACCTATTTTCAATATGGATTAATCTACCATTTATTTCTTTAGTTCAATTTTCATCTATAAAAATGTCAAAATAGTGAAAATGTTCACGAGACTTATCAAAGTGCAAGGTTATATCTTTAGATGTTTTGTTTTAGCCTATGTACTGTATGTCTTAATGCTCTTACAGTATATGTGACGGTGTGACTTCCATGAAACTATATTTTATATCTTCCCAACAGACGAGCTGACAGGAAACCTAATACTCTAACAACCACAACATTGCAAAGGCGAGTAAATGTAAATTAAAAACAATTCACAATTTTTTTATTTCTTCTTCTTTCTTGCAGTGAGGTGAAGCTGACCTTGCACTTGGTGCCAGTAAGGATGTTCCTCACGCAGGCTGAATGTTTCTCCTTCCTTACTGACACAGAAGCCCTTGATTTGCAATGCTTCACTAATTGTCATTTCCCTGGCTCCGTAGGGACACTTTACCTCCAGCACAGCGGAAGACCCGACCAGACCATCCGGAGATGCCCCCAACAATCCTGATAGGGAGAGCCACAAATCTGACCCTGGCAATAAAGGAAGCAGTCACACGCTTTGACCTCAGGACAGCTCCAAAGTTGCTGGCAGTCAACCTTCCTTTCCTGAACAAATGCCAGTTTGGGTTGGTTCGCTGACCAGTGGTAGCCACCTGAATTGCCCTCTGTTGCTCTTCAGACAATGCCATGCTTGCCACAATTGCCTCAGGTCCCTGATGCCCAACAGATTTGATAATTTCAGGAACAGTAAGTGTTTCCAAGCTGTAGTGTTCCTCTTCTGGCTCGGGGGAGAGAAGCCGAGAAATTCCTGAAAACCTGCCCCCGAGTCTGTCCCTCAGCCAGTCACGATCTTCGGAGGTGGGCTCTCTTGTGAGCGGGTTAAATTAGTTATTGGTTTCAACAGTCACATTAAAACAGTTACTAAATCACCCTACTATCACTTAAAGAACATATCTAGGATTAAAAGACTAATGTCACAGCAGGATTTGGAAAAACGTGTCCATGCTTTTATCTTCAGTAGACTGGACTACTGCAATGGTGTCTTCACAGGTCTCACTAAAAAATCTATTAGAAAGCCTCAGCTGATTCAGAACACCGCTGCTCGAGTCCTTACCAACACTAAGAAAGTGGATCACATCGCTCCAGTTCTGAAGTCTTTACACTAACTTCCTGTGTGTCAAAGAATAGATTTCAAAATACTGCTGCTGTTTATAAAGCACTGAATGGTTTAGGACCAAAATGCATTTCTGACCTCCTGCTAAAAGATGAACCATCCAGATCTCTCAGGTCTCCAGGGACTGGTCAGCTTTCTGTCCCCAGAGTCAGAACTAAACATGGTAAAGCAGCGTACAGTTATTATGCTCCAAATATCTGGAACAAAATCCCAGAAACTTGCAGGTCCGCTGCAACTCTTACTACTTTTAAATCCAGGCTGAAGACTTTTTTTTTTGTCGCTGCTCTTAATTGAACTATTCATATCTTAGACTGCACTGTAACTTTTATCCATGTATTTTTTCTTTTAATGTTTATTTTATTAGCTTTTCTTTTGAATGACTGATTTTAAATGCCATTTTCTTAATGTCTTTCATTTTTTGTAAAGCACTTTGAATTGCCTTGTGTTGAAAAGTGCTATATAAATAAACTTGCCTTGCCTTGCCTAATAAAGACTTCATGTGAGACATACAATTGATTTGTTGATGGGAATTAATGTGAATAAATTAACTCGGTCTTAAAAGGTTAACGGTACTCTTGCTATCACTACTGACCGACACTATAAACCTTGTCCCTCATGCTAGCCCTGACAACACCGGTAAGCACACCTTCATTTAGGCTGCACTGTAACGTGTCCTGACTTGTAGTGGTTCTCTCCTCTATCTACACTCTTCTTGTCATCTTTGTAAAACGATATCAGACTGGTAACTGACACAGCCATGACTTCTAGTTAAATTCAGTGTGGCTAAAATTAAAAGCTTTGTTAAAATATGCAAGCACGCGAAAGTCAAATTCAGCTTTATTGTCAAAAATTCTACATGTGTTATACATCCAGAAATATCGAAATATCGTTTCCCACAGTGTGACATGTATACATAAAACAAAAAGGGCCTAGATAAACGTGGTATACATTAAACAAAACGGGCCTAGATAACCGGGGTATACAGTTTAAAATGTTAATATATTTAAAGTGTTCAAAGTGCAGTTTCAGTGCAAGTCAGTTGAAACGATCTTAAGTTGGCGTGACGTTGAAGTCGTGCGACCCTGCTGCTGTACTGGCTTGTAGTTCGTTTATAGCATAACGTTAGCATTTCGCTTTTGGCGACTAGATTTATGATTCAAAAATTATAAAAGTAGGGTTGACATGTGGAGATTATCCGGCTGAACAAAACGTGATCCCTCTCTTAAATGTGTGTCAACCACAGACCTTATTTCGAGCTATTTTCCAAAATCCTATGGAGAATTTGCATTGGATTTTCGCGAAGGAACCGGAAGAAGTTTACTTCCGGGTTTTACGACGCGTCACTGCGGTTCTCTATTATACATCCATGATCTATGCTGGCTATAGAGTGGCGAAGTCCCTCCCTTTCCGGTGGACCTCCATGGGACCTTATTTTGGAAAAATCATGTATTGAAGTCAATGGAGAGAGAAAGATTATCTTTTGATCCCGTTTGAATTGTGCAACGAATTACACATATGATGTTTGTCAATTTAAAAGATAATTTTGCAAGTCAAAAAAATTAAATGTGTCGTAAAACTGTGACACCAAGATGGCCTTCACGTTAGCACATTTCACCTCTTTCTTTCAGAATGAAGTGAAAAGTATTAAAATAGGTGAAAATCACCACAAGTCTGGCCATGTTGAGAACTGTACATACACAAAAGGGGAGTTAGCCGGTTCCGTAAGAGCCAGGATGTGGGACCGGCTTTACAAGGTTTTGGTGAGTAAAACGAGTGTAATGTGTAACGTTAATGTACTCTGGGATTTGTAGTCTTTTTAGTTGCGTTTTTTTCATAATCTTATATTTGAACAGTTTTAAGACAAACTGTGATTTTTTTTATATGGAAATTATTTTTTAAGATTGCAAACATCATATGTGTAATTCATGGCACAATTTAAACGGGATCAAAAGATCAGTTTTCTCTCTCCATTGACTTCAATACATCATTTTTCAGAAATAAGGTCCCATGGGGTGGAGGTAGATGGGCGTGACTTTGCCACTATATAGTGTTTCGCAACATGTTCTCTATGGAATGTCTCTACTGGGAATTGTAGTTTTAAAAGACGTTTTCGTTTTCCCCAAAATTAGAAGTTGAAAGTATTAAACTGTACAGCCCTGGAGGTTTAGGCAATAGGAAACAAATTGGTGTGTACAAATGTAAAACATGTAAGTACTAAATGGGTGGAAATTGCTTGTATCCATAATGGGCAGCATTAATATATACCCACATGACAGCTCATGGTTACTTTGTAAATCGGACAATTGGGGGGAAATACCCTGCATTTTGAATGTCTGATAGTTCACAATTAACACCTTAGTCCCATCTTGTCTTGTCAACGAAAACTAAATATACACTTCGTCAAAGTTTTCGTTATCAAGAATCTATTTTTAGCTAGTCATCGTCTCGTCTTAGTCATGTAAAAAAGGTAGTTGACGAAATATTTTGTCATAGTTTTTGTTGACGAAATTAACACTGCAACAGAGATGAGTTATTGTTATTACAACGTGATTTCACTATTATTTAACAACTATTGGGTTCTTTTATTTGGGGTTAAGTACATTGTCAGAATAAGTGAGACATGGATTTAACTTCTGTTAGACAACTATATGCCATACATTTTTGCATACATTCGCAGTAAATATTTATTCAGTATGATAGCTGTTTAACAGAAGTTAAATTAATTTCTCACTTATTCTGAAAATGTACTTCCCTAAAAATGTAATCCCAAATAAAAGAACCCAATAAAAAGAGTTTTTATATAATAGTGAAGTCACGTTGTAATAACAATAATTCATCTCTCTCGTCCATGCAGAGACAATTAATATTGTCGGATTTTTGTTAGTGTTCTTTTTCTGCTTTGCCAAACACCACTGTGTCAAGTGTCCTATTAGAGTTGCCGTATGTAGTTGTCAAATATGGCGGACCATCTTGCACATGCGCACTGCAGATAGGGCAGCAGATCGGGTAGTGACAGTGTAGCTGTGTCCCAATTCAGAGGCTGGGTCCTCGGAGGACCCAGCTTGGGTCCTCCGAAATGAGAGGGACCCGAAATGAGACGGTCTACGGAGCATGTCCTTGTAGGTCACCGGCAGTTACCCCTACATTTGGCCGCCCCCGTCACCTAGCAACCAGCTGCAGTCACAAGGGCCGGTAATATTTTCTGACACTAGGAAAAATATTTTCAAACTGTTTTCAAAACTGTTTTCAAAACTGTTCAATATGGAGTCAGATCTAGCTGTACTTATTTTGGTGTTATGTTTAAATTATTTTCCCGAGGTCGCAACAGGCCCCCGTGAAGAGGGCTTCATTCTCCCCGCGCATCTGGATAAATTGCGCAGTCTGCTCCTTGCTCCCTATCAAAACAAAATTGTTGCAGTAAGATTTGTATAACAAAAGCAGTTAAATAAATAAATTAGCTTTATAATGAATCCCAACAATATGAAAACCAAACAGGGTTTATAAATATTTTCACTTCATATTATTTTATGTATGTAATATAAAGAAGACATCTCCAATTGCCCGTATATTTAAATACACAAATTAAATAGGTTTACTTTTCTTTCATGTCGTTTACTATTTGGGTGAGTACATTTAAAAACGAATCCAGCTGAAACCATTGTAGCCGTTGATGGGACGTTACAAGCCTTATATATTTTTTAAAACTCATTCGTCACCGTCACCCGTTGCATCCTGGGATATGGTAGACCGCGGAGTGTACATCAGATGTATCCTCTAAATCTGGGGAAAGAAGGCTGCATTTGCGGGCCGCATTCGGAGGAGTCTTGTCTTTTTTTGAATTGGGACAGCCTTCGTTTGGCGGAAGTGACGTATGCGTTCTCCGAATGCATCCTCAGGAGGATGTGGCCGCTGAATTGGGACACAGCTTGTGTATCGCTCGAAATTTCCCTTATAGGCCTACGTCTGTTTCCGGTGACTTTATTTACGGCTAAAAAGCATGCTAAAAAGCCAAAGATTATAGAATTAAACGAATAAATAAAAACAAGGATAATTGTGTGTTATTGTTGAGTAAATAACAGTTTGTTATTTAGAAAAGAATAACAAATTAGAAGCAAAAAAAGATTTTAAAAAATACAGATTTCAGTATTTTGAGGCTATTTCTAAGCCCCATTTCTTTTCCTCACAGACAGCAAAAAAAGTCAGACATTATACGATTTAAAATAAAAACGGTAACACTTTATATTAAGGTACACAAATTAACCATCAACTAGTTGTTAATTAACATGCATATTAGCAGTATATTGGCTCTTTATTAGTCATTATAAAACACTTATTAATGCCTTATTCTGCATGACCATATTCTACAAGTAATAAGCCATTAGTTGAGAGTTTTTCCTCAATAACCCTCTAATAAGTGCTTATTTATTGCAAGTAAGGAAGTTGTTGTGCATGAGTTTTGGTCTTAATATGCTCTGCTCAATATGGGCCTAAGTAATAAGGCAGTAGTACCACAACAATAGTAATTCTACCATAATAACACTTATTAACAAGACATGAAACTATAAGTGTTAATTGTGTCTAAATAATTCAAAATTGGGTATTTATATCTAAGAATATGTGTTGGGGTATTGACAGTTCAGCTACCAATAGCAAGGTGATATTGACCTGTATGTACTGAAGGGTAGACAGGAAACCGGGTACAGGAAGTAGCGACTCCTCTAGTCACTTTCTCTCTGTCACCTATTGTGTAAGTACATACAAGCAGTTAAAAAAAAAACTTTTTTTTAAAAACGTACAGGCTGCATTATGTGTTCTCAGCCTTGGCGAAACTTGAAATGTTTTGGTATGTGTCTGAACCTCTCTATAGTGGTTCATTAATAAAAACAGATATTTCAACGTGTGCCTACTTTGTTCATGTACTGTTGAGGTTAATTTCAGTAGTTGTGTGCTATAATGTTTATTTACAAAGTGTGAAGAGGAGGCAACTTTATAGGGAACATATTCAGGTCAATTAGTGTCAAACTAATAGCTTATTGGTTATGAACAACACATCACTTTAAAATAGGGAACATATTCTTAGATAGAAGTACCTAATTAGAGTCAAACTACTAGCTTATTGTTATGAACAAGACTTCACTTTAAAATAGGGAGCATATTCTTAGATAGAAATATCTAATTAGAGTCAAACTACTAGCTTATTGGTTATAAAAAAGACTTCACTTTAAAATAGGGAACATATTCCTATATATATAAATACTTAATTTTGAGTTATTTAGACACAATTAACACTTATAGTTTAATGTCTTGTTACATAAGAAGAGATCATATTTGTTAAGTGTTTTTATGGGAGAATTACTATTCTTGTGGTACTACTGCCTTATTAGGCCCATATTGAGCAGAGCATATTAAGACCAAAACTCATGTACAACAACTTCCTTACTTGCAATACATAAGCACTAATTAGAGGGTTATTGAGGAAAAACTCTCAACTAATGGCTTATTACTTGTAGAATATGGTCATAGATGAGAGTAACACCTACGTCACTTCCGGGCAAAAATTACGCCCCGCCCACTTTTGGGGGAAAACAACGCTGTCATTTGAATGGCGGTCAATACAAATTCTGAAATATTTGCCAACCCGATCAAATCTTTTTGAAAACCGTGGATTTTTGGATCTTCAAAAACCTCGATTACGATGGCCAGTCAGGCAAACAATCATATTCGATCATTGGAAATCTACAATCGGTCTTGATAGATGGTTAAATAAAAATCAGTATGCAAGGCTGTAATTTCTCCAGCTCCACTCTCATGAGTGAGGCGGAAGATAGTTTTATCATGCCAAAAAGCTGCTGTGTCGTTTATAGTACCTCAAACATTAAAAATAATCAAGAGTTCAGTGTTGTTGTACTTCCTCTAAGAAGAAAGGATAGTAAAAGAAGAGCTCTGTGGCTTTAGGCTCGATCGCCATTCAAATGACAGCGTTGTTTCCCCCAAAAGTGGGCGGGGCCGTAAAGTGACGTAGATGTTACTCTTATCTATGAGAATCGATAGCCTACTGCTATATTTAACCATATATCGAGCCCGATCATTGATTTCTAATGGCTTAATGCAATTGTTTGCCTGTCTGGCCATTGGAATCGGGCTCTCCGATCGGATTGGAAAAAACTTCAGAATTTGTATTGACCGCCGTTCAACTGACAGCGCTGTTTTCCCCCAAAAGTGGGCGGAGCCGTTATTTTTGCCCGGAAGTGACGCATTTGTTACTCTCTGTCACAAGTTAGACACATCTATTGTTGTTTGTTCGGTCTGGCTCGTTTTAACTCTCCTGTCATTTCAGATCCCGCCTTCTCCAGGTCCTTGTAATCAGTTCACTTCCATCACCTGGTCTTCCCAGCCCTTCCCCTCACCTGTTACTCATTCCCTCATCACTCCACAGTATTTATACCACCTCACTATCACTTTTCCTTTGCCAGATTGTCTTGTCGTTTCCGCCAAGCTCTCCAGTGTGTGTTACTCTCGAGCCTAGATTTTTGCCCTGCCTGGTTTTTGGCTAGCTGCCTGCCTGTATACGGATCTTGAGTTCCTGCCTGCTCCCTGTCTGGTTTTGGTTGCCTGTCTGACGGATTTCCTGGTTTTGAACCTGCCTGTCCCAGACCTGAATAAACTGAACATTGCTAAAAACTGGTTGTATCTGAGTCGTGCTATTGGATTCTGATCTGTACCTGTGATCGTGACAGTACAATCTGGCCAACATGAACCCAGCCGACTCAGCAACAGAACCGCCAATGCAAGATGTTAGGTTACAAAGCCACGAGCAGCAGCTTACCTTCCTGGCTGAAGCTATGCAGGAGATGGCCGCTCGTCACGAACGGACCTTTGTGAATCTCCGTGATCATCTTCAGAACCTTCTTCCTACGGTCCAAAGTCCGGATCTAACTCCAGCTTCCGCTGTTCGAATCCAGAATCCTCCGACGTCGGAGGCACGCCTGCCCCCTCCGGAACGCTACTCTGGAGCCCCAGGTTTGTGCAGACCATTCCTGGTCCAATGTTCCCTCGCCTTCGAGCTTCAGCCTTCCGCCTTCCCAACAGAAAGATCCCGGGTGGCGTATATTGTCTCTCTTCTCACGGGCAAAGCTAAAGACTGGGGTACCGCCGAATGGGAGAGACAATCCTCTGCCTGCTCGTCTGTAAGCTTATTCTCCGATGAACTGCGTAAAGTCTTTGATCACGCAACACCCGGAAGAGAGGTCACTCGGGGACTGTTTAACCTGGCGCAAGGAGGGAGATCTGTGTCCGATTACTCCATCAAGTTTCGTACCATAGCCGCCGAGAGTAACTGGAATGCTTCTTCACTTCTCGATGCCTTCTACAACGGTCTGTCGGATCGCCTTAAAGACGAACTGGCAGCTTGGGACCTTCCTGCTGATTTAGATGAGCTCGTGGCTCTCTCCATCCGCATTGACTACCGTCTTCGGGAGTGGAAGAGAGAGAGGGTTTTCTCCGTCGCCCCTCAGGCTCCGCCTCTCCCGTCAGCGCATGCTACTGAACAGGTGAGAGGAGGATTTTCTAACTCTTCTGAACCAATGCAGATGGGGCGGACCCGGCTCTCCGAGGCAGAACGACAGCGCCGCCTGCGGTACAACGGCCTGGAGGGTCATTTTGCCTCCTCTTGTGCTGTAAAAGGCAGGGCTCACCAGTCATCCAGAGTGCGCTGGTGAGCCGATTTATGAATTTTAGAAATGCCCTCTCGACCCCTAATCCATCCAACGCATACCATTTGGTGAAAATCCGGGAGGGGGACGAGTGGAAGACGGGATTTAATACTCCTAGTGGACATTATGAGTATTTAGTCATGCCGTTTGTGTTTTTGTATACCTGGATGACATTTTGATTTTTTCCAAGTCAAAACAGGAGCATGTGGTCCATGTTCGCCTAGTCCTCCAGAGGCTCTTGGAGAACCACCTCTTTGTCAAGGCCGAGAAGTGTGTGTTCCAAACCACAGAAGTCCCTTTCCTGGGATTTGTGGTCTCCACCGGAAACATCAAGATGGACCCTGACAAAACCAAGGCGGTGACTGACTGGCCACGTCCTTCAACACGCAAAAAGCTCCAACGCTTTCTGGTTTTTGCCAACTTCTACCGGAGGTTCATTCGAAACTACAGTTTGGTGGCAGCCCCTCTCACAGCTCTCACCTCTCAGAACATTCCCTTCCGGTGGTCCTCTGTGGCAGAAGGGGCTTTTAGTGAGTTAAAATCACGCTTCACCTCTGCTCCTATTTGGATTTTTCCAGATCCTACTCGGCAGTTTACTGTAGAGGTAGATGCGTCGGACACTGTGGTTGGGGCAGTTCTTTCTCAACGGTCGGCCGAGGATCAGAAGATGCACCCGTGTGCCTTCTTCTCTCGAAGCTGTCCCCAGCAGAAAGAAATTATGACATTGGAAATTGAGAACTGTTGGCAGTGAAACTTGCCCTGGAAGAATGGAGACACTGGTTGGAGGGAGCAGAGCAGCGTTTTGTGGTCTGGACTGACCACAACAATTTGGAGTACATCCGTTCAGCTAAGCGGCTGAACTCTCGTCAAGCCATATGGGCTCTTTTTTTCACGCGCTTTCATTTCTCTCTTTCATACAGACCTGGTTCTAAGAACATCAAACCTGACGCCCTGTCTCGCCAGTTCCAGCCAGAGAGCTCTCCATGTCATCCTGAGAATATCATCGCTTCTACATGTGTCATTGGTCTGGTGACCTGGGAGGTGGAGGATAAGGTCAAGTGCTCTAATGCTGAACACCCAGCCCCAAGTGCCTGTCCTGTTAACCGTCTGTTTGTTCCTGCCATTCTCCGTACCCAGGTTCTCCAGTGGGGTCATAACTCTCGTCTGGCTTGTCACTCAGGAGTGAGACGGTCCCTAGCCCTGATTCGACAGCGATTTTGGTGGTCTTCCATGGAGAAGGATACCAAGGAATTCATTGCTGCTTGCCTAGTCTGCTCCCAAAATAAGACCTCAGGCCAAGCTCCCTCTTCTTCATCCCTTGCCTACCCCTCATCTTCCCTGGTCCCACATCTCCTTGGATTTTGTCACTAGACTACCACCCTCACACGGTAACACATACTCACAGTCATAGACCGGTTTTCCAAGTCTGCCCTGCTTATTCCATTAACCAAATTACCTACTGCCAAGGAAACTGCTGAAATCCTGCTACAACATGTGTTCAGGCTGCATGGTCTCCCCAGTGACGTTGTGTCTGATCAGGGACCACAATTTACGTTTTTGGTCCGAGTTTTGTAGGCTGCTGGGAGCCAGTGTCAGTCTCTCGTCCGGATTCCATCCCCAGTCCAATGGTCAAGCAGAGCGAATGAACGAGGAGATGGAGACTGCCTTACGCTGTCTAGCCTCCTCCACTCCCTCCTCCCGGTCGAGGCAGCTTCTATGGGTTGAGTATGCCCACAACACCCTTCCTAGTTCTGCTACTGGTCTTTCTCCATTCCAATACTCCCACGGATACCAGCCACCCCTTTTCCCTGCACAGGAACGTGAGGCCAGCGTCCCATCTGCCCAGGCATTTGCAAGCCGATGTTGACGCATGTAGTTAAAGGCCCGCTCCGTGCTACTGCACTCTTCCGTCTGTTATCAACGGTCCGCCAATCGCCGTCGCAAGCCAGCTCCACAGTACTCCCCAGGGCAACGTGTGAGAGGGCTCCCTCTCAGAGTTGAGTCGAAGAAGTTGTCTCCCCGTTTTCTGGGCCAATTTCCCATATCTAGGGTCATCAATCCTGCAGCTGTCCGCCTGCATCTGCCCCCTTCTATGAGGATTCATCCTACCTTCCATGTGTCCAAGATCAAACCAGTCAATGTGAGCCCTCTTCAGCCCCCCTCTAGACCCCCACCACCACCCCGGACTATCGACGGGGAGACTGTTTACACTGTCCGTCGCCTCATCAAGTCCTGGCGACGTGGTAGAGGGTTGCAGTACCTGGTGGACTGGGAGGGTTATGGTCCTGAAGAGCGTTCATGGGTGCCCGCTCACAGTATCTTTGACCCATCTCTCATTACTGACTTTCACCAGGCTCATCCCGATCAACCACGTGGCACGTCAGGAGCCGTCCATAGAGGGGGGGGGGGGGGTTCTGTCACAAGTTAGAAACATTTATTGTTGTTTGTTTGGTTTGGCTCATTTAAACTCTCCTGTCATTTCAGATCCCACCTTCTCCAGGCCCTTGTAATCAGCTCATTTCCCTCACCTGGTCTTCCCAGCCCTTCCCCTCACCTGTTACTCATTCCCTCATCACTCCACAGTATTTATACCACCTCACTATCACTTGTCCTTTGCTAGATTGTCTTGTCGTTTCCGCCAAGCTCTCGAGTGTGTTACTCTCTAGCCTAAATTTTTGTCCTGCCCGGTTTTTGACCTCTGCCTGCCTGTATACGGATCTCGAGTTCCTGCCTGCTCCCTGTCTGGTTTTGGTTGCCTGTCTGACGGATTTCCTGGTTTTTACCCTGCCTGTCCCAGACCTGAATAAACTGAACATTGCTAAAAACTGGTTGTATCTGAGTCGTGCTATTGGGTTCTGATCTGTACCTGTGATCGTGACACTTTCATTTATGTAGAATAAGGCATTAATAAGTGTTTTATAATGACTAATAAAGGCAAGGCAAGTTTATTTATATAGCACCTTTCAACACAAGGCAATTCAAAGTGCTTTACAAAAAGTGAAAGACATTAAGAAAATGGCATTTAAAATCAGTCATTAAAAAGAAAAGATAATAAAATAAACATTAAAAGAAAAAAATACATGGATAAAAGTTACAGTGCAGTTTAAGATCTGAATAGTTCAATTAAAAGCAGCGGCAAAAAGATAAGTCTTCAGCCTGGATTTAAAAGTAGTAAGAGTTGCAGCGGACCGGCAGGTTTCTGGGAGTTTGTTCCAGATATTTGGAGCATAATAACTGAACGCTGCTTTACCATGTTTAGTTCTGACTCTGGGGACAGAAAGCTGACCGGTCCCTGAAGACCTGAGAGATCTGGATGGTTCCTAATTTAGCAGGAGGTCAGAAATGTATTTTGGGCCTAAACCATTCAAAGCTTTATAAACCAGCAGCAGTATTTTTGAAATCTATTCTTTGACATACAGGAAGCCAGTGTAAAGACTTCAGAACAGGAGTGATGTGATCCACTTTCTTAGTGTTAGTGAGGACTCGAGCAGCAGCGTTCTGAATCAGCTGCAGCTTTCTAATATATTTTTTAGTGAGACCTGCAAAGACACCATTACAGTAGTCCAGTCTACTGAAGATAAAAGCATGGACAAGTTTTTCCAAATCCTGCTGTGACATCAGTCTTTTAATCCTAGATATATGCTTTAGGTGATAGTAGGCTGATTTAGTAACTGTTTTAATGTGACTGTTGAAACTCAGGTCAGAGTCCATGACTACACCTAGATTTCTCGCTTTATCTGTTGTTTTGAACATTGCAGACTGAAGCTCAGCGCTAACTTTTATACGTTCTGCCTTGGCTCCAAAAGCCATTACCTCAGTTTTATATTTATTTAATTGGAGAAAGTTCTGACACATCCAGTCATTGATTTGTTCAATGCACTTACTCAGTGTTTGAATTGGAGCATAGTCTCCTGGTGAAATTGTTACGTAAATTTGTGTGTCATCCGCATAGCTATGGTAACTTATTATGTTGTTTTTCATTATCTGAGCCAGTGGTAGCATGTAGATGTTAAAGAGAAGAGGCCCCAAGTTGGAGCCTTGAGGTACCCCACATGTCATATTTGTCAACTCAGATGTGTATTTACCTATAGAAACAAAGTTTTTTCTGTCCTTTAAGTAGGATTCAAACCAATTTAGAACTGTTTCCGAAAGTCCCACCCAGTTTTCTAGTCGGTCGAGTAATATGTTGTGGTCAACAGTGTCAAACGCAGCACTGAGATCTAATAATACTAACACTGAAGTTCTGCCACTGTCTCTGTTTAAGTGGATGTAATTGAAGACCTTTACAAGAGCAGTCTCAGTGCTGTGGTTTGGACGAAAGCCTGACTGGAACACATCGAAACAGTTATTTAAATGCAAGAAATTACTCAACTGTTGAAACAACTTTTTCAATGATTTTACCTAGAAATGGCAGGTTCGATATGGGCCTGTAATTGTTCATTACTGAGGCATCTAGATTATTATTTTTTAAGAGCGGTTTAATGACTGCAGTTTTCAGGGCCTGTGGAAAAATACCTGAGTGAAGAGATTTGTTTACGATATGAAGTAGAAATGAGACCATGCATCTTTGAAAAATCCTGTTGGAATAATATCAAGGCAGCAGGAGGAGGATTTCAGAAGTTGAATAATGTCCTCTAGGTTTTTATGATTAATCTGATGGCATTGTGTCATGGTGTTTGAATTTATATTAAGTGGACATAGGGACAACATATTTGCTGTACCTGATGCAGAGGCACTGACTGCTTGTCTGATTTTCTGAATTTTGTCAGTGAAGAAGGTGGCAAAATCATTGCATGCCCTGGTGGATAGAAATTCAGAGGCTACTGACACTGGGGGGTTAGTTAGTCTGTTGACGGTAGCAAACAAGGCACGTGCGTTGTTTTTGTTTTTGGAAATTATGTCAGAGAAGAAAGACTGTCGTGCGTTTTTCAATTCCAAATTATAAAAGCCAAGTCTCTCTTTATAGATTTCAAAGTGAACCTGGAGATTTGTTTTTCGCCACCTGCGTTCAGCTTTTTGACACTCTCTTTTTTCAGCTCTCAAGGTCATGGCCTTTCTCCATGGAGATATTTTCTTCCTTTACCTTAGTTAGAGCAATGGCATCTATAACATTTTTAATTTTTGAAGTAAAATGATCTACTAGCTCATTTACTGAGATGTTAGGAGGGGCAAGTGTGGAAGAAAGATTGTGAGTAAACATTTCCCTAGTATTTTCAGTTAAATATTGCTTTGTGGTTACCTCTTTTTGAAAATGTTTGTGAACAGAAATAGAGCTCTCAAAGAAAATATTTAGTCTATAGATATTTAGGAACAGAGCTAGAGAGGAGCATTTCAGCTGAAGGGCCACATATTCAAAAGAAGCAAAGTTCCCATAAGATGTCTTCCTGCATTGAAGGGAATCATTGAGCAAAATAGCAACTCCACCCCCTTTCTTATGCATTCTTTCCTGACTCATAAAATTAAAGTTGGAAGGGGTTGATTCGATAAGAACAGCTGCACTGTTATTTTGTTCAATCCAAGTTTCCGTTAAAAACATAAAATCGAGATTGTGCTCAGTGATAAAATCATTGATTAAAAATGTTTTTCCTGCCAAAGACCTGACATTTAATAAAGCTAGTTTAAGTTTATTAGATACACTATCAGTAAGATTTTTTGTGACAAGCTGTGGCTGACATGGAATCACTGCTAAATTGGATTCGCCCTTGAGCCTGGACCCAGCATATATCAGTAAGAGTTTGTTGTTGTTTGTTAAAGGACATGCTGCAAGGGGGGAGAGGTGGTTGACGTAGGCACGGTGATGAAGACGGAGGAGATGGTGCGCGTATCTGCGGTGATTTTGGTGGGCGTCATTGAGGAGCGGGGGTAAAGGTCATGCTGCCAACCCTGCGTATCGCCTTAGTTTGATCTTTGAACTCCAGGAAGGAATCGGTGCCATAAAGAGCCAATATACTGCTAATATGCATGTTAATTAACAAGTAGTTGATGGTTAATTTGTGTACCTTAATATAAAGTTTTACCATAAAAACAAATCAATAAAAAGATAAAACACTGGCATGTAATTTACGTTAGAATAAATAGAATAGTTTTGAATATTAGATGAGAGTAAAATCTACGTCACTTTACAGCCCTGCCTACTTTTGGGGAAACCAACGCTGTCATTTGAACGGCGATCAAGCCTGAAGGCACAGAGATCTTCTGTTACTGTCCTTTCTTCTTAGAGGAAGTACAGAAACACGTAACTCTGGATTTATTTTAATGTTTGAGGTGCAATAAACGACACAGCAGCTTTTTGGCATGTTAAAACTATTATTTTCTGCCTCGCTCATGAGAGTAACAGCCTCGTCTACTGATTTTAATTTAACCATATATCGAGCCCGATTCTCGATTTCAAATGTGTGCTCTAAAATGATATTTATAAATGACTATTATCATTATTATAAGCAAGACAATAAATGGCAAAGATATGTAGAAAATAAACGTATTTAAGATACGTTCATAAGAAACGTAACGTGGGAGAAAATATGTTTCGAGAAGATATGTAGAAAATAAACGTATTTAAGATACGTTCATAACAAATGTAACATGGGAGAAAATAAGTTTCTAGCTAAACGTAATTGAGAATGCAGTTTAGTTCTGTGGGAACGTAATTTTTAGGAGACAGGGTTGGACAGGTAGGCCATCCAGTTATTTTAGCCGGGCCGGCTAAAATGATTGGTCGTGCTTTTTACAGTACTACGGCTTCCACAGATGACATTTTTGCATGGATTTTTTGTCAAAGCAGATATTCATTGCTATCGGGATGTTAAAAGCATAACAAAATGTGTATCTCGAGCCGGTTTCTCAATCTTACCTACCCCACCTTTAATATTAGTTAGCTTCTTTTAGCAATTTGAGTGTTGGTATATCACATTAACAACTGAACACTGTTGGGTAATTTCCAGGAGTAGTAGTCCTGCATGTCTGTCTTTCGTGATAGACCTATCTTCACCAATCTTCACTTGTTCTGTAACCACTCTATCAAACAATTAAAATAAAAACAAAGTTATAATGGATTGACTGCAAAGGTTCCCTTAAATGTGTGGTAAGTACTTTGGTGTAAGGGGCAGGAATGATTCTCTATGGAACATTGTTAAATGGGTTAAGCATAAGATAGCATGTAAGAATAAAGTGATAAATATAATAAAGGCAAACATGTAATGCAATTCACACACTGAAATTACTTTATTATATGAAATGACAACACAATTGTTAATAGCCTATAACTAATATACAAGCTAATCCAAATCATTATCTTATTCATGCAAATATGAATGTTTGAATAAAGACTTTGCACTATTTCACACAATGTAGCACTATATGATTTTCATGTCACACAAACTTCTCTCTTTTCAGGCCCAAAAATTCCAATGCATTTCCTGCAAGCAATTTATCCTGTAAAGCAAAATAGTACAAGCCATGTTAATTACTAGATCAGACACGCAGTTCTTATAATATTTTTTTAATGAATTATTTTGTTTTACTTTGCACTGCTGCTGATTAGACTTTTCTACCTGTCAATGTAATATAAGGTGAATTCATGACAGCATATTCTCACCTTTAGTTTGTCATCGAATTCGTCCATTGACTCAATCAGTGTTCCAGGCTGCAGCTCGCCCAGTGGGAATGGATAATCTGTTCCAAGCATCACTTTATCCTGAACGAGTAATACATGCATGTTAACTTGTAAAACTACTTAAGAGTTGTACATAAGCAGATATAAACATCCAGAGTATCTCTATCTATCAGATGAAAGGTAGAAATAATTAAGTTATAGCTACAGTAGAACCATTCTAAGGCATCAGAGTGCTTCAACACATCAATAGAGCTACAACAACTACTTTAATGAGCCTGTGTATACTGTTTGTGTAACCAAGGTTAATGTTGTTTCACATAAATAATTCTTAGAACTTCCCATGCACACTACACACTTAAAACCAGCAACCCTCCTTCAGTGTTTTCTCAATGCATGAGCCCTGTATCACGACCATTAAGACAGGGTTTGTGTGCATTTAATGAGTACAAGCTCACTTTTCCGATAACTTCAATGAGGAGCTTCAGGGCGATTGGATCGTGAACTAGGGAGTCGGTGTAGAAAGAACCAAGGTACTTTCTTGGACTGATGTCGTTGTCAACGGCACAAAGATCCGGGCGGACTTTGTGGCCATGTTCAATTCTACCAATGGTGAATGGGAAAGAGCCACCTGTAAGCAAATGAGCATAAGCGATAGAAGTCAAACAACATCTGAGCTTGAGGAATATGTTTAAGTTGACACTACATGTACTTTTTTCAGCAACATTTGGCCTCTACCTCCATGTGCAAAGCAGACCTTCAGTTTTGGAAATGTCTCAAAGACGCCTCCGAATATCATTGAACAAATAGCCATGGTTGTCTCTGACGGCATGCCTTTGGGGTGGAAAAGAAAAGAAAATGTTCTTTACTTAGAGGTCTTATTAAACAATAATTTGATAGGTAGGATAATACACTTAGTGGGAGAAGGAAAAGCAAAAAGAAGAGCATTATTGGTCTCAGTTGGCTACAATGTCAGTGCATTAATAAATGTTACGTTTAATGGCCATTGCTGAGTATTCGATAATCTCCAGTCCAAACCAAATCATTGTATTTTACCATGTGTTAAAAACATTTTATTGGCAATTATTTTCTTCGAGTCTTGTGGCTTATCCGTTTTGGTATGACCCTGGCCAAGATCCCAGGATCGTATTTCAGGAGGAAAAATTGAATTGGATTAGATTTATTAGCCGTTTAAATAACATATTTTATTGAGGTTTATTGAGTATTGAGCTAAATCCAGTATTTTACACATGAATTACACTTCCTTTGTTATTCAAAATGCTTGATGTTGGCACTCATAATGCCGTTTTTAATGTTTGAATGGTGCTTACCAAAAAAAATGCTGCTAAAAGTTTGCTCTTTGGAAAACTGTGTTTTTTATCTTGTATTGGCTAGACCAGGAGATATTCAAAAGCTCCTGTTCCTACTCGTTCTCCCTCACCCACCAGCCAGGGCAGCCAATACTTAGCCATCCTCCCATCTGTCTGCATGTCCCATGGGTGGACAAATAAGGAGCAGCCCAGCTCCTCAGCTTCCTGCACGGAAGACAAACCACAAGATCAATATTTCAATTTTTGATCCTCAAATACAAAGGATTTCCATGCACAGTTTGAAATTAGTCAACACAGTGTAAACATAGGTGAACTAACAATGTAATTATACAAGCATGGTCTGCCATGTTCAATGTCTCACAGCATAGAAAGGATGGAGTTCAGTGGCGTTGAGATCCCAGTTGTTGATATGTGAGCCAATCTGGACCCCAGGGAAGCCCAGCTCCTTCACGCAACGCCTCATCTCCAGAACCGCCAAGTCAGGGGCTTGCATTGGGAGAGTGCCCAGGCCCACGAACCTGGTGGGATGGCTGCGTACTGTCTGGGCCAAGTCGTCATTTAGAAGGACGCAGAGATCCAGTGTGTCATGAGGTTTGGCCTGTAATCCGAAAATAAGACTTTAAGCTAAATAAAATATTTGAAAGCTGGAGGTGCATGGTTCAAATGTATGCTTCTGTGACTGAAAAAGAGTTAAGAAGCTTTGCGCAATCGTATAAAAGCCTAGAATTTGATTTGCTCCTTGTTTGAACAGCATTGCATAACTACAGCTGCATTGTTTTTGTGCACTTACCCAGTAGCTGAACATCACAGGGACAGTAGAAAGGGCTTGGACTGAGACACCTGAAGGGGTCAGAAACAGAAGCAAATCTAGGCATCATAAATATAAATTGTCGTCAAGTATTTCACGTCTTAAAAATATATATACCATGTTCATCCATGTCCCTTATGCGTGCGTCTGCATCCCAGCAGTTCTCTTGAATCACCCTGAACAGCTTCCCATCCTTCATCATGTCCGCTTCACCCTGAAACACGACATAACCAGCAGTCATATCCATGGATGAAGAAATAATACTGCAGTATATTCATAGAATATCCATATTTTTACTTACAGTATGTAACTTTTACTCGAGTAAAAATGCTCAAGTGTTTGCATTAATATTCTAGTACTAAAACTAAAACTCATTGTGCAGCATGGCCATTTTGGGAATAATACATTGCTTTAACTACAAACCCATTATTGTGTTCCCTTTATTAATGTATTTATTAAAGGTGGAGCTTAATTATAATTCATATTTCCAGGTGATTTTCACAGAAGAAAAAGTGTAGGCTATCTTATCCAATATAGTACATCCCAATTCTTCAGTTTATCTATATTTTGTATTAAATATTATAAACTCTTCAATATAACGAATGTCAAATAAACTAAAATGGACAAAATATGCTTACAAATTGTAGTGGTGTAGAAGTTTAAGGTAGCTTAAAATGCAAATATTCAAGCCAAAGGATCCTCAAAATTGTACTTAAATACAGTACTGGAGTAAATACTGTGGTTACTTTTCATCACGGGTCATATCCATTTTTTTTACAGAGGACAATTAGGGACAAATGTAAGTTCTTAGGACTGTTTTGGATGTATATGTTCCCTGTGCCTTTTCCCTCTAGTGGCCAGGTGTTCTGAATTGATGTAACGATGTGCTTGACGAGGTGCACCTGGTAAGGAGGTGCTTCAAAGCTCCAGTGCCAGCTTCAAAAGTTATTATAATGGCTTATATTATAAGTTATTATATATATATAACTTATATTATAAGTATTTATATGACTATAATTAAGAGATTGTCCTTATTAGAGTCTGATCACCATTGCAGATGTATTCTTCTTGGTTATATCACTTAATTAAATATCAATGTTCAAACTCTTTAGAGAGATTTGGATATCGTAACACATCTATATCCAACCACATGGTGGCGACGCAGTGCTGTTTCATGTGAAATATGAGATGCAATCTTTCATCGACAACAGACAAAATGTCTATGTAAAGGGGTGCACATAATTAACTGTAGATATACAAACAACATCTGCGCAGTGTTTTCTTCCCCTATTGTTGGCTGTGATAAAACACCTTGGGTGCATCACCACCTGTCACAACTAAAATGGCACCTGGAGTCCTGTTTTAACATTGGCATCAGGATTTAAACAGATGTTCATCTTATGTTTGAGTGCATCAACGTGACACAATCAACTATCCGTCATTATGTGCAACCTGCTGATGCCAAACCAAAGTCCTATGTCAAAGTTGTAGGCTGCTCTGTGTTTTGCTGTGTCGTGGTCCTGTTTGAAGTGATACAGTGGCACTGTGCTGACGCGTGCAGCTGCTCACATAGAGAGGTGGGCTGAAAGGTCCTTAGGGTGGGGGGGCTGTGGCGCAGCTGGGAGACACCTGCTGTGTCCCCGGCATTGTATGCAGTACAATTGCATCATAGTTCCTGCACCCTGTCAGTACATGCAAACAAAAGACAAACTGACTCACCTTGCAGTGATGATGAAGCTGCACAAATCCACCATATCCATACCTCTGAAACAAAGGGAAAATAATTATTATGCATTATTAGATACTACAAGTGAATAAGGTTAAAAAATGTAATTAATATAATATATGAATATGTGCTAATCTGCATAAATGCAGTATGCACAGATTTGTCCAATGTACAGAAATGTCAACCTTGGAAAAAAATCCAGGTTAAAAGGTCTTGTTTTATATTGTTACACATTAATCAATTGTTTTAGGGAGGAGGTTTGTATATGTCAACAGCCATTACAAAAATATTTGTATATTGTTTGGTAGATCTACATGTGTGCTCTAAACGAGGCTGTGAATTATGTATTCACAAACTCATGTACAAACCGCCATCATTTAGAAAGGAAGGTAACTGGAAAGTATAGTGTATTTAAGGGCTACTAAAGTGGACATTTCTGGCACAAAGTATCATAGACTGCCTTTAAAAGATATCTATTCAAATAATTAATTTATTGATTTGAAATTCCAGACATTTTTCAAAATACTACATGAATAGAGTCCAAAATTTCACTTATATACGTATGAAACATCCCCATGGTGATTACCTTCACCAAGATAGAAACGCCCCAATAGTTTTTGGGGAAAAAAACTTGTCTGAAGTGTTATGCCTAAATATGCAAATGAAAATATCTAATGCTCAGACACAAGTATACAGACAAATTGACAAAGCGTAATAAATGGAACACCTTCATGTTCTTTGTAGGTGTTTTCTTTAGTCTAAAAGGAGACAAAAATCTCAAAATGTACTAGTAGTCTCCCTAATAATGTTGGGGCTGAAAACCACATTAGTCCATGCATTAGATTATACATATTGTTTTTTCAGATAGATAGATAGATAGATAGATAGAAGATATAATGTCTGTATATAAAGTTGAACATAGTCTAGTTGAACATATCCCCTGCGGATCCTGCAGTTGGAAAGCCTCCATTGATTGAGATATCCCATCTGCGAGAGTTCGATCTTCATCCAGACTATCTTCTTCAACAGCACAGATAACTCACAGTGAG